>NC_000073.6:111076374-111416374 GCF_000001635.26 Mus musculus | reverse complement strand
TGACTCCCATATTAATTTAAGTCTTTTCCAGATATACTTACTAATTAAAATGTGAAACCATTTTTATCCCTTTAATTAAGATACAAGATGGGAAGTGTAATTTAATTCGGTCCATTGAAAATAGGACCATTATTAGCTCCACAACTTGCTTCCATTAAAGATGGCCGTGTTAGACAATGCTCTTTGTTCTCCCCACTTCAACTGAGCTTTGGCATAAGCACTGGGTCCTGACACCGCTGTGGGCATTTTGGCAACTGTAACCCTACTAAAAAGGCCCTGAATGGAAGCAGGAGGTATCACAGACGTCCGCACTAGGATCTTTTTTCAGCTTTGAGACCATGCCTTGTTTAGATACCTCAAAAGGCTGAGCACATATTGTTTATAAACACTTTCAGGAGAGTGAAGATATAGATAGAACCAGGACAAACAAGAGTCACCCAAGAGTGAGAAAACGAGCAGGCTGCTGCTGAGGGAAATTGAATAGAAGGTGGTCATGTACTAATGTAGAACAAGGAGGTGGAGAGATGACTTAGGCTTAGAGCATTGGTAGCTCTTCTGGAGCTCTGCCCTGGCTGAGAGAGCTACAAAAGTTCATAAACGAAAGACACACAGCACAGTGTCTGCTCCACAGAAGCCATTTCCCAACACCCCTTATTCTATACTCTTTCTTGTGTATTACTCCGGTCTTAATGTTTATGGGAGTCCAGTCCAGTGTGTGTGTACAGGGTGGTAAGCACACTAGTGTTTGAGGGTCAGAAGATCATGCCTAAATATGGTAGAGATGCTACCATTCTATCCTACATTCTTTGAATGAAATTCTCCACAAAAACAGCTGAAAACAGAACTAAGCTATAAAGAGGAATTCCTTTTCTGCCTTGGACAAACCCCAAACAGGTCAGTTAGAGCTAAAGACTGAAAGCCAGTCCTGTGGTCTCACAGCTAGGGACTGAAGATCAGGTCCTCAAACACCCTTCACCACCCTGTCTTCTCTACTACGTGGTCTAGGCAACATGGCACTCTGGAAGTCGGGTCAGGGATGTTGCATCCTGCCTGCAATATGTAGCTGATCACCTTCTTTGGGTTAGCAATGAACACTGTGGAAGTTTAATCCTGTCTCCAAAACACAAGCAAAAGAATTTGTAGTTGAGTCTCCATCTTAGTTAGCCTCGGTTTTTAAAACTGCACATGAAGAAGAAAGGGGCAGTTGCATATAGTGTCTGATTCTCTAGGAATAAAGATGTCAGGGAAAGTAGGTGGCTCCTCTTGGCTGCAGCCTCCCTCCATTCATGTGAGAGAAAAGACTTCCTCTGAAGCCAGAGATCCCCACCTGCAAGCATTCAGTGTCTGAGAAATATACTAACACACACACACACACACACACACACTCAAATAACAAGAGAAAAATAAGCCACTGTTACACAAGTCTATGTGTATGTTCCTTGCATCTACTGGCATCAGAATTCTCTTAGACACTTAGAGACAGAGAGGTCTCTGGCTCACTTATCCCAGAGTGAAACTGTTGGTGCCTTGAGCCTCATTAGTGCTTTGTACACACACCTCCTATGGCCCATCTAGGACCTAGTTATCAAATAGCTACTATGTGTCAATCACTGTGCTGGGCTCTGGACAATTGAGAGAAAGGAATAGCTAAATCTCTCATGCTTTCATTCACACACTCTGCTCCAATGTCTTTTTCCCAACTCGGTTCCTTCCTCACTGCCTGTGCCCTAGGTGTTCCTGGAAAGAGCATGCCTTCACTTTCCCCCTCTTTTTGGTTACTGGCCCTTGTTCCTGGAAAGAGCATGCCTTCACATTCCTCCTCTTTTTGGTTACTGGCCCTTGTTCCTGGAAAGAGCATGCCTTCACTTTCCTCCTCTTTTTGGTTACTGGCCCTTCTCCATGACCAAGCTGTCTCCAGGAAGAAGCAGCAGATTTCTTCTTCCATTTCATATTTCAACTTCCTTTTCTTTTAGCATGAAACCAACCAAAACCACCCAATCCCAAACACAGCTATTGTCCTCAGATCTATGTAAAGTGTGTTCTCTCTACCACATACCCTTGTATGTTCAACTGCTTGCCTCCCCTTCCTCCTTTCTTCCTTGCCCCCCCCCTTTCCTTCTTCCTCTCCCTCTCTCATTTTTTTCCAGTCTCTCATCCAGGTTTCCCACTCATTCATTCACTCATTTTTTTATTTATTAAGCAGTTGCTATGAAGGAGACATTGAACTAGGTACCAGGAATGCTGAGATGAATGAATACAGGTCCAGAGCTGTCTGAGCCCCCACAGTCTCATGTGGGCAGTGAAGACCTTTATAAATGTTTATAAGAGTGGGAAGGGAGCAGTCCCAGGGAAATGACACAGTTTCGAGTAGTGTGTGGGAAGTTAGCATTGACATTTGAACTGAATTTTGAAGATAAAGAAAAGGGGGGAAAGGCCACCCGGAGGAAATGACTCGGTGGCTTAAAATAACAGGACATAAATAAAAAAGCAAATGTCAAAAGCCCAGTGCAATGATCTTTTCAATAAAGTCTATGAGGGAAACCGGATGTCCATATTCAGAAGGGTCAAACTAGACTGCAAGTCTCTCACCACACACATTCTCTTTCTTTCTCTCTCTCTCTCTCTCTCTCTCTCTCTCTCTCTCTCTCTCTCTCTCGCACACACACACACACACACACACACACACACACACACACATGTACACACATGTGCACACATACACATACCAATTCAAAATGGATTTTGGACTGAAGGCTAAGCCCTGAGACTATGCAGGCCAGCAGAAACCAAAGGAAATGTTGGAGAAAGACAGTGTGGGGGTGAGGAGATGCGTTTCTTGGGTAGAACTTGGTTGCACAGGAAACTAAACACTATGAGCCTGAACAGAGCTAGGAGAGCAGCATGGAAGAAGCTGTCTGGCACTCCCTGCCTGACAAGGGACTAAAATCAGAGCATGCAAGAAACAAAGAGAAATTCTGGCAGCTAAACACCAAAGGGTCAGATTTTAAAAACAGGCACGTGATATAAATGGACTTTCCTCACTTTTCCTCTAAGGAAAACACAAAAATAGCCAAGAAATTGATGGGGAAAGCATTGCTAATTGGGAAAATGCAAATTTAAGCCATGAGAAGATCCCATCTCAGCCCTGCCAGCAGGGATGTGATCAAGAAGATAAAAACAGTAAACAGTAGCCAGGCTGTGAGAAGGGGGACCATGACTCCCTTGATGCAAATGTGCATTAGTACAGCCATGACTGAGAACAGCATGGGACGATTATCCTCAAACACTTCCCGTAGAACCACCATATGATCCAGCAATCTGACTCCAAAGTGTATTTAGAAAGAAATGGCAGTGAAAGCATTAGAGATGAATACACTCTTATTTACTGCAGAACTGGTTTGCAGCAGCCAGCATATGTCATCATATCAGCCAAAATGTCCATCAGTGAAAGAACAGATAAAGAAAATGTGGTATAGATACACAAATGGAATATTATTCAGCCATTTGCTATAATGTGGGTGGGAACTGCAAAACATGCTAAGTTCAGTAAGTCAAGCAAACATCATATACATTCATAGACTCATACACAGGCACTAAAAGGATCGATTCTATAGAGGAGAAGAGAATAGAGTCTATCAGAGGTTGGGAAGGGCAGGCGGGAATGAGGGTGACTACAATGGAAGAAGGGAAGCGTTAGGAAAAGGATACAGTCCGATCTGAGGAATTCTAGTGAGTGTGTCCCATAGCACTCGCACAGTGGGGTGACTACTGTTAACAGTGATTCGGTGTGCATTTCAAAGTGGACAGGACTTTGAAATTTCTCAACACACATAAAATAGATAAGTGTTTAAGGCAATAGACATGACAATTGTTTTGATCATGACACATCAAATATACCAAAATATCATACCATACCCCATAAATATGTATAATTATTGTCAATTGATATAACAATAATGTTTAAATTCTTTTCTTTTTGGTGTTTTGAAACAGGGTTTCTCTGTGTAGCCCTGGCTGTCCTGGCTGACCTCACTCTGTAGACCAAGCTGAATAATGTTTAAATTAAAAATATGTGCTTAAAAACACTTTATGCTCAGTATGGTGGTACACACCTTTAATCCCAGTCTCAGTACTTAGGAGTTCTGTGAGTTTGAGGCCAGTCTAGTCTACATTGCACGTTCCAGAACATTGAATTATGTAGTTCTAGCCAGAACTACATAATGAGATCCTGTCTCAAAACAAAATCACAGTTAAATCTCAGTAAGATTAGAGAGTAAAGGAGGCTGGAAAGATGGTTCAGTGGTTAAGAGCACTGACTGCTCAGTCATGATTATGGGGGCTTAGATCTCAGTGAGCAATTTACAACTCCTTGTAACTTCAGCTCCAAGGGAGCTGTCGCACCTTTCTGGACTCCATGGCCCCGTGCATGCATATGCATACGCGCGCACACACACACACACACACACACACAGACAGACAGACAGACAGACAGGCAGACAGATTGGAGAGATGTATGAGAAAAATCATACCATAAGACTAAAAAGAGACCTGATGAATTGGAGAATCCCAGCATCACACTGAGATCTAGACTCTGTTGCCTGGAAACCATCAGAAGCCACAGGAGAGGAAGCAGCAGTTTTTAGAAATGGTTCTGGCTGCAAAGAACAGGCACAGGGTTAGTCAGGGCTAAACAGTGAACCAAGTGAGAGACAAAGCCCGCTGAGGGTGGAAAGAAGAGGAAAGAGGATGGTGTGAGGAGGATATAGTTTTTAAGATGTCTGCCTCAGCAAAGCTAAAATAAATAAATGCTTCTTGGGCTGTAGCCAATGAGTTTGTTGAGGCTTGCTTGGAGCTCAGCTGTCTACTGAGAGTTCCAATACCAGTCTGGCCAGCCCAAAGTCAGTGAGTTCCCCCAGGAACATGCTGGCTTCTGCACCAAAGGCCCACTGAGGCACCTTGGGGGCCCAGCTGTGAGGCTGTCCCACTGATCTAGAGCTAATGTCCTGGCAAGTCAAAATATAATCTGCAGATTCCCCCTTCCTGGGTTACAGGTTTCACATACACAAGCATCACTGGATGATAGCATCAGATGTGAAAAAACACATTTATTCTTTCTCTCAATTTCACATCTCTAGGATCCAAGATTGTATTTTCATCAGCAAGTAGTCCTCTTCTTAATTCCATCTTATTCCATTGATATTGAACGATTCTCATTGCTCAAGTATAAAAGATTACTCCCGATTGACAGGTATCTTCAGAGCAAAGAAAACTTGATTTTTCGTTTGGAGGAGAAAAGCTATCAAGAGCTTTTCAAAATGGTAATGAGAAGAAGATGAAATGTGTCCCACCCCGGCTGTGGCTGTGACAATGATCTGTTCAGACAGGATCGCATTGTGTTTTCTCACTAGCTCTGTTAGGTGAGTTCATGCTTACTCTTGCACAGGTGGAAAAATGGAGACACAAAGAGTTTGGGTCACTTTCCCAATGTCATTCCACTGCTGGCATATAGAGCCAAGCTTTGAATCAAAAATCTTATTTGTTCCACCCATGACATCATGTTAGGGTGGCAGTGTTGAGGGGAATAGATGTTGCTTTTTAAAAAGAAATGCCTCCTACCCCAGTAGGTTTCACATGTGAACACTTGATTCCTGACTGGTAATGCTGTGACGGTTATGGAATCATCAATGTAAAAAGAAGAAAGGGTTGTTTTAGTCCACAGCTTCCGAAGGTTCAATCCATGGTCATTTGACCTTGTTGCCTAGAGTGGTGCAGTATGTCATGGCAAGAAGGTATGTCTGAGGAAATCTGTTCTTCTGCCCTAATTTATGGTGTGTGTGTGTGTGTGTGTGTGTGTGTGTGTGTGTGTGTGTGTAGACATGCATGTGTCACAGCACATATGTGGAGGGCAGAGGAAGTGTTATATATGAGCCAGGGTCTCTTACTCTTTTTGCAACTGGCCTGTGAGCATCCAGGAATTCTCCCACTCCACTTCTGAATTACCTGTAAAAGCACTGGGATTACAGATTCACACTGACACATCCTGATTTATGTAAATTAAGGGGATTCAAACTTAGGCCCTCACATTTGCATGGCAAATACTTTATCCACTGGGTCATCTCTCCAGCCTGAGATTTGTCCATTTATGGATGGTGGTTAGAAGTAGAAGGTTAGAGTCACAATAGTACCTTCAAGGACATATCCACAATGACCTAAAATCCCCCCACTAGGCTCCACCTTTTAAAGGTTCCTCTAGATCCTCCACCTGCACTTACTGTAGATCAGAGTGCACCCCTCCCAAGAGGATAGCTCTAACCAGGGAAAGAGATAAGACCCCATCCCAACCCCTACACCAGCTGGGACCCCACAGAGCCCAGCAGACTTAGGCCCTGTCTCACCCTGTCAGAGTCCCATCTCCCTTCTGGTCTGAACCTCCATCTGCATTTTCTGTGGATCAGCACATCCTCACCCCCACCCCACAGCCCTGCCTGCCTACAGGAGGCCTGCTCCAATTCAGGACACTCAGGCCAGCTAACACCAGAGACATCAAGATGATAAAAGGCAAACTCAAGAACATAATAAACAGAAGCCAATGTGATATGACACCATTAGCATCCTACTACACCATCATCCTACTACAGCAAGTCCTGGATAACCTAACATCTGAAGAGCAAGATTCTGACCTTAAATCCCATTTCATGAAAATAATAGAGGCCTTTAAAGAGTATATAGATAATTCCCTTAAAGAAATACAGGAAAACACAGTCAAACAGGTAGAAGCCCTTAAAAAGGAAACAAATCCCTTAAAGAAATGCAGGCAAATATAATCTAACAAGTGAAGAAAATGAACAAAATGGCCCAAGACCTAAAAATGAAATTGAATCAATTAAGAAAACACACATGGAGGCAACCCTGGAGATGGAAAACCTAGGAAGGAGAACAGGAACTACAGATCCAAGCGCCACCAAGAAAATACAAGAGATTGGAGAAAGAATCTCAGGTATAGACAATACCATAGAAGATATTGACATATCAGTCAAAGAAAATACCAAATGTAAGAAGTTCCTAACTCAAAATATTCAGAAAGCAGGAGCCATGTTCGTTCCCGGATCCTGCCAAGACTAGCCTGCACAGGTGAGAGTGTGGACTACAGAAGCTAACAGCTTCTGGGTCAGGCAGGAGCCACAGAGCTTCTAAGGCAGGACCCATTTGGGCTCCAGACATCAAGGAACCTTCCCTGCCAGAGGAGAGGTGTCCACGCCGCTGGGGAGGGATTTGCCAGATCATCTGCAGGAGCCATCTTTGTTCAGGATCCTGCCAAGACTAGTCTGCACAGGTGAGAGTGTGCACTACAGAAGCTAACAGCTTCTGGGACAGGCCCTGTTTCAGGCCTTCATCTTCTGCCAGGAGGCAAGTCTGAACAACAGATATCTGTTCACCTTCTCTGCAAGAGTAGAGCTTGCCTGCAGAGAGTGCTCTAACCACTGAAACTCAGGAGAAAGCTAGTCTCCCAGGTCTGCTGGTAGAGGCTAACAGAATCACGAAAGGAACAAGCTCTAACCAGAGACAACTATAACGACTCACTCCAGAGATTACCAGTTGGCAAAAGGCAGACATAAGAATCTTACTAACAGAAACCAAGACCATTCACCATCATCAGAACCCAGCACTCCCACCTCAGCCAGTACTGGGTACCCCAACACACCCGAAAAGATAGACCCGGATTTAAAGGCATATCTCATGATGATGGTAGAGGACATCAAGAAGGACTTTAATAACTCACTTAAAGAAATACAAGAGAACACTGCTAAAGAGTTACAAGTCCTTAAAGGAAAAGAGGAAAACACATCCAAACAGGTGATAGAAATAAACAAAACCATACTAGACCTAAAAAGGAAAGTGGACACAATAAAGAAAACCCAAAGTGAGGCAACGCTGGAGATAGAAACCCTAGGAAAGAAATCTGGAAATATAGATGTGAGCATCAGCAACAGGATACAAGAGATGGAGGAGAGAATCTCAGGTGCAGAAGATTCCATAGAGAACATCGGCACAACAATCAAAGAAAATGCAAAATGCAAAAAGAACCTAACTCAAAACATCAAGGAAATCCAAGACACAATGAGAAGACCAAACCTATGGATAATAGGAGTAGATGAGAATGAAGATTTTCAACTTAAAGGGCCAGCAAATATCTTCAACAAAATTATTGAAGAAAACTTCCCAAACATAAAGGAAGAGATGCCCATGAACATACAAGAAGCCTACAGAACTCCAAATAGACTAGACAGAAAAGAAATTCCTCCTGACACATAATAATCAGAACAACAAATGCACTAAATAAAGATAGAATATTAAAAGCAGTAAGGGAAAAAGGTCAAGTAACATATAAAGGCAGGCCTGTCAGAATTACAACAGATTTTTCACCAGAGACTATGAAAGACAGAAGATCCTGGACAGATGTTACACAGACACTAAGAGAACACAAATGCCAGCCTAGGCTACTATACCCAGCCAAACTCTCAATTACAATAGATGGAGAAACCAAAGTATTCCACGACAAAACCAAATTCACACATTATCTTTCCACGAATCCAGCCCTTCAAAGGATAATAACAGAAAAAAACCAATACAAGGATGGAAACCACGTCCTAGAAGAAGCAAGAATGTAATCCTTCAACAAACCTAAAAAAAGACAGCCACAAGAACAGAATACCAACTTTAACAACAAAAATAATAGGAAGCAACAATTACTTTTCCTTAATATCTCTTAATATCAATGGACTCAACTCCCCCAATGAAAACATATAGACTAACAGACAGGCTACACAAACAGGACCCAACATTCTGCTGCTTACAGGAAACCCATCTCAGGGAAAAAGACAGACACTGCCTCAGAATGAAAGGCTGGAAAACAATTTTCCAAGCAAATGGTCTGAAGAAACAAGCTGGAGTAGCCATTCTAATATCGAATAAAATCGACTTCCAATCCAAAGTCATCAGAAAAGATAAGAAGGGGCACTTCATACTCATCAAAGGTAAAATCTTCCAAGAGGAACTCTCAATTCTGAATATCTATGCTCCACATACAAGGGCAGTCACATTCATTAAAGAAACTTTAGTAAAGCTCAAAGCACACATTGCACCTCACACAATAGTAGTGGGAGAAGTCAACACACCACTTTCACCAATGGACAGATCATGAAAACAGAAACTAAACAGGGACACAGTGAAACTAACAGAAGTTATGAAACAAATGTATCTAACAGATATCTACAGAACATTTTATCCTAAAACAAAAGGATATACCTTCTTCTCAGCACCTCACGGGACCTTCTCCAAAATTGACCATATAATTGGTCATAAAACAGGCCTCAACAGATACATGAATATTAAAATTGTCCCATGCATCCTATCAGATCACCATAGACTAAGGCTGATCTTCAATAACAACACAAATAATAGAAAGCCAGCATTCACGTGGAAACTGAACAACACTCTTCTCAATGATACCTTGGTCAAGGAAGGAATAAAGAAAGAAATTAAGGACATTTTAGAGTTTAATGAAAATGAAGCCACAATATACCCGAACTTAAGGGACACAATGAAAGCATTTCTAAGAGGAAAGCTCATAGCTCTGAGTGCCTCCAAAAATAAACTAGAGAGAGCACACACTAGCAGCTTGACAACATACCTAAAAGCTCTAGAACAAAAGGAAGCAAATTCACCCAAGAGGAGTAGATGGCAGGAAATAATCAAACTCAGGGGTGAAATCAACCAAGTGGAAACAAGAAGAACTATTCAAAGAATTAACCAAACGAGTAGCTGGTTCTTTGAGAAAATCAACAAGATAGATAAACCCTTAGCCAGACTCACTAAAGGGCACAGGGACAGCATCCTAATTAACAAAATCAGAAATGAAAAGGGAGACATAACAACAGATCCTGAAGAAATCCAAAACACCATCAGATTCTTCTACAAAAGGCTATACTCAACAAAACTGGAGAACCTGGATGAAATGGACAAATTTCTAGACAGATACCAGGTACCAAAGTTAAATCAGGATCAGGTTAATGATCTAAACGGTCCTATATCCCCTAAAGAAATAGAAGCAGTCATTAATAGTCTCCCAACCAAAAAAAGCCCAGGATCAGATGGGTTTAGTGCAGAGTTCTATCAGACCTTCAAAGAAGATCTAATTCCAGTTCTTCACAAACTATTCCACAACATAGAAGCAGAAGGTACTCTACCCAACTCATTCTATGAAGCCACAATTACTCTGATACCTAAACCACAGAAAGATCCAACAAAGATAGAGAACTTCAGACCAATTTCCCTTATGAATATTGATGCAAAAATACTCAATAAAATTCTTGCTAACCGAATCCAAGAACACATCAAAACAATCATCCATCCTGACCAAGTAGGTTTCATTCCAGTGATCCAGGGATGGTTTAATATACAGAAATCCATCAACGTAATCCATTATAAAAACAAACTCAAAGACAAAAACCACATGATCATCTCATTAGATGCTGAGAAAGCATTTGACAAAATCCAATGCCCATTCATGATAAAAGTCTTGGAAAGATCAGGAATTCAAGGCCCATACCTAAACATGATAAAAGCAATCTACAGCAAACCAGTAGCCAACATCAAAGTAAATGGAGAGAAGCTGGAAGCAATCCCACTAAAATCAGGGACTATACAAGGCTGCCCACTTTCTCCCTACCTATTCAACATTGTACTTGAAGTCCTAGCCAGAGCAATTGGACAACAAAAGGAGATCATGTGGATACAAATTGGAAAGGAATAAGTCAAAATATCACTTTTTGCAGATGATATGATAGTATATATAAGTGACCCTAAAAATTCCACCAGAGAACTCCTAAGCCTGATAAACAGCTTCTGTGAAGTAGCTGGATATAAAATTAACTCAAACAAGTCAATGTCCTTTCTCTACACAAAGGATAAACAGGATGAGAAAGAAATTAGGGAAACAACACCCTTCTCAATAGTCACAAATAATATAAAATACCTTGGTGTGACTCTAACTAAGGAAGTGAAAGATCTGTATGAGAGGAACTTCAAGTCTCTGAAGAAAGAAATTAAAGAAGATCTCAGAAGATGGAAAGATCTCCCATGCTCATGGATTGGCAGGATCAATATAGTAAAAATGGCTATCTTGCCAAAAGCAATCTACAGATTCAATGCAATCCCCATCAAAATTCTAACTTAGTTCTTCAACGAATTGGAAAGGGCAATCTCCAAATTCATCTGAAATAACAAAAAACCCAGGATAGCAAAAACTCTTTTCAAGGATAAAAGAACCTCTGGTGGAATCACCATGCCTGACCTAAAGCTGTACTACAGAGCAATTGTGATAAAAACTGCATGGTAGTGGTATAGCAACAGACAAGTGGACCAATGGAATAGAATTGAAGACCCAGAAAAGAACCCACACACCTATGGTCACTTGATCTTTGACAAGAGAGCTAAAACCACCCAGTGGGAAAAAGACAGCATTTTCAACAAGTGGTGCTGGCACAACTGGCGGTTATCATGCAGAAGAATGCAAATTGATCCATTCCTATCTCCTTGTACTAAGGTCAAATCTAAGTGGATTAAGGAACTCCACATAAAACCAGAGACACTGAAACTTATAGAGGAGAAAGTGGGGGAAATCCTCAAAGATATGGGCACAGGGGAAAAATTCCTCAATAGAACAGCAATGGCTTGTGCTGTAAGATTGAGAATCGACAAATGGGACCTCATAAAATTGCAAAGCTTCTGTAAGGCAAAAGACACCGTCAATAAGACAAAAGGGCCACCAACAGATTGGGAAAGGATCTTTACCTATCCTAAATCAGATAGGGGACTAATATCCAATATATATAAAGAACTCAAGAAGGTGGACTCCAGAAAATCAAATAACTCTATTAAAAGTGGGGCTCTGAGCTAAACAAAGAATTCTCACCTGAGGAATACCGAATGGCTGAGAAGCACCTGAAAAAATGTTCAACATCCTTAATCATCAGGGAATTGCAAATCAAAACAACCCCGAGATTCCACCTCACACCAGTCAGAATGGCTAAGATCAAAAATTCAGGTGACAGCAGATGCTGGTGAGGATGTGGAGAAAGAGAAACACTCCTCCATTATTGGTGGGATTGCAAGCTTGTACAACCACTCTGGAAATCAGTCTGGTGGTTCCTCAAAAAATTGGACATAGTACTACCGGAGGATCCTGCAATACCTCTCCTGGGTATATATCCAGAAGATGTTCCAACTAAGATAAGACAGACACATGCTCCACTATGTTCATAGCAGCCTTATTTATAATAGCCAGAAGCTGGAAAGAACCTAGATGCCCCTCAACAGAGGAATGGGTACAGAAAATGTGGTACATTTATACAACGAAGTACTACTCAGCTATTAAAAACAATGAATTTATGAAGTTCCTAGGCAAATGGATGGACCTGGAGGGCATCATCCTGAGTGAGGTAACTCAATCACAAAAGAACTCACATGATATGTACTCACTGATAAGTGGATATTAGCCCAGAAACTTAGAATACCCAAGATATAAGATACAATTTTCGAAACACAGGAATCTCAGGAAGAACGAAGACCAAGGTGTGGATACTTTGCCCCTTCTTGGAATTGGGAGCAAGGCACCCATGGAAGGAGCTACAGAGACAGAGTTTGGAGCTGAGATGAAAGGATGGACCATCTAGAGACTGCCATACCCGGGGATCCATCCCATAGTCAGCCTCCAAACGCTGACACCATTGCATACACTAGCAAGATTTTGCTGAAAGGACCCTGATATAGCTGTCTCTTGTGAGACTAGGCCTGGGCCTAGCAAACACAGAAGTGGATGCTCACAGTCAGCTATTGGATGGATCACAGGGTCCCCTATGGAGGAGCTGGAGGAAGTACCAGGGAGCTGCAGGGATCTGCAACCCTATAGGTGGAACAACAATATGAACTAACCTGTAACTCCCCCCCCCCCCAAAGCTCCTGTCTCTAGCTGCATATGTATCAGAAGATGGCCTGGTCAGCCATCAGCGGAAAGAGAGGCCCATTGATTGTACAGACCTTATATGCCTCAGTACAAGGGAACACCAGGGCTAAGAGGTGGGAGTAGGTGGGTGGGGGAGTGGGTGTGGGAGGGTGTGGGGGACTTTTGGGATTGCATTGGAAATGTAAATGAAATAATAATAATAATAATAATAATAACAACAACAACAACATCCAGAAAATTTGGGACACAATGAAAAGACCAAGCCTAAAAATAAGAGGAATGGAAGAGGCTGAAGATTCCCAGTTCAAAAGGCAAGAAAACATCTTCAACAAAATCATAGAAGAAAATTCCCCTAACCTAAAAAAAAAGAGATAGCTATAAACATACAAAAAGCCTATAAAGCACCAAATAGATTTGGCCAGAAAAGAAAACCTCACCACCATATAATAATCAAAACAATAAATGTACAGAACAAAGAAAAACTATTTTAAAAGACAAGGAGAAAAGACCAAGTAACATATACAGGCAGACCTATCAGAATTACACCTGACTTCTCACCAGAGATTCTAATAGCCAGAAGATTTTGGACAGATATCTTGCAGACCCTAAGAGACCACAGATACCAGCCCAGACTACTATACCCAGCAAAACTCTCAATTACCACAGATGGAGAAAAGAAGATATTCCATAACAAAACCAAATTTAAACATTATCAGTCTACTAATCTAGCCTGACAGAGGATACTTGAAGGAAAATTTTAAAACAAGGAAAGTAACTACACCCAAGAAAGCACAAGAAATTAATAATCTCACAAAAAGCCCAAAAGAAGAAGATGACACATGCATAGTACCAACCACCTTCAACAACAAAAACAGAAACTAATAATCATTAGTCATTAGTATCTCTCAACATCAATGGATTCAATTCATCAATAAAATGACACAGGATAACAGACTGGATACATAAACAGGATCCATGATTCTGCATTCACACAAGAAACATACCTAAGCAACAAAGATAGACATTACTTCAGAGTAAAGGATTGGCAAAAGGTTTCCAAGCAAACAGTCCCAAGAAACAAGCTAGAGTAGCCATTCTGATATCTAATAAAATAGATTTTCAATCAAAAGTAATCAAAAGAGATGGGAAAGGACATTTCATACTCATCAAAGGAAAATCCTCCAAGATGAAGTCTCAATTCTGAACAACTATGCCCCAAATACAAGAGCACCCATATTCATAAAAGAAACATTACTAAAGCTCAAAACACACATTGAACCCCACACAAATACAGTGGGAGACTACAATACCCCAGTCTCACCAATGGACAGATCACTGAAACAGAAACTAAACAAAGACATACTGAAATTAATTGAAGTTATGAACCAAATGGATTTAACAGATACCTACAGAACAATTCAACCCAAAACAGAAGAGTATACCTTCTTCTCAGCACCTCACAGAACTTTCTCCAAAATTGGCCATATAATCAGACAAACAAACAAACAAACAAAAAGCCCCAACAGATACAAGAAGAATGAAATAACCTCTTACATTCTAACAGATCACCATGGACTAAGGCTGGATTTCAACAACAGAAACAACAGAAATCCCACATATTCATGGAATCTGAACAACTCTCTGTTCAATGATAACTTGGTCAGGGAAGAAATAAAGAAAGAAATTAAAGACTTTGTAGAATTCAATGAGAATAAAAGCACAATGTACTCAAACTTATGGGACACAGAGAAAGCAGTGTTAAGAGGAAAATTCATGGCAAGGGGAAAGAGAGAAGGTAGAAAAGAGAGAGGGGGAAAGGCTAGAGAGAAAGAAAGAGGGAGAGAAGAGAGGAGAGGAGAAGACAAAGAGAAAGGAAAGGGGAGAGAGGAGTGAGAGATGTGAGAGGTAAGAGAACAAAGGAGTGAGAGAGACAAGTAAGAGAGCAAGCAGGGGCTAAACAGCCCTTTTTATGGTATTCACTGTTGCTAGGTAACTGGGGAGGAGTTTAGCCTGAAGGTCAGAAGCTTGGGCCATTGCCTACCATTACTACTGACCATGCTTCTCTTGTGGGGCTGTGGGGGGCAGTAACTTAGGCAGAAGCCAGAGTCCCAGGAGCATGAGGGAACGCCTACAGTGTCATGTAGGTGAATTATCACCACCGGGGTTCAGACCTCAGCTCAACTGGAGACCAGCCTATCTGAGCATAGCCCAATGCCCCGCATAAACAGTCTCATAACCCCTAAGAAAATAGAAGCAGTCAATAAAAATCTTTCAACAAAACAAATCCCAGGGCCATATTTGGTTTTAGTGAAGAATTCTACCAAAATTTCAAAGAAGAGCTAATACCCATACTCCTTAAACTATTCCATAAACTAGAAATGAAAGGAACACTATCTAATACATTCTATGAGGCCACAATTACCCTGATACCTAAACCACACAAAGAAAGAGAACCTCAAACCAATTTTACTTAGGAACATTGGCACAAAAATACTCAATGAAATTCTTGCAAACCTAATCCAAGAACACCACCATTCACCATGATCAAGTAGGCTTCATTCCAGGGATTCAGGGATGGTTCAATATATGAAAATCCATCACTGTAATCAATTATATATACAAACTCAAGAAAAAAAATCACATGATTATCTCATCAGATGCTGAAAAAACTTCAACAAAATCTAACACCTCTTCATGTTAAAAGTCTTGGAGAGATCAGGAATTCAAGGCATATACCTAAGTATAATAAAAGCAATATACAGCAAGCCAATATCCAATATCAAATTAAATGGAGAGAAACTTGAAACAATCTCACTAAAATCATGGACAAGACAAGGCTTCCCACCCTCTCCCTATCTATTCAAAATAGTGCTTAAAGTCCTAGCTGGAACAATGAGACAACAAAATAAGATGAAGGGGACATATATTGGAAAAGAAGCCCAGGTGTGACTATTCACAGATGGTATGATAGTGCACAAAAGTGACCCCCAAAAGTCTACCAGAGAACTCCTATAGCTGATAAGCAACTTTAGCAAAATGGCTAGATATAAAATTAACTCAAAGAAATCAGTAGCCTTCCTTTATACAAATGATAAATGGTCTAAGAAAGAAATTAGGAAAAAAAATCTTCACAATAGCCACAACTAATATAAAATATCTTGGTGTAACTCTAACCAAGCAGGTGAAAGATCTGTATGACAAGAATGTCAAGACCCTGAGGAAATAAATTGAAGAAAACCTCAGAAGATGGAAAGATCTCCCATGCGCACGGATCAGTAGGTAGTAAAAATGGTCATCTGACCAAAGCAATCTACAGATTCAATGCAATTCCCATCAAAATTCCAACACAACTTTTCTACAGACATTAAAAGAGCAATTCTCACCAGGCAGTGGTGGCACACGCCTTTAATCCCAGCACTTGGGAGGCAGAAGCAGGCAGATTTCTGAGTTCAAGGCCAGCCTGGTCTTCTGAGTGAGTTCTAGGACAGCTGGTACTACACAGAGAAACCCTGCCTCAAAAACAAAAACGAATTCTCAGTAATTCTAACTCAGTAATTCAGTAACTAAGCAATTCTCAGTTTTGAATGGAAAAACAAAAAACCCAAGATATCTAAAGCAATCCTGTACAATAAAAGAACTTCTGGAAGAATCACTGTCCCTGATCTCAAGCTGTACTACAGAGCAATAGTGATAAAAACAAAAAAACAAAAAACAAAAAACCCTGCATGTTATCGATACAGAGACAGACAGGTCAATCAATGGTATAGAATCAAAGACCCAGAAAAAAAAACCTGTGTACCTACGGACTCTTGGTTTTTGATAAAGAAGCCAAAACGATACAGTGGGGGGTGGGGGGGAGAAAGAATCCTCAAAAAATGGTGGTGGTATAACTGGATGTCTGCATTTAGAAGAATGAAAATTAATCCATATTTATCACCCTACACAAAACTCAAGTTCAAGTCAATCAAGGACTGTGAGGAGCCGCCCTCACATTCGCCATTACAAGATGGTGCCGACATCCTGTGTTCTAAGTAGTAAACAAATAATCTGCGCATGTGCCGGGTAGTTTTCCACTCCATGTGCTCTGCCTTCCCCGTGACGACAACTCGGTCGATGGGCAGCAGCCAATCAGGGAGCGACACGTCCGAGGTGGAGGACAATCCTCCATAAAAGGGACGGGGTTTTGCCATTCGCCCCTCTTCTCCTCTTGCTCCTGAAGAAGTAAGCAATAAAGCTTTTGCCACAGAAGATTCCGGTTGTCCTGAGCATGTTCTTGCCGGTGGGGACAAAAGCTCGGGATAAAGGACCTTAACATAAAACCAGAAACACTGAATCTAATAGAAGAAAAAGTAGGAAATAGCTTTGAATTCATTGACACATAAATTTTTCTGAAAAGAACACAAATGTCTCAGGCTCTAAGATCAACAATTGATAAGTGGGACCTCTTGAAACTGAAATGATTTGTAAGTCAAAGGACACTGTCAACAGGACAAAATGGCAGCCTACAGATTGAGAAAAGATCTTCACTAACTCTACATCTGACAGAGAGCTAATATCCAAAGAACTCAAGAAGTTTGACTCTAAAAAAATCAAATAACCCAATTTAAAAATGTTATACAGAGTTAAATAGTGAATTCTCAACAAAGGAAAGTCAAATGGCTGAGAAGCACTTAAATGTTCAGTATCCTTAGTCATAGAGATATGCAAATCAAAATGACTCTGAGATTCTATATTATACCAATCAGAATGGCTAAGATCAAACACTCAAGCAACAGCATATGTTGGAGAAGATGTAGAGAAAGGGGAATGCTCTTCTATTGCTGGTAGGACTGCAAACTTATACAATCACTCTCGAAATCAATCTAGCAGTTTCTCAGAAAACTAGATATAATTCTACCCAAAAACCCAGCTATACCACTCCTGGGCATATATCCAAAAGATGTTTCACCATACCACAAGGACACATTCTCCACTGTGTTCATAGTAGTTTTATTCATAATAGCCAGAAACTAGAAGCAACCCAGATGTCCCTCAACTGAAGAATGGATACAGAAAATGTAATTCATTTACACAATGGTCTACTATTCGGCTATTAAAAACAAGGACATCATGAATTTTGCAGGCAAATAGATGGAACTAGAAAATATCATCCTGAGTGAGGTAACCCATACCCAAAAGGACATGCATGGTATGTACTCACTGAGAAGTGGATATTAGCCAAAAAGTATAGAATACCCATGAACAACCCACAACCCAAAGAAGTTAAACAAAATGGAAGGCCAAAGTGAATATGCTTAAATCCCACTTAGAAGGAGGAACAAAATAGTCATGGGAGACAGAGGGAGGGAGGGATTGGGTGGGAGAGGGAGAGGAATAGGGGTCAGGATTAGGTATGGAAAACTGCACCTGCAGGGGATGGGGTGAGGGGATCTCTAAGAAGTCCCAGAGACCTGGGATGGAGGAGACTCCCAGGACTCAGTTCAGGTAAACTTAGCAGAAATGCTCAGCAGTGGGGATATGGAACCTGAAGTGACCACCTTCAGTAGCCACACAGGACCCCCAGTGGAGGAATGATAACATCAACCCACCTACAAAATTTTTGATCCAAAATCGCTCCTGTCTAAAAAAAAATGCAAGGATAAAAATAGAGCTGGCACTGAAGGAATGGCCGACTAGTGACCTGCCCAACTTGGGATCCATCCCGTTGCAGGCACCAATCCCTGACACTATTACTGATGCTATGTTGTGCTTGCAGACAGGAGTCTGACATGGATGTCCTCTGAGAGGCTGTACCCAGCAGCTGACTGAGACTGATGCAGATACCCTCAGCTAAACATGGGATGGAGGTCAGGGACCCCTATGGAAGTGTTAGGGCAAGGATTGAAGGGACTGAAGCAGATGACAACACCACAGGAAGACCAACAGTGTCATCTAACCTGGACCCCTGGAAGCTCACAGAGACTGAGTCACCAACGGAAGAGCATACAGGGGCTGCTCCATGGCTTCCAGCACTTATGTAACAGAGGGCTGCCTTGTCTTGCCTCAGTGGGAGAGGATGCGCCTAATCCTGTAGAGACTTAATGCCCCAGGGCGGGGGGATACTCAGAGGGGCACCCTCTCAGAGGTGAAGGGGAGGAAGGACCAGGAGGGAGCAGCATTTAGGATGTAAATAAATAAAATAATTAATTAATTTTAAAAAATGTTCCTCTACTTTTCAGCAGCACTGCAAGCTATGAAACCAAGGTTTTAACATGTGGATTTTTGGAAAACATTCAAACTATAGCAACATGGTAGGGAATTAATTAACTTTCCCAGCTTTGATTGTCCCCCAGTTCACCCATCCTAAATCTTTAACTAAGTGGACTCATTGACTTTTCCCATATTGTCTTTTGAGGAACAGTAGCTTCAGGTGTGAAACTATATTCTAAAAACCTAAAACTTCCAGTGTTCAAGCGTGGGAAGTCATCTTAATGAAAGGTGAGCAGGGTTCTCTTTCAAGGAGGGTGAATTGATGCCATCAGAATTTCTCAAGAGGGCAACGAATAAGCAGAGTTTTCCAAACTTCCTGGAAGTCTTCCTGGTGAGTCTTCTTCAAGATACACTTAGCAGAATGGGGATTTCAGTGGTTACATTCTGGGGAGAACCAGACCGTGGGCTCACAGTCAGAAACACACTGTAGTGTGCATCTATCGCAGGTCCTGGCTGACACAAAACTGAGCTATTCATTAAATGTGAACAGAAAGGAAGTCGATGTGTGCTCACAATGAGCCTTGCCTCTGCCAGCAATGACCTGGGTCATTCTCATTTCTTCTGCCTGGCTGGGGAGGAAGCATGTGAGGTCAGATCACCTCTGAAATTTGGTGTTTTGCTTTGTTTTGTATTTTGTTTGGGTACTTGTTTGTTTGTTTAAAGACATTCCCAATGGTCTGCCAGATGCCCCATTCCTTCCCTTGTGACATTTGGGGACAATGGGCATGGGCAGGTTCTCACCCCTCTCCTAAGTACACACTTCAACAGGATGGTTACTCAGAGTCCTTTGAGAATCCATCCTTGTCCAGTGTGGCTGGCTGGTGTATTCAGTTATGAACTTGCAGGCCCTACTTTATGGGAGCTCCACCAACAGCCTCTTGCAGAATTTCCACAAGCTAGTATAATTTTAATGTAGAAGGGTGTTACATTTTGCCCCCTCCGCTTGTAGCACCAAAAAAGAATGTCCCAACAATAGGACTGTGCTTGTGAAAATAGTGATCTAACTTTGTCATTTCCTCCCAAGGAAGTAAAAATAATTTTCACAATGCCCACGAAACAGTACCACTCAAGCTATTCTAGTAAGGCATGTTCAGCTTTTTAAAAATAATTTACTTAAAAAATAATTGTTATCCTGTTTTCTTCTTTGTTTTACTCATATCCTGTATTTTTTATTGTAAAAGAATAAATTCCTATAAAATTTCAGAAAAAAATGGGGTCATTAAAGATTAAAAATAGAAATCCCATCACCCAGGGAAAACCCACTTTCTCTATTTATATATTTATTTTATGTGTATTCCATATGCATTTCTCTCATTTTATGTTTCTTTCACTAGAAATTATTTATACTTGCATATACATATTCATAAGGGCATGCATATACATCATCCTAGGAAGAAATACATATGCAAAATCATTTTCTCCATCCTGGGATTGCAGCATATGTAATCTTCAGGGTTTTTTTTGTTTTGTTTTGTTTTTTGTTTTTTTTTTTTGGTTGTAGCCTAGGTAGTTTACAAGGCTGGACGTTACCATTGCCAATCGCCTGAGATGTTGGTTTCTACAAGCAATGATGAATTTACAAGCTCCTGTCAGACTTAAGACATAATGGCTGTGGCATTACTATCAATGATTCTTCTAGAAAGCAATTAGACTTGGCATTGCTATCGCTACCTAATGTGTTTATATCGGCTCCTGTAATTGTTTTCTGAAGCCATAAATTTCTCCAGTTAATTATAAACAAATTGCTCTGCTTAATTAATGGGCATCACTAACGGGTATTATCTAATATGCATATGAATGAACCTTGTGACAGCCTCAGAGGGGCTGGATTAATGATGTTGGGATGGTGGGCCTGAGAGAAAAGTGAATCAGCCAGAGACAAGGTCTGGAGGCAGCCCAGGAAGCTGAACAGTTAAACGAACTGAAGGTCCCAAATACAAAGCGTGGGGCACAACTAGCACCCAGAGTCTGAGGACGAAGCTCATTCTGCAGCGTAGCCTCTTGCTGTCTCTGAGAGTCAAGGGTTGATCTTGGAGACAAGTTCAGGGACCCAAGCATCACAAATGGCGGAGCTGTGGATACAACCCAGAGGAATCCTGTTCTTCTGCAGGCATGGCTTAAGTGAAAAAAGCCAAGGGTCGCACGGTGAGAGCAGTCTCTTTCCTTCAAGCGTTGTGAAATTTTTCTTCAGATAAAAAGGGGACTGGCTTTTACTAAGCACCTATCCTGTGCACTTTCTTCATAAGAGTCATTACTCCGACAGCTGAGTACACTAAGGCTCGTGGAGGTTAGACGAGTTGTGTGGCAGCGTGAGGAGCAACATCCTGCAAATGGTCTGGGATTGCGGTACTTGGGATGTAAGTTTGCTCTTGCTTGGGCTGAAGCATCACAGACTGTGGGCCTTGGCCTTTTCTCCTCTGTTCCTGAGAAAAAGGACAGGAGTTGGGGTCCAGGAAAGATCCCAGTATGTTTTATATGGTCTTATTAGAATTCGGTGATTAACTTAAGGAGGCTCTGGGACAAACCCAGGAAGCAGGTCCTTGTGAAAAGATCCCCATCAATAAACCCATCACAGCCAGATCCCTAAACACAAAGTACCTACCACCAAAAGATCAGACGACTCTGGCTCCTGAATTTTGAAGAGAATTACCTCCTACCTTAATAACATCTTCCCTGAGGATGCTGAAACAAACTTCTAATGGAAGGAGAATTGCTTCAGAAGAAGTAATGTGTTATGAAATACATATAAATAGAAATATAAATGTTCATGTGTGTATTTGTGCAAAGAAGAAGGTGGTTCATTCAATGACCTATTCCTTCATATATATTTATTCCTCAGTTCTTGAATTCATTTTATCACTAATATTTACATGCACTTATTCACTTATTAATTGTTTCAGCTATTCATTTCACTAACCATTTGCTGAAACAACTTTTCCTATGCACCCACTGTGTGCTGGATGCCAGACTATATTGTGGGTGTAGAATTTAATAAGACAAGATTCTATGCTTCAGGAATTCATAATCTAATGGAGTTGACAGCCATTTTCATTCATAATTGCACTGGAATGTATTAGACTCCTCAATAAAGATCTGTAGGATTCACTGGAGAGTCTATAATTGGCCAAGAGGAAGAATCTTGACAGAAAAAAGAGAGCCTCAAGCAAAGTGGCTATCAGGAGTTGGGATGAGGGAGTCTCAATAGGGAGACATAACTGCAGATTTTGAATTCTTTATCTCCCATGGATCCAAGTGTTAGCCTCTGGGAAGGATTTGTTTGGGCAGAAGAAAAGGCAAAACATTCTTTAGTATATCTGCCTGTTTGCACCTGCCACTGGAAGATTCAGGGGTCATTCTCAGACCCAGAAAATGACCTGAGGCAAGGAGGATTTGGGCTCAGGAAGAGTCAAGTGTGGCCTGCAGGAACTCATTTGGCCTGCTCACTCTTGGCTGCCGTAGACATAAATCACCAGGATGTAGGAAGAGATTCACTCCAAGGAGTAAAAAGAGTTACTTGTTTGCAACACAGATACTGTTTACCACTTAGATGTGGAAATTTCCCAGCTTCTCTCTAAGGGCCCTGTAAGACTTATTCTCAATTTATGTAGCATCTTTCCTCCAAATAGCTTTATAAATTTTTAATCAAAATTGTATTTTAGGAAGTGGAAGCTACTGGATTTCTACCAGACTGTCACATTTGAAAGGAATTTTATGAAACCCAAATGGGATTTTTTAATGCCTATATTTCTCCTTCAAGTGGGTTTCCAACCAAGACTTCCAGATAGTTTTTCTTTCTCTTTTAAAAGGACCCTTTTAAAAAATATATACAATGTTACATCCAAAAATGTGACATTCAGTAAGTGACATTCTATTTTAATTCACTTTGACAAAATAATGAACTCTATTTGTAGGAGCAAGAGACTCATCTGACAAGGAGATATCTCTGGAGTTTTGCTATAAATGAATATATATATATATATATATATATATATATATATATATATTCCATTTTTCTGAAAAAGTGTCAAATTTGAGACTTTAAAAAACTTGGAAATGGTGCTAAATGTCTAGGAACTGATAGGACGCCCCCACCATAATCATATATCCCACTACTTGATAGCTGTGTTTGCATTTCTTGTTTGAGTTGGTGACACATACTATCACTTCACAGACTTAGACTTTCTGTTCTATACAGAAAGTCTAGCTGACTAGCTTCCATGCCTGGGGTAGGCAAGTGGAGCCATTTGGCTTCAGGACAACCTCAGCTCCCTACCAGTGCCTAGCATTTTGGGCTTGCCTCCACTGGTGACATTCATGGACTCTGGACCAGATAGGAAACCATAGTACCCTGTGGTTAGCAGTCACAAGGCAGAACCCATGGTTATAAGTCATGTTATACAGCTTATTAGCCCATGGTTATAAATCATGATTATAAAGCTTATCGTGTGAAGAAGGGGATCTAGGAAAGGGACAAATGCAGACACACATTCACAACCTCTCTGTTTTTAACATTATGTTTAGTCACAGCTCCTTGGTCAGTTTTTAAGAGAAGCTAATTTGCATGTTGTATCTGGGAACCTTGAGTTGTCAGAGCCATTCAGGAGAGATGGGACTGGAGATGTGGACTCTAAAGAATGACCAGATGACAAGTCAGAGTGCAAGCTGGGCACAAAGGTTGTTATAAACTCCTTGGAGGGGGGGAAGGTAGTACCTGGCTGGCATTCCCTGCAAGGAACAGCAGGGATCCCAGCTACGAATGCTGGCGCCAGAACAAGATGCCTTCTTATTTTTTATTTTCCTCAAAAACAACAATCATACACAAACCCACCGTATATTTTTAAATTATTTAAGTAGAAAGTGAAACCCTTTCCTTCTAGCCTCTACACCATTATAACCATAGTCCTTGTTAGGGTCCAAGAATCACTGAAGGAAGACCCAGACTCAAATAGTATGCAAAGGCAAAGAGAATTTCCTACAGAAATTGCCAGCATGCAGGGGTCAACTTTTCATCACACTGGTGATCACTGAAGCGGTTTGCAGACCCCTTTTTATGTGAGGGTAGAAGAATTTTCCAGAAGGATTAGGTAACCTCTAATATGATTGGTAGGGACAAAGCAGTGACATTAGTACAATTTTGATTGGCTACTATGTTCATTTTATTATTATTATTATTACTATTGGTAAGACCTTGAAGAATTTAGAAAACCAGCTCAGTTCTGGCCTTGTTATCTCCTCTAGCTAGGTGTCCAAGGAGCTGACTCAGCTCCAGACTTGCCCTCCCTAAATCAGGGTTGACACTGACTGAAGGCCCACCATCACTCAGTGTCTCCTTTTGAGGAATTCAGTATGCTTCCCAGGGAATTGAAATTTTTACTCCCATGGTTTTTGGACCTCTCAGTCCTGACATTTTCTGTCTTCAGAACAGAGAGAGAGAGATGGGTAGATAAATAGATATGTTTCCATTTTTCACAATAGTAGGACATGCCATATATATTGATTGTTGTTTTTGTTTCCCTTTTCTATATCAGTACATGGGAAGCTAGAGAGTTTGTACTTCTCTTGTTATTATGCTCCTGTGCTTTCTGGTCCTGTTCCCTGAGGAACACACTTCAAGTTCTCTGAAAAAGGGTTGCAAAGAAGAGAACCTTGTGTGGTTGTGGTTTCAGGAGGCAGGAATGTAGGGACAAAGACCCCTGTTACTATTACTCATACCCCCTGACTTTCTACTTTAGGCACCCCAGCTTAAGCCAAACAAGACAATCTATTGTGAGCATATTATGGACCAATCTTCACTTATGTTAGAAAGTCAGCCCCACAGTGTGTGTGCGTGTGCGTGTGTTTATGTACATGTGTGTGGAGGCCAAAGGTTTCATCGGGTGTCTTTCTCAAGCAAGCACCTTCTTATTTTTTGAGACAGGGTTTCTCACTGACCCTGGAGCTCACTGAGTGGCTAAGCAGGCTGGCCAATGAGCTCTAGGCATGTTTGTCTCCATTCACTCACCCTAACTCTGGGTTACATGTGTATATCTCTCATGCCTTGTTTTCACATGGGTCCTTGTGCTTGTACAGCAAACACTTTCCTGACTTCATCATTTCCCTAGCCCCTGAGCTTCTCTTTTCATTTTTTAAAACATAATATTGTTAGCAATGTTAGAATTGGAATTAATTGTATTTCAAGTCATTAAAAATGTTCTCCTTCATTCCTCCATTGCTGGTAGAAGTGCAAACTTGTATAACCATTTTGGAAATCAATTTGGTGGTTTCTCAGAAAGCTAGGAATAGTTCTACCTCAAGATCCAGCTATGCCACTCCTGGGAATATACCCAAAAGATGCTCCACCATCCCACAAAAACACTTGCTCAACTATGTTCATAGCAACTTTTTTCATAATAGCCAGAAACTAGAAACAATCTAGATGACCCTCAACTGAAGAATGGATAAAGAAAATATAGTACATCTATTCAATGGAATTCTATTAAGCTATAAAAAACAAAGACATCATGAATTATACAGGCAAATAGAGGAATCTTGAGAATTTCATTCTGAGTGAAGTAACCCAGTTCCAAAAGGACATGCATGGTATATACTCACTTACAAGTGGATATTAGCCATAAAATACAGGAACACCCATGCTACACTCCACAGATCCACAGAAGCTAAACAAAAAGGAAGGCAGAAGTGAGGATGTTTGAATCTTACTTAGAAGAGGAAGATAGGGGAGAGAACTGTGTGGGAGAGGATATGGGGAGGGGAATGTGGGGGTTCAGGATCAGGTGTGTAGAGGGACACAATGGATGGGCAGATGGAATGAATGGAAATCTGCAATTGACAAGGGTGGGGAGGTAGGGGGCATCTCCAAGATGAGACAAAGACCTGGGGTAAGGAAGGTGCCCAAGAATCAATGGGGATGATCTTAGCTGTGACCCACAGCATTGGGGATATGGAACCTGAAGAGGTCACCTCCTGGAGCCAGGCAGGAACCCCAATGGAGTGAAAGGAACACCAACTCACCCACTAAACTTTCAACCCAAAATGTATCCTGTCTACAAGAAATGCAGGGATGGGGGGTGGAGCAGAGACTGGAAAAATGGCCAACCAATAACCTGTCCAACTTGAGCCCCATCTCACTGACAAGTGCAAATCCCTGACACTATTAATGACACTCTGTTATGCTTGCAGACAGGAATCTAACATAGCTGTCCTCTGAGAGGCTCCACCCAACAGCTGACTCAAACAGATGCAGATACCCACAGCCAAACAGTGGATGGAGCTTGGGGACTCTTATGAAAGAATAGGATAAAGGATTGTGGGCCCTGAAGGGGAGAGAAACTCCACAAGAAGACCATTAGAGTCAACTAACCTAGACCCTGGGGTCTCTCAGAGACTGAACTGCCAACCAAAGACCATATCCACCAGATGGACCTAGGCGTCCCAGGTGTGTAGCTTGGTCTTCAGCTGGAGTGAGGGCTATCCCAAAGCTGTTACCTGTATATAGGATATGTTCTAGCTGCCTTGTCTGGCCTCAATGGGAGAGGACATACCTAACCTCACAGAGACTTGATGTGCCAGGACTGGGGATGGGGATACCTATGGGGGTCCCCACCCCCTCAGAGGAGAAGGGGAGGTGGTGGGGGAAGAATTGTGGCAAGGTGAGCTGGAGTGGGGCAGTGAGCAGAATATAAAGTGAATAAGTAATAAATAAATAAATAAATAAATAAATAAATAATGTTTTTCTTGATTACATAAAGGATTTTACTGCCTTTTATTAAGCAATATTCCAATCGTAACAATTATATGTGGTAAGCAATAGTGGGAATCCCTATGAATTTAATATCAATACAGGAAATAAAATATTACCAATACCTTTGAACATCTACTGTTGCAATTACATTTCCCTGCCTTCTAAATCTCTTTGAATCCAGAGATAAACATTACACTGGAATCTGTGTTTACCCTTCCCTTGCTTTTCTTTTAAACAGCTATCTACTCTTTGGACACTAACATCACTGGGGAGGGTTTGTTGTTATTGTTTATTTGTTTGTTTACCATGTAGCTTCATTCTGTTTGGGGCTATTCCTTTTAGAATTCATATAGATTAGCAATAAGAAGAATAAAGAATACAAAACATGAAAATAAGAAACAGAAAAATTGAAGACTTCAAGTTTATGTAATCCCCAAAACAAGTGAGACCCAGAAGAACTCTGTGGGACTCCTAAGAGAAGGGATGGGAGAACCAAGCAAAATTTAGGCTTTACTGGCAGGTCTCAGCATTCATCAAGAAAAAGTGAATTCCCGGGAGAAAATAAGACCCCTAGGGGGGATATATCTATGGGCAGGACCAAGAAAGAACACAGAGGTTATACCAAAAACACCAGCAGGATCCAACAATACATACCAAGAAGACACAATTATACACACCAGGAAAGCAAGTGTTTCTTTCCAATTTAGGCAATGGCTAATAAAGAAACAAACAGGAGCAAGCAGTGTCAGTTCTAGAAAGTAATGATAAGATTAAAACTGTCAGAATTTGGAAATAAAAGAGGAGAAATAATTTTTCCCCAAAATAAAGTATATATTAGAGTTTTAAATAGAAAATGTGCTGTAGATGATACAGAATATAAAAGTGAGAAGACAAAATAAATGGAATAGAAACAAATGAAGAGATAAAAGGGATTATGGTGAGAATGATAATAAGATATGCAGAAAATCTAACACATGGATGATTGCTATCACCAAACGACTATACCAGAACTATGACAGAATAAATGCCTAAAATATAATTCAATAACATTTAAATGAGATTAAAAACTCTACATATGAAAAAGACAGATGGTGTAGTAGGGAAAACTGACCCCCAAATGGTCAAAACTGGGACATACCCTAATGTAATTATGATACCCTGACAGTAAAGTAACCTTGCAATAACCAAACAAGATAATAAGGCTATATGAGAATTATAAAACAAACACAGGCTAATATCAGATGATACCATTTAACACAATATGGTGAAGAATAATTCTTATCAGATTTTTCTAGGAAAGGAAATCAGAGACAAAGATTTTTATACCCATCCCAAATGCCTTTCCATGTACAATCATTATATCTGTGTATATACACATACACATGTACATAAATACTCCAGAAATTTTGTTTACATGAACTATTCTTGAGGAATATAATAAAGAATAAGTTCTCAAACAAGAGACTATCAGGAAAATCTTGGCTACAATATTCTCAGAAAACAGCAAATTCATTTAATTGCTGTGATAGTAAATACTGATTGTCTACTAAAGAGGGTCGAAAATCACCTTGGAGACAACCTTCTGGGCATACTTGTGAGGGACTATCTAGATTAGGTTAGTCTCTTGGCATGCATACAAAAGATTATATAAATTAAATAACAAGTTAGGTTGGAAGGCCCACTTTAACACTAGGTAGCAATGTTCAATGGGCTAGGGTCTTAAACTGAATAATAAGCAGAAAGCAAGCTGATTGTGAACACTGTGAGCAGATGCATCAAGTTCCTGATCTTCCCCACCATGATAGACTGTGAGGTGAAATAAACCTTACCCTCCTTAAGTTGCTTTTGTCATAGCAACAAAATAAGTCACTAACACAAGTACAGACCCAAGTGAAAGTCAGGATACAGTCAGAATCCAAGTGGTGTGCACTCTGGCACTGACCTGTAAGAGAAGGGCAAAGTATGTTGGGATGGTGTGGTGGTCTGAATAAAAATAGCACCCATAGACTGTACATTGATCAACTAAACATGGGCAAAGGAGATCCTAAGAAGCTGAGAGGCAAAACGTCCACATATGCATTCTTTGTGCAACCCTGCTGGGAGGAGCACAAGAAGAAGCACCCGGATGCTTCCGTCAATGTCTCAGAGTTCTCTAAGAAGTGCTCAGAGAGGTGGAAGAACATGTCTGCTAAAGACAAGGAGAAATTTGAAGATATGGCAAAGGCTGACAAGGCTGGTTATGAAAGAGAAATGAAAACCTACACCCCCCCACACACACACACAAAGGGGAGACCAAAAGAAGTTCAAGGACCCCAATGCACCCAAGGGGCCTCCTTTGGCCTTCTTCTTGTTCTGTTCTGAGTACCCCCCCCCCAAAATCAAAGGTGAGCATCCTGGTTTATGCATTGGTGATGTTGCAAAGAAACTAGGAGAGATGTGGAACAACACTGCAGCGGATGACAAGCAGCCCTATGAGAAGAAGGCTGCCAAGCTGAAGGAGAAGTACGAGAAGGATATTGCTGCCTACAGAGCTAAAGGAAAACCTGATGCAGAAAAAAAGGGGGGGTGATCAAGGCTGAAAAGAGTAAAAAAAATAAAGAAGAGGAAGATGAGGAGGATGAAAAGGATGAGGAAGAGGAGGACAGTGAAGTTGAGGATGAAGATGAATATGTTGGTTCTAGCAGTTTTTTTTCTCATCTATAAAGCATGTAACCCCCCTGTACACAACTCACTCGTTTTAAAGAAAAAAATTGAAATGTAAGGCTGTGTAAGATTTGTTTTAAAACTGAACAGTGTCTTTTTTGTATAGTTAACACACTAGCAATTGTGTCTTTAGATAGCCCTGTCCTGGTAGTATTTTCAATAGCCACTAACCTTGCCTGGTACAGTCTGGGGGTTGTAAGTTGGCATGGAAATTTAAAGCAGGTTCTTGTCGGTGCACAGCACAAATTAGTTATATATCAGGACAGTAGTTTGGTTTTGGGGGGTTTTGTTGGTTTTTTTGGTTTTTTTTTTTGGTTTTATTTTTGGGTTTTATTTTTTTCATCTTCAGTTGTCTCTGATACAGCTTATATGAAGATAATTGTTGTTCTGTTAACTGAATACCACGCTGTAATTGCAAAGAAAACTCCTGGCTTGCCCAGTTTGCACTCTTATACAACCCAGGACCAAATGCCCAGAGACAACACTACCCTTAGCAAAATCCAAATCAATCATCGATCAAGAAAATATCCCATAGGCTTGCCTACAGGCCAATCAGATGAGGGCATTTTATCAGCTGAGGTTTCGTCTTATGAGATGACTCTAGGTTTTGTTCCATTGACAAGAATTAATCACCATAATCCATCATCATCACCACCACCATCATCTTCTATCATATATGTTGTAAATATTTAGACATTATTTTAGGACCTATTTTAAATGTGTGTGTGTGTGTGTGTGTGTGTGTGTGTGTGTGTGTGTGTGTATGTGTGTGCGCGCGAGCACATCAGATTGGGCATCAGATCACCTGGAGCTGGAGTTACAAGTGAGCTGCTTTGTGTGGATGTTAGGAAGCAAGCTCAGATCTTCTGAACGAGCAGTAGGTGTTCTTAACAGCTGAGCCATCTCTCTACACTCCAAGATTTTTCTTAACATTATTTTTGTGACTTTTATTTTACCCTTATCATTTTATATTTTAGTTCTTAAGTAACAAATCCAATTTCTTCATTCTTTTCTATTTTTCTTAACGTTTCACCTTAAGTTTTTAATCTTTTTGTCTTATATTTCATCTCATTTACTTTTATATGCTTAACCTTTAATTTTTGTGGTATATAGCCTTTTACATTTTCCTTTAAACTCATCCATTGTATTCTATTATTCTTTTTACATTCCTAACCTTTTGCTTTTATTGTGATTTATATCCTTTGTCACTATGTATTGCTCTTTTATTGTTGCTTTAATCTCCTCCTAACCTTTTATTCTCCTTTTCATGATTGGAATAATCTCATTTTTTTTATTGTGACCAATTTTTTTTTCCTTTTTAAAACAATAGTTAGCCAGAATGTGTTCCCACTGGTGTGGTAGCAAAAAAATTTTTCACCCCATATGGACTGGAGACTGGAGCTGGCTCCTTTGCATTTGTCAAAAGAAAGAAGGAAAGAAAAACTTGCCCTCTGTGCTTCCCAATTTCTCTCTCTTCAGGGTGAAGGCCATGGATGAGAGAACAGCAATTGAAGCCCAATTTTGCCTTTACCCCACCTCCTAAAAACCCAGAAGATCCATGGAGTAGATGACCAGTTATTATAAGAACTGAAGCTCTTCCTAACATCCCTTGCCCTCTAGAATTGCCCTCCCTGCATTTAAGTTAGTCATTCCCAGGTCAATTAGACCCATCAGGCTTCAGTCCAAGGAGCTATTTACCTTTGCTTTCACCAGCCCAAAGCATACATTTCCCTCTCCTTCCCAAACAAGGAGGGGATGCTTGCTTAGATCTATTTGCCTCTCTACTGCATCCTAAAACACAAGGTGTTCAGTTACCTCCTCTGCAGGAGCAATACCCTAAAGGAACAGAGAGGATTGGCAACTCTTGGCTTCACTAAAAGCTTCCATGGTGTAATTGATCTAAGCCAGAACAACTAGCAATAGAAGCCAAGCCTAGGAAATAATGATAGGGGCATGTGTTTAGTGGTTGATGTACAAGGCATTTAATTTTCACAGCATTACAAAAAAAAACAAAAACAATTATTCAGACCTTGTAGGTCCCAGGCCACCTTCTTATTGAAGCCTGGGAAAAAAAAAACTTTTATTTTTATAGAGTTGATTAAAACAAAGTCCTCAAGCTAAATAAAATACCTGAACAAAGTACCCTGTGTCAGAATGGCTCAGGAATGGCTCCTGTGGTCTGATTGGAGTATTGGGTCTGTTTCAGATAACTCTGAACATGATTTCTTAAGCAGAGTCACATTATCAGTATATATGTATTGAAATAATGAACTCAGAGACTCAAAAATAAGAATAGCACTCCTTTTTGTATGTTGTTACATGGTATGATTTGTACATATACATGTTCGTACGTGTACACGTGTGTAGAGGTCAAAGGTCAGGTATCCCCTCAATCACTTCTCATCTTTTGAGACAGAATCTCTCACCGCACTTTGAACTCACTGCTTCAGACGGACTAAGGAGACAGCAAGCTCCAGGAGCCTCCTCTCTCAGTCTCCTCAGCTCTTGTATCAGAAGCACAGGGCAAGTTTTTTACATGGATGCTGAAGATCCAAACTCAGCCTCTCGTGCTTACACAGCAAGCACTTTGCTGCCTGCATTAGCTACTTTTCTATTTCTGCAATAAAATACCATGGCTAGGAGCAACTTAAAGACGAAAGTCTATTTCATTTTGCAGTTCCCGAGGGCGGGTGAGTGTTTAGAAGGGCAGGAACAAAGGGCAGCAGGACCAGGAAGTTGGCTGATCACATGTCAGTCACACACAGGAAGCAGTGAAATGGAACCAGCCCCCAGTGGCACACTTCCCCCAGCAACTCTCTACTTCCTAAGAGTTCCAGAACTTCCCCAAAGAGCACCATCGACTGCAGACCGCATGTCCAAACTTGTGAGCCTTTGGGTGACCCAGTCCGAGGGTCAGTCAACAGGGTCTGCGAGAGAGAGGGGGGAGGACTGAGGGGCAAGAGACGAGAAGAATGGAGAAAACACAGGCTATCTGCTCAAGGCTTGTTTATTAAAAGGCAACTATGGGTATATAAGCACAAGCTGGGGAGTGCAGCTAGAGACACTTAACCACAGTCCAGGATGTATAGGAGAAAAACAAGATGTTATCAGAGTGTTCAGCTGTGGTGGGCTTCTTGCAAAAACATCATGCTAGGAAAACAAGTCTCCCATCAGGGTAGATAAGTACCACCTGTAAGTAAATTGCCCAAGATGGCTGCAGAGATGATAGCTACTTTCTGCTAGGAGTCAGCTCCCAACATTTGGGGGACAGTTGTCCTCTAAACCACAGCACCAACTGGGCTACCTCTCCTGCCAAGTGATTCCAATGTGTAAGACTATGTCCTTTATTCTCCATTATTCTTAGGTATTTCAAAATGCAAACCTGTTTATCCTGGTACTGACTTTTGCTCTATTCATTAAATACCTGTGGTGGGGGTTAAAAGGGGCATTGGTAATATTGGATGTTGCCTTGCCTTTTGCTGTTTGTATGGGGGTCCCATGGGCTCACTATGGATGCTGCAGTTTTTGCCTTGAAAGGGGGCCCCCAAAGACTTTTCTGAAAAGGATCAGAGAATGAATACTGACTCTCTGTGTGTAACAACTGAGTTCCACTATTATGTGTGAAAGCAGCCACAGTCAATCTATGCACAGTGTGGTTAGATTCTAGTCACAGCTAATATATGGACTCTGAAATTTGAATTTTCTATATTTTAATTAGTTACTCTTTCATACATATATATGATGTGTATATGTTTACATCATTTTTCGTATACTTCATATATGTCATATACATATATACCATATACCTGTACATATATAGATATAGAGATATATATGCTGTATTTTGATGGAATTCTCCCTCATCATACTTTCTTGCCCACTTTCCCTTTCCACTAAACCCCTTCTCAACAAGTCTCCCTCTTACTTTCACGTGTGAGTGTGCACGTATGTATGTGTCTATATATGTGGGTATATGTTTGTGTATGTGTTCATGCCCCATTGCATTTAATTAGGGTTGCTTGCATTAGCATAACTTGAGGCTTATTTACATATGCAAAGGCATCACATGTCGCAAAATATTAGACATCTTTCAACCAGTTATAATAAAAATTATTAATGCCAGACACAATGCTACATGCTTCTAATTCCAACACTGGGGAGACCAAGGTAAGGAGACTGTGAGCCTGAAGCCAACCAGAACCACATACTGATATCCTAACTCAACACTACAAGAAAAAAAAAAGGCAACAAAATGCACACTCTTACCCTGTAAGACAGCCATTTGGCCAAATTTGTCTAGTGGCTGTTGTCCGCTCTTTGGGAGCTGCCCCATAACATTATTTTTTTCGATGATAGATGACTTAGATGGTGCTTTCCAAAGGGGTAAGATAAATATGTATTCTGCCCTGTGTTCACTTTAGTTTCTACCTGAAAGTCTTGATAGGACCCCTAGGGGATTAGACTACCATGATATCATCTCTTCATCATAAAAATATAGCAAAAGAGCTTCATGCCTACACGCTATGGTGTTGTGAACAAAAACAGACCTAAACAGATAATTTACTTGCTATCTAATTAATGTTATACAGAAGGAGTACTGATCCAGTGCTCTACAAAGTCATCATTTTTGGTAGACGCCTCCAATATTAAGCTGACTTATGGTCGATAACCCTAAGGAACAAGTTAACTAATTCAGCCACATGGTCATATATTTTGCAAACAATTTAGCTCTGAGAGGGCACCTGGAAACTATATTTCTCAAGGTTAAATGCTCCGTGGGTGTTTACCAGGATGTTTTATGAATGGGGTGGGCATTTTGGTCCACTTGCTGTAAATTTGTTTTCCAAGCAAAAATTACTGCTGTTCTGCTCTGATGGAGAGATGTGGGGGCTCAATTGGCCTTTCAGCTGTGTGCTGGGCTGTATCTGAGAGCTTTCTCAGGAGAATCTCAGCTCATGGAAGATTCCTGCAGACTGCCCCTTCCTGTTCTCCATATCTATGTCCTTGTCAGGCTCCTTGGTGTTTTTGAATTATTTGAATTATATTTTTATGTGTTTGGGTGGTTTGCCTGCATTTATGTCTGTATACTATGTGCATTCCTGGGGTCCACAGAGGCCAGAAGTGGACACCAGATCCCCTGGGACTGAAGTTACAGGTGTTTGTAAGCCACCTTGTGGGAACTGGGAGTCTAATAATCTGGAAGGGAAGCCAGTGCTCTTGACCACTGAACCACCTTTCCATCTCCATCATGACCCCAGCACTCTTGAGAAAACACTGGCCCAACCCCACTAACTGACTAGTAAGGTCGTTTGCTTCACACTATAAGTTGGCATCGGTCTACCTCACCTGTCTGGTGCTGCAAGGATGCCATAGAGTAGCTAAAAGACTCCTGTGTGGTGAGGAAAATGTCTGTCCAAAACAGACGTTCAAATCCATCTAGGAGGAAGCTGAGAGAAAAAGATGCTCTGGTCCATGCTGAGAATGCATCTTTTCCTGCTGGTCCTTTGGGATGATCCTTCATTCCTACTCAGGAATAGCTGAGTGCTTACTAAGGGGACCCAGAAGAGAACTCCACTTACTGTGTCACAAACACCTTCTGAATTAGGATGCTGGAATGTCCCCTGTAGTCTCAGCACTGCTCCATATGTCTTTTAAAGACTGGTTTGGGTTTAATTTATTTCCATATGCTTATGTGGCAGATCATATAGTTAAGTGGTCATTCACCCAGGCATACCTTAGGACCCCAGTGAGCTTTGGCATCATGCAGACGCCAGCCTTGACTGATTTAATCACTGTCTCTGGAGGTGGGATTATTTTTCAGAGCTTCCAGTATCCTGAATCTCAAGGTTGAGCACAGCTCATACCTGCGAGTCCCACCCACCTGTCCCAGGTGTTGGTTGCTGAGAAAGGTCACATCAGGGCTGGTGCTAAGTCAACAGCACACAGGGTCTGTGGCTTCCCTGAATAACTTTGCTTTCTCTAGACACAACCCTGACCATTTGCCATCACATTGTCAATGTACTCTAATCCTAGTGTGATATGTTGTAGTTTAGATGTAAACTGTTTGTGGAGTCTGTATTTCAGTTAGCATAAGCTAAAAGGAGGGTAATTGGAATATTGTGCGTTTATTTCATGATATGGAGATAGATGTATCCAACCAAAGGAGAGAAAACTAGCATTGAAAAGGTGTCAAAAACTAAACCACCCAGCTCCCTCTCTTTCCCTCTGCTCCTTCTCCTCCCCTCTCCTCCCCTCCTCTCCATCCATGGCCTCTTGCCTTTCCTTTATACAGCGGCTTCATTCCTTCTGCCTCTGAGTCCAGCTTTCTTTTCCTCTCTCTAAGGTGACATGATCTCAGGGTGACTAATCCATAGAAAGTGCTTGCAGTCCCCAGGTACCAACCTTGGATTCTCAGAAGAAAGACAGTGAGTGGCACTGCCCAGGTGCACTAACTCCACTGCATCTTTCCCATCAGCATCGCTAAGGAGGACAGTGACGTGCAAGTCTGACTTCCATATACGCCACCAGAAACAAGAGGGAGGAAGCCATGACCTAGCAGAGCCCTCTAAAAATGGTTCCAACAGCAATGTTTGTATAAGCCGCTGTATGCCGGAGGCATGTAGACAAACCAATGGATACAGGCACTCAGTAAAAGTCACCATGGGAATATCTAAAGATATGGCCTTAGTGTCATTATAACATTTGGAGAATGTGATGGCCACCCTTGGGCATCAACTTAACTGGATCTAGAATCTATGAAGAGACAAGTCTCTGAAAACACCTATGAAAGATTTTCTTGATTAGGTTATCTGAAGTGGGATAATCCACCCTAAACATGGGAGCATCTTCTATAGATGGACCAGATATAAGTGGTTCCAAGGAAATGCTTTTAGTCTTTGTCTGCTTCAAGTCTTCAGGACGAGCTCATCCACCCTGTTCACTTTTCCTGCTGCTGCTATCCTTCCCTGACATCAAACCCAGCTCCCTCGGCCCTCTAAGATGGACTGAAGGCCAGTGGCCCTACAGAAACCCTCCAGTTCTTCAACAACAATTTGGGACATCTGAGGGATCCAGCCTCACAGGCTGAACACCTCTCATGTTCTCAGCCTCTCCAGACACTATTGGGCTACCTAGACTGTGTAAGCCGATAGACTTAAGCCCTTTCTAGTGGTTCTGTTTCTCAAGAGAGTCCTGATACAGAAAGCAAGAGGAAACATCATACAGAAGCCAGCTAATGCTGAGGAGGCAAGTCACAGAGCTATCTGGGCATCTCTATGCTCCTCAACCTTACTGAACCTTGTAAAAATCCCATTAGAAGCCATTTCTGTTTTCCCCTAGATTTCATACCTGTCTATGAAATCTGTCAGAGATGATTGTGGAGAACCTTAGTCATGGCTCTTTCGAGGTTCTTTGACTCACTTGGCAGGTCGTTTTAGAAAAATGTCGAAAGCAGAGTCGTCATTCCAAGTTAGTAGAGAGGACTGATCACCAGGGTTCAGTTCACAAATCGGATAATGCTCAGTGAGATGACGCTGATCTTGACAAATTTCAGTCACTGTAGCAAAATCCGATTTGTACAGGACCTCGTTTGTCAGTCCAGCACTCACAGCGTCAGAGGGAGGCGGTGGTATGCACGGTAGCAGATAGTCAGGAGGGGATAATTTATGCTCTGCAGCAGTCAAAAAAAGTTCCAGTTGTGTGTGTGTGCTCACGCGGGTGTGTACCAGAGTTCAATCTTAGATGTCTTATTTTATCTCTCCAACTTTTTTGAGACAGGGTCTCTTAGTGAACTTGAAACCCGCTGATTAAATGAGACCCGATAACTAACACACCCCAGAGATCCTCCTATTTCTACATCCCCAGCACTGGGGCCGTGGATGTGCACCACCATGCCTGGCTTCTACACTGATGCTGGGGCTCCGAACTCAGGTGCTCATGCTTACACCATAAGTGCTTCACCCATGAGCAATCTTCCCAGCCTCATCTATCACTTTTTTAAATGTCTATTTTGTGCTAACAGTTTCCTTAAGCCTTATTCTACCACTGTAGAGTTTGTGGTTTCTATTTTATTCTGTAAGTTTTTACTGGGGCAATTCATTTTTTCATATGCATGTCGAACTCAATGAATATTCATAGACTAAACACATGAATACAACCATCACTGAGATCAAGAAATGGAACCTGACCTGGACCCCATAGTCCTTCTGGGTGGTACCTTCCAGTCACTACATCTACCCAAGGGCAACATTGTCTCAACACCCAACAGCATAGTTTTGCCTGTTTCTGATGTCTATAAGGTTAGAGTAATAACCAGCTAGTCTTTCTATACTCTACATCTTGCATTTGAGATGAATGTATGCTGTTGTGTGGACATAACCTGTTTGCACAGCATTGTAATATGTGAGTATACCAAAATGGTATCTTCAGACTACTAGGTTTGGATATTTAGGAAGTAATCCTTTTCAAAAATATTACAAGTAGTCCTGTTCTGCTCATTCTAGAGCATGTTATTGCTGTGCCCACTGATGCATTTCTACTGGGTATATAATTATCAGTGAAACAGCTGTGTTATAGGTATGCATGTACTCTGCTTTGACACTGATAAACTTGTTACCAAGATCACCAAACCGATTTACACTTCCACCAGCAGCAGAGCAGAGCTCATTTCATCCCTCACTCTCGCCCGCCTTGATTTGGAATATCATGGCTTTTCCCTCTTTAGCCAGGACCTTGGGTGTGAGTGGCTTAACTTGCATTTCCTTGTTAATAAAGTTGAGTATCTTTTCACATGGTTGCCTTCATTTATTTTATTAACAGCCATTTGGATGTTCTCTTTGTGCAATGTATATTTAAGTCTTTTGCCTGTTTTTTCCCCTGTTGGGTTTTCTTTCTCTAGTTGGTGGCTGAGGGTTCTCTCTAAATTTTGCAGTTGTGTTCTCTGTTGGATATAGATATCAAAGTGCCTTATTTCCACTCTGGCATGAAATTTTTACTGCCTTCCTTTTACATACTCAAATATAGCATATTTGTGACCCCAGATTTTCTTCTAAAACTTTTTGGGTTTTATTGTTTATGCTTATAGCTACTGCATATTGGTATTTGGTTATTTCCTTGGTATAAGATAATAAAATTAAAAATGCCATATTTTCCATATAATCCATGGGACATCATTTACTATATCATTTTCCTTCCCCATGCACTGTCAAGATTACACATCAGATGGACTTTTAGGGGGATCCATTTGGAGTCACTGGTATTTTTCTATCTTGGTGATAATTCTGTATTGTCTAAAAGACTATAAATGAATGATTGACCTTACTAAACTCAAAGTGTAAATTATCCATTCTTCTCCCAGACTGTCTATTCTTGGTCCTTTGAATTCCCATATGAATTATGAAACCTATTTAATAGTTTTAGCCAATAGGGCAAAATTACCTAGTTTTATTAGGCTTATCTGGTCTACAGATACTGTGTGGGAGAAATGATATCTTGTGGAGTTTCCAGTACATGAACATGATATATCTCTTCATTAATTTACATTTTCTATAAATTCTCTCAGTAATATTTTTATTAGACTTTATCCTGGCAACATGAACATTATTGATGATATTACAAATTGAATATTTTGTCTTCATTTTAACTTGTAGAAATTTTCTGGAAGAAATACAATTGATTTTTGCATATTATCCCATATCTGGCAACTTTGCTAATCATACTTATTAATTCTAATATTTTGCACATTGTCTAAGGCTGCTATAAAAATGACCACTAACATAGTGTCTGCTTCAATCAACAGCAATGTAGTCTCTCACAGTTCTAGAGGCCAACAACCAAAGATCAGCCTCAGTTGTTAGAAGCAACATGCCACAGAGCCATGATCCATCTGCCCCTGGCCTTTCCAGCTTCAAGCAACACCAATATTGTTTGTGACCACATCTCTGAAGCCTCGCTCCATCTTCATGGCCTCATCCTCTTCTGCCTCTCAGTGTGTGAGGGTTAGTATTGATGGCCAGCTTGACAGAATGAAAAATCGCCTGGGTATACCTACCTGTGAGACTCACCAGGGCATGCCTTTGACAATCACCGGGGCATACCTGTGGGACACTATCTTAGTTGTGTTCACTGATGTGAAGACACCCATCTTTAGACAGGACCACATTCTGTCCTGTAATTCCCTGGCTAGAATCCTGTAGGGGTTGTGTAGGGAAAAAGAATGAAGCAGCATGCATTGCTCTCTACCTCCTGGTTGGGGATGCAGTGTCACTGTCTCTCTCAAGCTCCTGCTGCTGTGATATTCCAGTCAAGGTAGACTGTAACCTTTTTCAGGTTTCCAGGAGCCAAATAAATCCTCTCTTCCTTAAATTCCTTTTGCCAGGGTATTTTATCAGAGTACAGAAAAAGAACCAAAGACAATGGAACCAATTTCTGCTGCTCTCCTGTGAGGACGTTGTCTAGAATGAGGAACATTTACAGGTTCTGTCATTCTGCTACTGTTTGCCTGTGTTCTTTTCCAAAGTACATGACCATGACATGTGTGAATAATGCAGTTTTCTCTAACCATTTATTTTTATTATCATCTTTTATATACAGATGCTATTTGACTTGCGATAGAGTTGTAGCCTGATAAGTCAATCATAAATTTAAAATATCCTGCTGAATGCATTTAATAGCTCGCCTACTGAACACTGTCTCACCAGCATGGCATACTTCAGAGCATGGGTTGCTCATCCTTGTGTCTGTGTGACTGAGAGCTTTGGCTCATCACTGCCCAGCATCTTAGAGTGTCAGTCATGAACTCGAAAAATGGCTCAGCCATTAAGAGCACCAACTGCTTTCAAAGAGGACCTAGTCCGTTCTCAGCACCCACATAGCAGCTCACAGCCTCCTGTAACTCCAGTTCCAAGGGATCCAGTGCCTTCTTCCAGCTTCTGGAGGCTCTGGGCACACGCATGGTGCACAAATATGCATGCAAGCAAAACACGCATGCACATAAGATTTAAATTTAAAAAATGAGAGTCAATCATACTACATACCACTAGCCCAGGAAACAGTCCAAATGTAAAATTGGATGTATGGACTACTCAATAACTATCAGTGCCGCACCATTGTAAAGTGAAAACATTCTAGATTAAGGACCATCTGTAGGAAGCACTGTCATTAATCTTTCAGATTAGTTCCTCCCTGAGTCTAGCACTTTTTGTGGTTGTTTTCTGCCTTGTGGCTCTAATACCCGATAACTTCCTTGAATCCAGAGGCCCACAGATTCTCAGGCAGAGTAGTGTCAGTCCCAGGCCATGATTTTAATCTAAGGTTACAATTAGGGCAGGCCCAGGCAGTGCAGTGATACAGATACCCTCAGGGGTGCTTCTTCCTCAGTAAAGCCTTGTGCTTCTAGCTTACTGCCTCATGGCTGCCATTTGTAAATCACTAATGTTTTTAGCACTGGGTGTGTTTTGGAAATAGGATCCCATGGGATAGGCAAGGGGACATTTACAGGGCTTCTGGCTCTCAGCTCACTCATGGTCTTTGCTCTTGTCACCCAAGGATAACTCTCAAGATGGCCTGCAGACGGGACTGTTCGTCTAAACCCCACCCCACAGTTAGAGTTGCCTTCCATCCTAGGCAGCTCAGAGGGAAGCAAGACTCTCTCACACACTCTGCAGATCGTTCAGGGAGGGCTGCAGCGATGCTGCCCATCTGGAGGAAGGCCAGCCCAGAAGTCACATCTCCTGCGGACCTAACCACTCAACACTCCAAACCAGGCACCGCACGTGACACATCTAGCAGTGACGCCTAAACCACCATAAAGGAACTCATCTCCTCTGAATTGAAGCCATGGATTCCTGGAAAAGAGAGCTTTAAGACTTAATTTCTCTAAGCCATACTCCTATTGGCCTCTGAGGCCTCAGTCCTCCACCAGAGGGAGGTGGAGCCCAAGGGAGGTGGAGCTTACCATGTTTTAGGGGAGAAGATTGAGCATAGCCGCTTGTATCCTGGGGCAGGACTCTAGAGCCCCTGGAAGGATCCACACTTAGGCCACTCGGGGGTCCTCCCTTAATATCGTCCTGCCAGGGAGACCCTTCCTGCCAGGGAGACCCTTCTTGCCTCCTCTTTCAAGCCTAGCTTAGGTTTATTCTCTTATGGACAATTCAGGATTCCCTGTCAAAACGAACTCCCAGACGGGAGTGGTAAAATTGCACTGATTTCTGTGTGCCAGTCGAATGCTCCACATTTGCATTTATATCTACATTGTGTGATAGAAAAATAAACTTTGAGACCCATGGTAATAGCAGAAAACTTAAATTTTTCTTAGGACATTAAATAACAAATGGGAACCACCGTGACAAGCCTGGAGAAAGACCACGGAAGAGAAGAAGGGCTTTATCATAATGGCACTTCTTTCATGCTTTTTAACCTGGAGGCCATGCATTTTCATTTTGAGCCTCATAAATTACCGAACGACTCTGGATGCAGCTTGCTCCTTCCCAAAGCCCACCCTGCCAGCTTGTGGCTGACCCCAAAACCAACAGCAAGAGCCCATTCCCACAATACTGTGGCTTTCTACGAGTGCCCCATGGTGACTCCCGGCCCAAGACTGTATATTTCTCACTTGTCTGAATGCAAAGTAAGAGTGGCTATTTTTATAGAACAAAGCCGTGGTGGAAATGTGAGATTTGGCCCATCTGTATGCACCGCTGCACCTGAGATGCTCAGTGCACATAATAAATCTGTCTTTGGAAACTTTCTTCTTTGCAGTTTTGACACAGATAAATGACAAGTATTAAATCTTTGGGGAAAATAACCAGCTGCCGTGGTGGTTGAATTACTGAGACATAAGCTCCCGGGCCTACCGATGTGAAACACCAGCTTACGGCTCCAGGCAAAGGCCACAGGTGAGCTGGGAGAATGTCAGGGGTGACCCCAGACGGTCTCTGTCTTTATCAACCCAGAGAAACTCAGGGTCAGGTCTCATCTCAGGGAAGATGAACTCTGGAAGCCATTACTATAAACTTGAGCTTCAATCAGGAAGAGGATCTTTTGAGGTCACATGCTACACTGTGTTTCAGAACTTGGATGGGGTTTTCCCTCCAAAAAGAGGAACACAGTGAAAGACAGAGCAAGGACTAGTGATAGACCATTTGTTCCCTGCTCAGAGCAATGGTGTTAATAGGTGTCACGATGATGGGATAGCACTGAAAGACCAGAGCTAAGCCTACTTACCCTGAGAATTTCACATGCTCATATATTGATCATAGTCACCCTTAACTCCCCCATTTGCAGCTTCTCCCAGATCTCTTCCCAACCCCCCTAAATTCACATCCTTCTTATTTTTTTTTCTTTTGTTTTTATACCACTGAGTCCTGTTAGTGCTGCCCATACACACATGGGTAAGGGGCAATCCAATACAGCATGGCCCTTCCCTAGCCAACGACTGTAAACAGCTCCTCAGGTAGGGGGTGGAGTCTCTGCTGTCCCTCCCCAATCCATGCTATATAGGAAATAGATCCATATGAATGTAAATTTTGACATAGGCACAGCTAGTGGAAGACTCCGAGACCAATAGGCCCCTGAGAAATTGCCAAAGCCGTTATCCATACAGACCAGGCCCAAGCAGAGTGTCTATGAACAGTTGCTCAGTGTAACCACTGATGATTTTGTGTAAGACTAGCAACTGCAGCTTCCTCCTCTGGGATGTCCAGAGCCTGCGACCGCTCTCCTACAGAGACCTGCCCATATGCTGTACCTAATAAACGAGCTGAGGTTCCGTGTTGCAACTGAATCCATCAGAAAACCCCAACTTCATTGTATGTGTGTCTGTGTGTCTGTCCTTTCTTTCTGCCCCCAGCCCAGGTTCTGGGACCCAAGGCTCTGGAAAGCAACAATGCTGGAGAGCCAAGTCACCTGATCTTGGGCAGGTCTGGTGCAGGCAGCCACAGCGGCTGTGAGCTCATGAGAGCAGTGTTTCTGTCCTGTTCAGAAGAAAATATTGCCTCAGTCCTCCCTGACCTCCGGCTCTTACAATCTTTCCACCTCCTCTTCTTCAGTATCCCTGGGCCAAAGAGGCTCCACAGACCTGCAGCTTTTGCTATCTCCCAGGGCCCTGTGTTTAGGAGGGCTGTGCTCCACCTCACTTGCTCCTTTGCTCTTCTTGCCTAGAAGTTTTTAATGCTTTCTGAACCAGGGAGCCCACAGCTTCATTTTCAACCAAACTCAGCAAATTCAGTGACTGGTACTGCTGCCTGGTCTCCTGAGACCCTGTGTGACTGGTCCCCAGAACCTACCTGGCTCCTGCTACCCTCCTCCAGGCAAACCTACTCTGATTCCTGAGCACCATTTCTGACGCCCACAGATATGATCTTGAGTGCTGCCCTGACAATCTGGTGAAAGGCAGTGTGGATTAGCAGTCAGATCTCAGGGGTCTGCTCTCTGGAAAGCCAGAGTTGCTAGATCCACACTCAAATTACCCTGCCTCTTCTCATGGTATTACCTGCTTGGTATTTAACGGTGCTAGAATTCAACAGGATATTTTTAGCTTGACCTTGCTCATTAAATTCTCTCAACAGGTATACAGTATATGGTATTTGATCTCTCAGAAGAGGAAGCTCAAAGGGTTTCATGAATCAAAGAGCAAGTGAGAAGCTGTGCCAGGCTACACACACAGGTATGTTTGGCTCTGTCCTCCAACTATCGCCTTCTTTGTGTCTGAATTCCTGTCCTTCTTTCCAGCCACCTACAAGAAGTCCTACACACTCTGTGTCCACCAGGGACTACTCTTCCCACCCCATTCCCTGAAGGCCCCACCTTTAGCGCTACCAGAGGTATTGATTGCTGTGTGCACATAAAGATCTATGCAGCAGACTCACAAGCCATGGAACAGGTGCCTTTAGATCAAGAGAAACAGTTCTCTCTGTTTTGGAAGCCAGAAGCCATTCCAGTAAATCCTTGTTATTAACATACAGGCATTCTATCAGTTCTAGTCCTCAAGAGAACCCTGCCTAATACAATCCTTAACTGAGCCATGTCCACAAAGAATGGAATGGATAGAACATTCAAAAGTTCTAGAGGTTGGGGAAGGGCTATCTTGGGGCCTAGCAAAGTCTGTAAACATGCAGGTAGATAGGGGAGCCTGCAGAAAGATTTCCTCATCTTGTCAACCTTGATCACCCTCCATGCAGTTAAGACCCTCTGCTCCACACAACACCGGGTCCACTGTGCTTAGGTAGATCTGCAGAGGGACAGCCACCAGTGAAGCCCTGAGCCCAGAGGAGCTGGGGCAAGGTCTCACTTAACATGGTTCCTGACTATTGCTCTAGGCCTTTCTATCAACTTCACATTCATTGGTGGCAGAGATGGTTTGGTTTCCCACATAACATCAGGATGGACATACTAACAATGTACAAGTCTTTAAAGGGCAGAGATTGTCCTGAAGCCTCCATTGCACCACTAACCCTGACACCTTCTGTTTCTGTAGTAGTCTGTGCAGAATCTTCAGCTTTCCTTTAATTCAATGTTGAGCCAGAGAAGAACAAGAGAAAGGAAGGACTCCTCCCTTTGCCTGGCTGCTCCTTTCTTGCTGGGCTCGAAAGAGGCAAGAAGGGAAGAAAATACAGAGAGATATATGAAAGATATCTTAGGTTTTGGGTTTTTTTTCCAGGAAATTTATCCATCTGTCATGGGACTGGTTAAGTGGTCCCTGTAAGGTAGCCTCTGAGTCTGATGCCTAAACTTGAAGTCTACAGGGTAATCTTGTAGTCTGGAACCCAGCTGTGCTTTCTGAGCCTGTCCTTAGTGAAGGCCTGGGCCTCAGGAGGGCAGGCCCCCTGGCACTGAGCTAAATACGTGTACAGCAAGAAAATGAGCCAACGGCTCAGTGAGTATGTCAGCATGCTGGAAGCCTGCCACCACTTCCCTTTTACCTCCAGTCTCAAGAAGTCCCTCTGGGACCCAACTGGAAACAGGCAGAAATGGAACTATTGTATATTGACAAAATGCACTGACACATTACAAAGTGTCCTGGGTGAGATTTCCTGGGAAGTGACTCTTACAGAGCTTTGCAATCCAGGGGCCTGGGGGCATGTCCTTGGGCAGAGTGCTTAGCTGAACTGAGAGGCAGCTACAGTAGGATCTAGTACAGTGTGGCACAGTGGAGCCAGCATGGCCTACAAAGCTGCCAAGGCTGCCTCAGAAAGAGCATATGACCTTGGGCAAACAGCAAGGCACAAGAGTCATTTCTAGAGCCTCGAGGCCTCTGCAGTCACCACTCCTGGCAGCCGTAAGTTTGATTGCCATGAGAGAGACAGCATAGGCACAATACCCAGTATGCCTGCCCAGCATGTTGTCATCTGGGCAAGTGCACAGAAATGGCCACAAGACTTTCTGTGTAGGGTAATAGGAAAATTCTGCCCCTTTCTAGAAGCTCCCTGCATTGTAGCAGCCCTGATTCCCATTTCCACATCTCCATGCAGCTACGGGGCCTGCAGTAAGAATCCTCATAGCTTTGCTATGATCTGTGGTTCAACTAATTTCTTCCCCAGGATGTGCTCAGACACCCTTAAAGAACCTGGGTTCAAAGGACACAAATTCCTGGGAAGTAGTAAGAGTCATTTGAATTCTCTGAGAGGTGAGCTGAGAGAGCCACCGTACAGCCCCACCCCTAGGACAGCTGCTAGAAACCCCATTCCCTCCACACTAGAGGGGTTCACTTCAGCCCCAGCTGCTAATTTCTTGGCCTTGTAACATCTACAAGTAGCAGAAGACTCAATGGGTAGCTGACACCCTGCCATTCTACCACCTCTTACACACCACTATTCTCAAACATCCTCAAAGTAAAATTATCCTCTAAAAGTTATAAATGAAAATGAAGAACTTCAGGTCTCCATCTGTAATTCTCTGTCTTCAGGGCTCCCCTTATACACACACACACACATACACACACACACACACACACACACACACACACACACACACACACACATCATCATCATCATCATCATCATCATCATCATCATTGTCATCCTCGGAGCCCAGACAGTGGCCTCGAATTTTGTCTTCTCAAATCTCCTCCTGCCCCCTTCCAATCTGTGTGCCATCCCATAAACAGAATGGTCTTTTAAAAATACACATTTATGATCATATGTTGCCTGTCCTTAAATTCCTTTAGTGTCTTTCTACCTATCAAATTTAAAGACTAGTGTGTGTCTTTGTGACTATGTCCATACGTGTTTTTGCATGTGTGTGGATATGTGCGTATGTATGTGTGCATGGATGCAGATACTCAAGGTTGACACTGGGAATTGTCCTCAGTGGCTTCCACCTTAATCACTGAAGATATGGCTCTCAATTACATCCAGAGTTCTCCAGCAGGGCTTGTTTCCCAAGCTAGCTTGCTCTGATGATCCCCTGTCTCCACTTTGCAAGGCTGGAATTATAGGCAAGTCACCATACACCCCTGTCATTCATACAGATTTACCTGGGGTCTAAATTCTGGTCCTCATGCTTAGACAGCAAGTGCTTGAAACACCGAGAAATCTCTCTGGCTCCTTCTTATTTTTTGAGACAGACAGGGGCCTTTTATTGAACCTGGAGTTTATCAAGTTGCCTAGTAACCTGGCTAGTCAGTGTTGTTCCAAGGATCTGCCTGTCTCCATTCGCCTCTCCAGCACTGGAGTCATGCCACCTCACCTTGCTTTTATATGGATGTTGGGATCCAAACTTGTCCACAAGCATGTATGTCAGTCAATTTAAAGACTGAGCCATCTCTTTGGCACTATGGAGCAAACTGTTAACCTGACCCATGAGTCTTTACATGGCCCTCCAAGGCCCCAGACCACCTCCTGCTCTTGGCTGCTCCTTCTCCCAGCCTCCAGCTGCTGTTGAGTAACACTGCCAACTTATCAGTTGTCACATGGTTGTATGTCCACTGACACAAGTCCCCAGTGATGTTCTGTGTGACAGACAGACTGTAACGCTGTTTCTCAAACCATGTAACATGAGCTAATGCATACAAACTTCTACTCAGTTCCTGATCTGTGGCATGGATGTGATCATATTACCTGTAGCTATGGGAGCCCAGGAGAAAAGCCACAAGGAAAACATAACTCTAGGCACATTCAGAAACCCCAGCAGTGGGCACAATTCATTCTCAGGCCTTGCCAGGGTCTTCCTGGGAGCCAGGCCAGGTCTGTATGTACTCCCACAGCTTCTTGTCACAGCAAATCAAAAAATGACTTTGTCTGTCCTTAGATTCCTCATGGCAGAAATCTTGCCTGTTTATTTACTGCAGTCGTAGGGCCTAGCCTTGTTTCTCTTGTGTTCTTTTATTCTGGTACAGTTGGGAGGGTGTGGATACAGGACAGAGCACATACATTCTCTTGCTGTATTTGGAGATGTAGTCATAAGGCAAGGGAAGGAATCCAAAATGTGTCCTGAGGAGATCTAGCAGCTGATGGTCAATCTATGAATGCTCCTTTCTGCCTCCCCAGGCTTATTACAATACATTCTGCATGGCTGTAATGTTATGTCATTTTGTTTTCTGCAACTCAGTGGTAGAGCATATCCATCAAAGGCCAGTTCTTCTCTGTGTTTGAACAAGAGAAAGACCATAGTGATGCTCTGGGAAGATCTTATGCTATGAGTTTAGAGGACCACATTTTAGCCCTGTGTTGTCATTGAGTCTCTGTGTCACCTTGCACTATAACTAGGACCCCAAGACACACTTGACTCACAGCAATTGAAACACTGGGATGTTCACTGAATCCCAGGAAGTAGTAGCTAGCTTACCTGTATACCTTACTGACTCAGGCCTAGGTCCCATAGAATAGTACTCTCATGTAGCATATCCCAGAGAAAGCTAAGGAGGACACCTCTCCCACGGTGGGCCTGAGGCTACCGAGACTGGTAAGTTGTACGGTGATGGTGAGAAGTGCGGATCAAGCTGCAGCCACTGCCAGGCAGGCCACACCGGGAATAACTGTGACAGTAGAACTGCCATGAACTTGGGGAAAGAGCTGGGCTCAGAGATGCAGCCAAGAGAGGCCAAGAAGAAGACTTACTGATGACTCAGTCTCTGAGAATCCACCTTGGTCGTAATTCCCTGCAATTAGAAGCTTGAAAATCCCCCATCTTCCAGCTCTTAAGTGGAGTTCCGGCTGTTTCTATTCCTGGAGCCAAATGGCTGCTGACTAAGTCATCTTCTCATACCAGATGCCAACAGAACAAAACCTTAGCCAATAAGAGGGCTCCACTCATGACAGCTTCATCTGTTTCAAAGACCTCTGTCTTCACCCATCTGTATTAGTCAGCATTCCATCACATAAGGAATTGCCTGAAGTAACCAACTTACAGAGAGAAAAAGTTTATTTAGGTTAATAGTTCTGGAAGCTTTAGGATATGATTGATTGTCCCTGTCACCCTGGGCCTGGGGCAAAGTAGTAAATTGTGGTGGGAGTATATGGGAGCAGAAAACACCACAGCTGGGAAGCCAAAGAAAACTAGAGAAGGGCGGGGCTGGAATCCCAGCATCCTATTCCAGAGTACACTCCCAATGACCTAAGGATGTCCCACTGGACACCACCCCTTAAAGTTCCATGATCTCCCAAAGGCACCATGTTGAGGACCAAGCCCTTATCACATGGACTTCGGCACATACATTCCTGGCAATATCAATATTTTTATTTGACTGCACTAGATCAGAGAAAGGGGCACCTTAGTGTTTCATTATGCAAATGAGGAATCAGATCTAGTGAGGGATGAGTATGGAGTCGCCCAAGGCCTCAGAAGTGCACGTTAGCCTGGCCGTACTCTAGAGGGTCTCTGTGGTGACCTCACAAGGCCCCCTTTCTACAGTGAGATCTATACCTTGAGCCGAAGCTGGTACAAAGTCAAGGTTCTTCGTGGAATTCTACTGTAGAGCAGTCTCAGTTCTTGTGGCAAGTGCCCAGAAAGCATCATGGGAGGAGCCATGGCTGCTGGACTGTGGATGCAGGGGGAAGGAAAGGGAAACAAGCAGTCCTGTCGACTAGGAAACTAGACATGTTCCAGAGGCCCACCAAGCCCCACCCAGCTCCCATGCATGCCCAGAATGAGCACTGCAGCCAAGTGGTTACCCTTTCAAAGCCAGAAGAGAGACCCTGTTGGATGGGACTCACCTTGATGAGTAGTCACGAATACCAGCAGATCCTGTGAAATGTGAGCACCGAGAGAAGTGAGTCCCCAGAAGCATCATCTTGGAAACCAAGAGCCTAAAGTGGCTGAGGAGGTAATTCCAAAGACTTTTCCATTTTCCTAAACTTGCCACCAGAAGAAAACTAAAAGATGACTTCTTGAGGATGCATTCCTGTGAGTGCAAAGCCATGGAGTCTGGAGTTATTTGAACTACATGAAATGTGTACTGTTCAGCTTTGGTGGTCTCTATGGCTACTAAGCCATGGCATGGCACTAAGCAGGCTTGTAACAGAGATTGATGTGGGTTGGCTTAAAGTGCTATTATCCCATTTCTCAGATGGGACATTGGACCTCAAGACCCTGAGGTCAATTACATGGCCCTCTCTCCAGAAACTGGATTCAGGTAGCATGGCTCCACCTTTGGTCCACAGTTGATGCTCTGTTGGCTTGCCTGTGAGCAAAACTAACTCAAAGAGAGGAGGCTGTCAGAGGCCTATAATTTCCTGAGGTCCAAGGTCATGGGCCTAACTCCATAGCCTATTAACACACACTATGTAAAAACTTACAGCTTCTCTGACCTTTTGAAGGATCTGAGAAAAATGTGTTCCCTGGGGTCTGAACCTAACTTTTGGCTTCCCTGTGTGTGGAGATGCAGAGCCTTTGAGAAAGCAGGAGCAGGGGGTCAGAGAACCCAAAGAATGGATTGTGTGCAAGGGTCCTGCTTTCTCAGAGCTTGGTTTCTCCATAATAAAACACAGGCAAATGAGATGGCCTTCCACATCTCTACTCATTCTCTGCTTCCAGACAGTTCTCAATGGCTCGTCTGAATTTTCCTCACAGAGAAGCAGCTGACTTAAGCTTTAGGTTGCACCATTTAGCAGCTGGCACATGGCAGGCCCTTGGTAAATGTCCCAGAGTTAATTTAAGGGCTGCCTCGGGCATCTAGAGTTTCTCATCATATCTGCATCTATCCCATAACTCCCTAACACTCGATGAGCCATGTGGGCTACGGTACAGTCTGTGGTTTATGAAAAATATCTCAGAGATCACATCCCGACCAGGGGGCATGAAATCCCTGGGAAGAAGGAGCCCAGAATGTCATTGAGGCTGACAAAGAGACCGCATAAAATCAAACCAGACCAATTTCACTCATGAATCTAAATGTGAAAATCCCAGACAAAATGCTAGCAAATTGGATTCAACAGTATATTAAAAGAATAATTTACCACAGCCAAGTAGGTTTCCCAAAGAAGGCAATGCTGTTTTAATATTAGTAAATCTGTTTATGGAGCACACAAGTGGATCAAATAAGAGATGCCATATGATTATCTCAACAAGAGCAAGAAAACCAACCATGAAGATTCATCATGAATTCCAACAGGGCCATTCTCTAAGATACTAGGGGGATAGTAGTACATACTGACAGCCGTGGGGATTTTTGTTTTGGTTTGGTTTTGGTTTTCAGGAGGAAGAAGTCCCATAACCAAATGCCTTTCTCCTATTTGAGAAATCCCCAGGTTATGAGTGTGTGTTATGAGTGTGTATGTGTGTGTGCATGCACATTTCTGTGTATTCATTATGTGAATTGGGGAGGGAAGGTAATGGGTAGAAGTCAGAGGACCAATCCCATATTGTCCTGTTGGGGAAGCTACCCACCTCCTTGGACACAGTGTTTCCCACTAGCTCACCAATTATGTTGGTCTGGCTAGCCAGGGAGGTCCAGAGAACCACCCCTCCCCTTCTCCCCAGTGCTGGATAACAAATGTGTGTCTCTAAACCTAGCATTTTCACATGGGTACCAGGGAATCAAACTCAAGTCTTACACTTATAAGGAAAGTACTTTGTTGACTGAGCCAGTTTCCTCAGCCCACATTCTGAATTTGGGTGGTGGCAGAATGCCTTCCACCATAGACATGAAGAAAATGCCATATTCTCATTGTTTTAGGCATTCTCCTTCCTTATGCTAACAGTGGAGTTACCTGGTCAAGGACCTGTCCTGTGTTCAGATGGTAGAACAGAAAATGGAGCTTGTGTGTGAGTGTTGGGACGAGGGTCCCAATAATGACAGCCATATCAGCATCCTTGACCCTGGTGAAGAACCTGGAGTACCACATCCTAGCTATAGAGCTCGGCATCCTTGGTCTTTCAGGCTACCTGGCCACTCATTCAAAGATGGCAGCAGTTATCCAAAGATAGTGGCAACCATGTCTCTCACACAGAGTCACTATCAGATGCCAGCCAGCTGTTCACACTTCCCTTCCTCCTGGCTCTGGGATATCCAGACTACTACCCATGAATTTTTTTTCTGCTTAATCAGCCAAACTCCATTGCTGTTCCTGGCACCTAAAAAATCTTAGGTACCAAAATCAATTTCCTTAACATGGTGGAGAATGTGCCATATTTTTCAAATATATGGCCAAAATTGTGCATAGCCATGGCATTCCTACTAAAACAGGAGTGGCCAACCTTGCTGCTGATATTAACAATATGACTGGTACTGCTGTCTGTGTATCCATCTCTCTTTTTCAAGCCCGATAGGTTTATTCAGGCACCATTTTCCCATCTATTACCCACCAGGTGCCATCTGGTTTTAGATTAATCTTCCCTCTCATCTCAGCCCTAGAAATCCTTGGTCTCATGTCTATTCCTATTAATTTTGCCCCCTCAGGATGTACATAGACAAAAATCACAGGGTAGAAGCATTAAGTCACTCGCACACTGCTTCTTTAACTCAACTGAGATCTCTCCATGGTCTTGCGCAAGTAACATTATATCATAAAGATGCACCCAAAATCTGTTCGTTTCATCCATTTAAATATTTAGATTATTTTCAGTTTGGGACTGTTATAAATAATGTATCTATAAATATTTGTAAGTCTGATTATGTAAACACATTGATTTTGTTGTTGTTGCTGTTGTTGTTGTTTTCTTGGGTAAATATTTAAATATAGGAGTACTGAGTTATATTTAGTAAACATGTAACATCAAAGTAGCTGCCCCCAATGTACCTATGCTGGTGGCATTCTCCACAGCAGCGTGGGAGCTACAGCTATTCTGGCTCCTTCCAGCGCTTGGTAATATCTGAATTTTCATTTTAACTGTCGAGTGGGTGTGCAGTGGTGTTTTGGTTATATTGAGATCCTTTCTGGATGAGGTGTCTGTTCAAATTATCCACCTACTTACTGCGTTGATGTCTTTATACATAAGAATAAATATGTATTTATTCTTCTTATGTTCTCAGTGCAAGTTCTTGGTCAGCCCCGTGCTTTGAGAATGCTTCCTCCTGGCCTGTGATTCACCTTTCCATTTGCTTGGAACTGTCTTTCAAAAAGTAAAAGGTTTCATCTTGATAAAACTTAATTGGTCATTTTTTTTCTTGGTATGATTCCTAACTTTTTAGTCCTACCTAGGAAGTCTTCAAGAACACAAGACTTTTCTTGTTCTACTTTCCCTTTTGGTTTAATAGATTTTAGTTCTTAAATTTAAATCTGTGATTCTTTCTGTGCTAAACTTTCTTGATAGTGTACGAAGAGGGTTAATATTCAGTTTTTGCACGGGAATGTAAAACTCTTAGAGGATGCTGCTATTTTAACATTGCCTTCCTGAGCATGATGACATTCAAAGCACATGAAAGAGGTGCAGTTCCTGGAAAGGAGGGGAGCAGCCACCATATGTGCATCACTGTGCTTTCACGCTGGGAAATTCCAGAAAAAAACGCACAGAAAGCACCTCAAATGGTAAGAATCCAATACAATGATTTGTCACAAAATAAATATGCAGAAAGCAATAACTTTTCTAAGTAAAAGCAACTATTGAAAGTACATAATAAAAAAGAAAGATTGCTATTTGCAAAATAAAAGAAAAAATCCCTATAAATAATCTTGATTCACAGCTTTATAAAGAAAACCCAAAATCTTCTATTGTGGACACCACAGATAACTCGATAAAGCTGTGTCAATCCCTTAGACAGAGGAACTCAATAAAATAAAGATGTTCTAAGTGAAATTATAAAATTGAAGTGTAGAGGTAGAACAGAAATGATTTTAAAATCGATCTGAAAAAAATGAACAATGAAGAACAGATGAAAGAACCGTGTATTAGGGGCTGGGGAGATGGCGCTCTCCAGCAAAGTACCTGCCAACCAACCATGAGGATATCAGCTTGGATCCCCAGCACAATGTAAAAAGCTAGGCATGGTGGTGCTCATCTGAAACCTCAGTGCTCAAGGGCAGGAGCAGAAGAATCCTTTGCACTGGCTAGCCAGCCCATCAGGCTAAGACAGAAAGCTCCACTCTCAGTGAAAGATTTTGTCTCTAAATAAATAATAAATAAATAAATAAATAAATAAATAAATAAATAAGAAAGAAAGTGGCAGAGAAAAACACCTGATTTTGACCTCTGTCCTCTGAATGCCCACATGTCGGTGTGTATACCCACATACATATGCAGACATGTCTTTATCACACACACATACAGAGAGAGAGAGAGAAGGTAAAGAGGTATAGTATGAGAGAGAGTCAAAGAGTGGGGATGTAAGATGCCGTACCTTATAGAATACAAACATTATAATTAAGACTTTGGATTTAAAGGCTCAAAATTAAGCTGATGGGTCAATATGCTAGAATGGGTAAGTCTGTCTGAAACAGAGTTCTAGTCATAATGACAGAGCGTTATAGTAAGCTAGAATCAGCATAGGTTGGAGTTGTAAGAATGAAGCACTGGAGTAGTCTACTAGGAACATGTCCATGAAGACATTTTGTGAGGTACTAAGCCATCAACATTAGAAGCACCCTCCACTTATCAAGGTGGTCTGGTGTAACATGTGCCAAGGAGGCAACTGCACCCAGCACCTTCTACTGATGCCTCTGAGTATCACACCTATTATAAAAGGAAGGTTTACAACAAGCTCATACTTATTTCTATAGATGAAGCTAGGATGAGTTTTGATAATAATCTAGAGGCTATATATTGGTGACTATGATGGTTTGAATGAGAAATATTCTCTATACCCTGATATATTTGAGTACTTGGTCCCTAGTTGGTGGTGCTCTTTGAGGAGATTATGGGACCTTTAGGAAGGGCAACCTTGTTAGAGGAAGTGCATCACTAGGGTTTTGAGGGTTGATGACCCCACCCCACTCCATGCTTTCTCTCTCCACTTCCTGTGTGTGGATAAAAATGATTATCCAGCTTCTCCCCCCTGCTGTCATACCATCCCTTCCCTGCCATTATGGGTTCTCTCCCTCTGGACCTGGAAGCCTCAAGTTTCTTTTGGTCATGGTGTCTTATCACAGCATCAGAAAATTAACAAACCCAGTGACTGACACAGGCTGTAAGAGACAAAGCACATTTTCCAAGCACATCAAGACCATAGTTCTGGACACACTGCTAACATCCCAGCAGTCAGAGTAAGTTAACAACCACCTAGGTAGTGAATATCTACTCTTGTCTTAGTCAGGGTTTCTATTCCTGCAGAAACACCGTGACCAAGAAACAAATTAGGGAGGAAAGGGTTTATTCATCTTACACTTCCACATTGCTGTTGATCACCAAAGGAAGTCAGGACTGGAACTCAAGCAGGTCAGGAAGCAGAAACTGATGCAGAGGCCAGGGAGGGATGCTCCTTACTGGCTTGCTTCCCCTGGCTTGCTCAGCTTGCTTTCTTATAAAACCCAAGTCTACCAGCCCAGAGATGGTACCACCAACAAGGGGCCCACCCCACTTGATCACTAATTTAAAAAATGCTCCACAGCTGGATCTCATGGGGGTACTTGCCCAACTGAAGCTCCTTTCTCTGTGATAACTCTAACCTGTGCCAAGTTGACACAAAACCAGCCAGTACAACTCTGCAGAGAGAGAGTGAATTTTTGCCAAGTGCTAATCTTAATGATCACAACCCTGTACCAGAACAAGATGCCAATGGATAGAAAGGGGAAGTAAAGAGATATTCTAGAATCTGGATGTGCGTTCTGGCAGTCATGGTGTGCTAACTGGACAAAGAACAGGCTTGCTGAGTAAAAACCAATTTTTGTTCTGAAGTTGCTGCAGTTTCTAAGAGGGGATCTCAAATAGGCAATTTGATGAGTCTCCTCCCCAGAGAAAAAGCATGCATAAAAGCATAGACATTACCACTATTAGTTTATAAGCCATTTGATGCAGTGGGCCAACCTGGCAACCCGAAGCAAAATGTGGCAGCAAAATAGAAACCATCTGCCTGAGGACTCTGGACATTTCAATGTGAAACTAACAGGTCTGAGAGACTGGTTTAACAGCAATATTGCCAAAGAGGATCCTATGTCACAGAGGCCAAGAGCTCAAGGATCCTTGAAGGAGGAGGAAAGAGGCCCAACCTGAGAGCAATGATGTCTAAAATTTCATAAGAGGAGAAGAGAGATGGAAGTTGCTGGTGATCTTAACAAGATCTGCAGAGGGGACCAACCCTAGGAAGCACTGTGCTAAGTGCTGTAGACAATAACAAGAAAGAGATACATTCCTTGCCCTTCAGGAAATCACAGCCCCGTAGGGGAGGCAGACATGTGAATGAATCGCTACAGTATAATGTGATAAATCTTATAATAGAAAAACACTTTCCAAAATGTGTTCCACTGAACACTGTTTGAGGGAGATGTTAATCCAGTCTTAGAAAACAAACTGTTCCAAGCAAATAAAGTTGGGAAAGGCTTCAGGCTAAACCTTCACCTCAGGAGCTTCCCAGGACACACTACATTTGAAATGTTCTGAGGATGTTGAGGAAAAAAAGCTGACTACTTTTGATTCGTGATTTTAAAAATGTGGGTAGAAAAAATTTTATATTGCAGAATTTCTATTTACTTCTTTTCAAGAAGAATCTTCCCTCTAACATTCAGCTGGGGAAGCTTTGACAGAACTTATGAATGAGTCAAGAAGTCCCTGGGGTAGAGTAGTGTCCTTGCTTGGAGAAATGAGAAACATTATGTGGTAGGAGACCCTGTTGATAGAGTTGGTGGCCTGCCTGGGCCAACTCCCTTCCAGGTAAGAAGTCCAGGATCTTGAGGATTCCAAAAGAAAACACCAATATCTTGAGAGTTCAAAGCCATCCTGAGCAACATAGTAAGACCTGTCTCAAAAATATCAAGTAAACAAGAAGTACAGGAATATGTGTACGGCCCATGTGCAAATATTCTATCTCTGATTTTTTGAGAATTCTTGACCTTTGATCTGCTCAGGAGTTCTGAGAGAGTGCAGGGAGCCAGGAGGAGAGTCAGGGGGGCAGAGGATTCCAAGAGATAGCTTGCTAAGAAAGTCTGTGACTTAGCCCCTTGGCAGGGAGGTTTCATGATCATTTTGTTGAGAGGTGGAGAGGAGGTGATCCTGAGAGAAATGGGAAGCTGACGGGTAATGGTACACAACCAATAAGAAGCAGAAGGTGAAGGTGGAGGAGAGGATTCACTTGGTAAGCTGAATCTGCAAACAAGAGGACCAGAGTTTGACTCTCCAGCAGCCACATAAAAGCCCAGGAGGCATGGCTACACCTGCCTGAATCTCCATCATGGGGGCATGGTGTGCAAAGACAGGCAGATTCCAAGAGCTTGCTGGTTGACCAGCCCAAAACAATGGACTTCCCGTTTGTCAAGAGACCCTGTCTCACACCAATAAGACAGAGAGTGAATGAGGAAAATAGGGCGCCACAGACATCCTGCTCCAACCTCCACATGTGTGTATACTCACATACTCATGTACTCATCCAACACAAACATACAAACACCCACAAAAGAAAGAAAACAGAAAGGGGTAAATGGGGGAGGAAAGCCAGTGGGCTGTGAAGGGTCCCAAGAAAGAACACTGGAGGGGGCATTGAATGAGAACAAAGTATAATGGTACATGTGTAAAGATGCTATAATGAAATAGTACTTTTTGTGCTAACCTAGAAATTTAATGTTAAAAAAAAAGAAAGGAAGGAAGGACGAGAGGAAGAAAGGAAAAGAAACGAAAAAAGAAAAGAAAAGGAAAGGAGAGGAGAGGAGAGGAGACGGGAGGGAGAGGAGAGGAGAGGAGAGGAGAGGAGAAGAGAAAAGAGTACTGGCTAGTTTTGTGTCAACTTCACACAGCTGGAGTTATCACAGAGAAAGGAGCTTCATTTGAGGAAATGCCTCCATGAGATCCAACTGTAAGTCATTTTCTCAATTAGTGACCAAGGGGGAAAGGCCCCTTGTGGGTGGGACCATCTCTGGGCTGGTAGTCTCAGTTCTGTAAGAGAGCAGGCTGAGCAAGCCAGGGTAAGCAAGCCAGGGTAAGCAAGCCAGTAAGGAACATCCCTCCATGACCTCTGCATCAGCTCCTGTTTCCTGACCTGCTTGAGTTCCAGTCCTGACTTCCTTGGTGATGAACAGCAGTATGGAAGTGTAAGCCAAATAAACCCTTTCCTCCCCAACTTGCTTCTTGGTCATGATGTTTGTGCAGGACTAGAAACCCTGACTAAGAAAAAAGAGAAGAGAAGAGAAGAGAAAAGAGAAGAGAAGAGAAAAGAGAAGAGAAGAGAAAGGAGAGGAGGGGAGGGGAGGGGAGGGGAGGGGAGGGGAGGGGAGGGGAGGGGAGAGGAGGGGAGAGGAGAGGAGAGGAGGGGAGAGGAGAGGGAGGAGGAGAGAGAGAAGAAGAGAGAGAGAGAGGAGAGGAGAGAGAGGAGAGAGAGGAGAGGAGAGGAGAGGAGAGGAGAGGAGAGGAGAGGAGAGGAGAGGAGAGGAGAGGAGAGGAGAGGAGAGGAGAGGAGGATCTTTTTGCTACCATCCCTCAGATCAGGAGAGAAGATATAGGAGATTTTTTTCTTAAAGTATTTTCATTGCCAGAATGTTTTGGTGGCAGAATCCATAAAAGTTGTAAGACTGTGTAATGCTCAAGGTTACAGGATGCTCTGAAAAACAAATAAAATAAAGATGAATAAAACTGGAAAGCAGCATGCACCCTGAGATGTCCCAGGGCTGAGAACCAGCTAAGGCCCGATGAGGAGTGACCTGCCCAGTCTACAGCCAGTACCAGAGCTGGAATCGGCTGTACCAGCTGTACCTGCTGGTGCTATGTTTAGGCTTGCAAAAAGTAATGGGTTGTTTATCCACATTCCCAGGTGCCTAGGGTCACTAGGAGTCAAGAAAAATCAATATCAGCTCCTTAATAGAAACAGCCAGGGAATGCTGCAGACATTTGCAGAGACCCTGAGGACAAACTTGCTCTCACCAGGACATGGATCTCAATTTCCCATTGTGTGTCCTGGATCCTGTGTCCCAGCCACAGACAGGATGATTACGGCCACAATAGCACACCCAGGTGGCCCTGTATCAGAGGACACAGTGGCTATGTCCCACATTCCCAGAACAACTAGTCTCACTTTGCATCAGAGAACGGCTAAGAGGTCTGGCTTCTCATTAATTTGGCAATTTCCCTAGAGGTAGAAAAATTAGGTGAAATTAAATCACCAGCTGGCTTCGCAGCAGGTTCTGGTCTTCTTCAATTTTTCCTTGACAAGTAAGGCACTGGAAGCAGGAGAGACCCCATTAATACTTTGTTGTACAAAATTCAAACTGCTGAACAAAATCAATCCATTAATACATAGCTCAGGGATTCACAGGCACTTTCTCTCAGGCAGGAAGGGAGCAGCAGGAGAATGAGACATTGGGGTTCTCTTTTATACCTGCTAATGGGGTACAAGAGGAATCCCTACCTGCTGAAACCAGCATGACCCTGAGAGTCTTGCCAGGAAGGTCACAGGGGTCAGAGATGTTGGCAAATACAGACCTGCCTAGTGAAAGTACCAAAACGTGGGGATTGGTTGCAGCAACATGATCCAGAGAGCATAATACTCTTTAGTAAATGATAGCTCTGAAGTGTGGTTCCATCACATCAGAGCTCCAGTGGAGGCAAAGCAAATACAGCTTTACTCCCAGGGCTAGGCAGGGAGTTCAAGATGGTAGACCAAAGCTCAGCACAAATATATGGAGGCAGAAGGCCAGACCAGTGATAGCATGATGAGTCTAGAAATACCAGAATAGAGAGTGGTAAAAGTGGTGGTGGCAGCATGGGTGGTGGCAGCGGGAGTGGGGGCAGCTGTGGCAGTGGGGAGTGAAGGCAGTGGTGCCAGGAGTATTGGTAATTGTGGTGGTGGTGATGGTGGTGGTGATGGTGTTGGTGATGGTGATAAAGGTGGCACAGTGGGTACTTTGTCAGTGGCCCACCTCTTAGAAAAATGTCAATTAACTCCCTGTTCTAGTAAGATTTAGAGAAAAATATCGACCATGCACAGATACTTTCCTTGTAATTAACCCTGAAAAGGATACCATGACTACTGCTTGCAGCCATTTCAGATGTTCAACAGCCCCTGTTGTAGACGGGCCTGGTGCTGTTTGTACTCAGGTGACTTCTTGTGAACCAATCCCCCAATGAATAAAGGAGCCAATCAATGGGAGAGTGGAAGGGACTTCCAGGTTGGACAGAGGAAAAGAGAAAGCAGGAGAGAGTTAAGTCTTTTTGGACAGGGATAACATGAGGACAAGATGTAATTACGAGTGACTCCTGGTTTCAATGGCAGATCCATCAGGATTCGCCACCAAAGGATTTAGATTTAATAGGGCTTACAGGTTAGGATTTTAGTTGTTGCACCCAGCAATTGAGTTATCATTGTTTCTGAACTATGTTTGTGTTGTATTTTCCTTCACATGGTGGCTCATCTGGGTCAAGAAAGAAAGGTATGGTGGCAAAGCGTGGGTTTGCCTGAGGTGCACCACAAAGGTCGTTAGGGGTTCGGAAGCTCAGGGATGGTGTGGTAGCGACCCACCAGTGGGAACTTATGGAGCTGGATTGAGATGTTTCGGGAGCTCCAGGTCAGAGAGTCTCCACAAGATAAAAACAGGTTGGCCATTGACCATCAGTGTGTGGCAAGCCAGGCTGCTGGGGCAGAGGCACAAGCACAGGAGCATGCCAGTTCATTTTTTAATTATTTCCTGCAACAAGCCCCATCTCAGAAAGGGAAGAGCAACATAGCACAGAGATGAATCATCCCAACATCAGGCCACACAGAGAACAATCCTACCCTCATCATTGCCCCTTCTAACATCTTGAAGATTTCCTTTGAACAAAGTTTCTCAGTTCCAAGGACTGGCTAGGCGACAGTTTTAAAGGCTCAAGGAGAAAAGATGTTTAGCCACACTGTTATCAGCTGCAGGGCTCTTGATGTTGTGGTGAGGGTTTCAGAAACCAGCAGATTGCATCCTGGGGTGTTAGCCACATGCCCCAGTCTTATCTGACACCCGCAACAGTGAAGGGGGAAAGTTACAGTGGAATGACTTAAACAACCCAAGGAAGTTTCCAGAAATAAAACCTGCAGGCAAACAGTTCCCACCAGGGCCTGGAGCTGAAGTAAGTCTTCATGTGCCTGTGACCCCAGATTGTGGGGCAGGCCTGTCACTAAACTGAGCCATCTCTCCAGGGCCTGAAATGTTTCCTTTCATCTGTTCTTCCCTGTTTGTTTCTCCAGGTGAATTTTAAAGCATTTGTCTTGATCTACCCCCAAATCTCCACATTATCAATTCACCTGGACAAATGAACATCTTTAGCCTACTGAGTTCTCCCATCTGAGAGATGGACGTGTCTATACTCGCTTATCTTTTTTTGTGTGTATTCTCAATGGAAGGTTTTGGGTCTTGTTCTATAACCTGTGGACTGAGATTATTTATAGGAAGGACTTCTTTGCTATTACTGTTTTCAGGATCCTGTCCAGTATGTGGCTAAGTAAAAATAGAACAAAGCACAAGCAAAAACACCACTGTAGTTAACAGACAGGTGGCTGTGTGCACGTGTGGCTGGCAATGTAAGGATCCTCCTCTCAGTCCTGTCAGAACACTCCAGAAGGTCTCTTTCCTGTGCACTCATCCTTGATGTTGTAGCCTAGACCCCAATAAAATCTCACCCAAGCACTTTATAGCCTATGGTCTTTAGCACAGGTAAAATGGGCTGAGCTGGGAACACAAGAGGTAGACGGCTTCCCAGGCTGCCAGGCTGCCACATCTTGCAGACAAGAAGGCAGCTAAAGGCTTTCATAAAGGACCAGCAAGCAGAGAATTCAGGGAGCTGAGACCACAAGGGAGTGCAGAAGGGCTGAGACAGGGAGAGGGAGTGGAGAGTGGACTCTGTGGAAAGCATATAGTTGTGATTATGGGACCTAGCTGCTGGGAGAATTCCAGAAAGCCATGGAATCACTAGCTCTGGCTGCCAAGAAGCCATGATGCACCAACAGCCTGAGCTCAGAGCCGGATAATTGCTTCTGGATGCTGGGCCACAGGCACTTAAAGCCCAGAGCTGTCGACATCCTACCCCACAGATACTCGCTCACCCTCGCTCACTGCTGTTCTAGTCACAACAGCTAGGAAACAAACAACCTAAATGACCCATGATACTTATACACTACAAAATACTAGTCAGCTGTAAAGAACAATGAAATCATGAACTTTGCAGGTAAACGACGGGACTAGCAAAGATCATAGAGCGACGTATCCCAGACCCAGAAAAGACAAATAGCACATGCTCTCTCTCATTGGAGGCTCCTAGCTCCACATCTCCAGATGCACATACATATCCTGGAGTAACTGAAGAAAGCAGGGAAGTTTTAAGAAGGACTATTGCAGGGGTAGGGTGGTTGGGGAGCAATAGAGAGGGGGATTAACAGAGGATAGGTGATCTGATCTGTTGGGAGCCGACTCTTAGCAGAAAGCGGCTATCATCTCTGCAGCCATCTCAGGCTATTTACTTACAGGTGGTACTTTTCCACCCTGACGAGAGACTTGTTTTCCTAGCATGATGTTTTTGCAAGAAGCCCATCACAACTGAACACACTGATAACATTATTGTTTTTCTCCTATACATCCTGGACCTGTGACTAAGTATCTCCAGCTGCACTCCCCAGCGAGTGCATATATACCCATAGTTGCCTTCCAATAAATGAGACTAGAGACTTGATCCTTGATAGCCTGTGTTGTCTCCATTCTCCATGTCTCTTGTCCCTCAGTCCCCACTCTCTCTCTCTTGCAGACCCCATTGACTGACCTGTGGACCAGGTCACTGATCAAGGAATGGGAATTGAGGAATGGGAAGGGGGCAGGGTTCTCTATATGGAGAAAGAGGGAGTGTCTTAAGGTTTCTCTTGCTATGAAGAGACACCATGACCACAGCAACTCTTATAAAGGAAAACATTTAATTTGGACTGGTTTACAGTTCAGATGTTTAATTCACTATCTATCCTCATGGCAAAAAGCATGGCAGCATGCAGGCATACATAGTGCTGGTGAGGTAGCTGAGAGTTTTACGTCTTGATCTATAGGCAGTAGAAGTGACTGTCACACTAGGCCTTGCTCAAGCATCTGAGACCTCAAAGCCTGCCTCTACAGTGACACACTTCCTCCAACAAGGTCACACCTTCTAATAGTGCCACTCCCTATACCCCAAGCATTCAAACATATGAGTCTACGAGGGCCATTCCTATTCAGGACACCTCATACCAGCCTTGACCTTATAGGCTTGTAGCCATAACATAATGCAAAATTGCATTCAGTCCAACTTCAAAAGACCCCACAGTCTATAACAGCCTCAAACTTGTTTAAAACTCCAAAGTTCAAAGTCTCTTCTGAGAGTCACAGCAATCTCTTAACTGTAATTCCCTGTAAAATCATACTTCCAACATCCAATGGCACAGGATATACACTATCATTCCAGGTGGAAGGAAAGGGAGCATAGTGAGAAAATATTGTACCAAAGAAAAACCAAAAAACCAGCTGGGCACACTCCAACCCTACCACTCCAAGTCTGATGTCAAAGTGCTCTTCAGATCTCCAAGACCTTTCCACTTTGTCGCCTGCAACACACTTCATTATTATGGGCTTGTTCCACTTCCTGTGAACAGCTCTCCTCAACAGGTATCCCATGACTCTGGCATCTTCAATATCTTGGGGACTTCAAGGCCATCCAGGCTTCACCTTCATAACTTCACACAATGGCCTCTCTAGGCTTCCACACAGGGAAACTCCTGACGCATGCTTGGCCTCAGCAGCTTTCCTTAATCGCAGAGGGAGATTGCATAACCCCTTTCTTCTATCCTGACTTTAAAGCCAGAATTATGTTTCCAAAGCTGCCAAGTTGTGCTGCTTGCTGGGGCTGGAACTTGGCTCACTAATTCAATTACATCTTCACCAGCTTTCTATTTTTGATGCTTTCCTTCACTACTTAAGCTTATTCTGGAACTTGGTGTGTAAACCAGGCTGGCCTTGAACTCAGAGACCTGACTGACTCTGCCTTCCCAGTGCTGAGATTAAAGGTGTCCACCACCACCACCCCCAGTTTTAAGCTTTTCCTTAATTCCTTTTTACAAGTTGGAAGTTTGGCTGGGTGGGATCTTGCTCCGAGATCTTTATTTCACTCTATTCCTTTTAACATCAGGCCATCTTTAATCTGTTTATCTCCTTGAACACAGGATTTAGCTCCAATCCACTTCCTGTTGCCCCTTTTCTTCTTGAACTATATGTTTTCTATTTTTCCTTGCTCAGCTTATTCCTTTTCATTATGGATCTGCATAAGAGTGAACACTAATAACCACAGGACAGAGTCAATAATAGGCTGTTTGAACTTTCCTTGGTTACTGTAATTAATCCAAACTGTTCAATTTAGCCTTTGGCAAATTTTCTGGACAAGGGCACAAAGCAGCCACATTCTTTGCCAAAATTTCACAAAGACAATCTCTAGGTCACATACTCATATTCTTCTCTTCTGAAACCTCTTAAGCCAGGCCCCCATAGTTCAAATCACCCTCAGTATCACTGTCTTCCATGTTCCTACTAGTATGGCCCATAAAGCCTTGCTTAAAGCATTCAACTGTTTTTCTAACCCAAAGTCTCAAAATCCATCCACATTCCTCCAGAAAAAAAGTATGGTCAGGCCTATCACAGCAATACCCCAGTCCCTGGTACCAACTTCTGACTTAGGTAGGATTTCTATTGCTGTGAAGAGACACCATGACCATGGAAACTCTTATATAGGAAAACATTCAACTATGACTGGTTTAGAGTTCAGAGGTTTAGTCCATTGTCATTATTGTGGGAAGCATGTAGCGTGCAGATAGCAGATATGAGAAGCCCTTTTTTGAGTTGTTGATCAGGGATGTCCAAGAGACTCCCAAATATATAGCCTATTACTAGTGCTCTTGGTTGCCACTGCCTAGAGGAACAAGGTAAGAGCCTATTGCCAAAAACACCATGCTCTTCAGACTTAGGGCCTGAGAAACTGGAACTGCCCTGGATGCCTGCTCCTTGAGGACTAGCTTTTATGGTAAAAGAAGATGCTATGCAAACTTACAAAGAAAGGAAACAACCAATAGTACTACCCAGCTATGACACCTTTGACCACAACAATGACCAAATAGGCAAGGTGACCTTAACGGTATACTAGTGGCACACATATTTTGGCAGTCATCAGTAATCCTCTAATTGTACTTAAGAGCTGCTCAACAAGAGGGAAACCATGCTAGCTACTGGAAACCCCACCAACTACCCACGGCTAGTGAAGTCATGAATCCTAGAAGGGAACCTAAACCACCACTTTACTAGGCTAGCATGATCCCTAGCTATACTCTAGATATTTGCCCTTATAGCTACAAATAACTCTAGTCCTCATCAAGGGAACTTCTCTTTGCAATAAACAGAGACAGTTACAGAAAACAACAACCAATCACGATGCAGAGTTGTGGAGTGCAGTCCCAATGGATATGTCTACAGCACACTCCCACACCTAAGGCTCAGGGAACATTGAAGAGGGAGAAAGCAACATCAAAAAGCCAGAATATCAGGGAGTTTGTTGTGAGATGGTATCTCCTGGTAATAACAGAAGTTATCCCCATAAAATCTCACCAACATGACCACCTAAACATAAGCTGACCAAGGAGGACTCCAGTAAATATGTCACACTGGACAGGGAAAGACTCACGATTTTTCAACACCATACAAAGACATACAGGCAACCAAGGAATTCTGAGAGAGGGATAAAGAGTCATTCCCAGGGAATAACATACCAACTGGTTATCCAGTACCAAATGCAACTGGTTATCCAATGCCAAATGGTCAACCCTGAAAACATATTTGAATAACGTTCTACAGACAGAACAGGTTATATTTAGGAAGATACGTGTATATGTATATACACATACACATGTAACAACAATTATTGAAAAAAAAAGAGGCTATACATTTGAAAAAGAATAAGTAGGGGCAACCTGACATGAGTGCTCAGAACCAAACACGGGTCCTCTGAAAGAGCAGCAAGCTCCCCTGACCACTGAGCAATCTCTCCAGCAAATTTGTGTTTTACACCACCAGAATTGTCATGATTTGATACGGAAACAACAGCAGTCTTGAGCCATGGATATCAGCATCCTAACTGTGCATGCAGAATGTGAGACCAGAACTGTACCTCGTTGTTCATTATACAACTCAAATCCAAGCTCAGAGTTGGCCCCTGGTATATACTTTACATTTATACTTTCCAAAGAAGAGGGTTTGTTTGAGTTGGTTGGTTGATCTCTGGGACAGAATATTCTTACTTAATAGAGTACATGTTAAGGAGCATTCTGATGGGCCTCACACGAGGAAGGAGGCTGTCAAGTCAGTAAAATCTATGGAGGGTTAGGTATAGGAAAGAGGTTTGAACCATTTGGGAAAATCGCTTAAGGACACTTTCTACCTCCACTGGGGTTTATTTAACAAGGAGAGAAGTTTAGGAAATAATTTAAGGTTTTAAGGGAAGAAAGACACCTCTAGGCCTCCTCTCATTCACTCTGATAATACAAACAAATGAGCCTGAAACATTGGAGGCTTCAGAGCTAAGGTGTCGGAGCTCCTTTTTCCTCAATCCTTCACTCAATCCTTCTCACTGTCTGCTAATCTCACAGCTGTAGGTCAATAGCAGCCATTCCCCATCATCTCTTCCTCTGCCCTTGACCTCAGAGGCTGTTGTGAAGAAGTATGGCGCCTCTATTTTCCAGGAGCAGAGAGTAAAGAAGTATCTGCGAGAAGCCCCCTCACTCACATTCAAGGCATGAAGGAAGGCAGTCTATGTGGAATGTGGGATGTGTGTCTGAAGAAGCCCACAGTGTTGGCATCGCTGCCTTTGGGACTGAAGAAGCCCAAACAGAAGTGTAAAAGTACAGCCTGCAATGTTTGGAAGTGTTGACTGATTCCCATAAACAGGTCTCTGGACTCTCTGGAGCCTGGCCTTCTTTAAAATAGCTGAAAGATGCATGCAATAAGCCCAGTCTATAGACTGCTTGACAAGTTTGCCCCTGGGCTGGCTGGCTTGCTTGCTTGCTTGCTTTCTTTCTTTCTTTCTTTCTTTCTTTCTTTCTTTCTTTCTTTCTACTATAGCTGCATTTTGGTATTCATGGTTTCCTCTTATAATAAACTTTTCTAAAAACAGCTAAGACAGTCTCTCACTGAATCCAAAGCTAGATTGGAAGCCAGCAAGCCCCAGAGATCCTCTTGCCTACAGATCTGGTGTTATAAGTGTATGTGGCCCTGCTGGGATATTTATGTTGATGCTGGAGATTCGAACTCAAACCTTCCCACTTGTGTAATATATGCTCTGACCTATATCACCCCAGCCCAGGTAAAAATTTTCCTTTTGTTTTTTGAATGGTTTTATGTTTTCCTGTCTGGCTTAAAATTCCTTTTGTAGCAGAGGATGACCCCAATTTTCTGATACTCCTGCTCCCAGCAGGGATCATTGGTGTGCCCCACCAAGCCCAGTGAATGCAGTGCTGGATATCAAACAGGGCTTTGTCCATACTAGACATGCACTCTGCAGATGAACTGCATTCTAACTTTCTGCCCCTTCATCTTCTTTTTCTCTCTGCCCCCATTCAGCAAAAAGGTTTGTTGTTGTTTTTGTTGTTGTTGTTGTTGTTGTTGTTGATTCTTCCGCCTAGTGCTCTCCCAACAGAGCTATTTCAACCCTGCTATTGTTGCTCATTCTTAAAGTTTACTTGCAATGATTTGTCTCTTAACACAGTTTCATCAGCTTCCTTAGCTTGAATTCTCATTCAGGCTTCCCAGTCTTCATCAGTAAAACTTTTTGAAAATGATTTCATTTAAATATTGTTTAAAAGGACACAAATGATTCATTTAATAAATATTAAATGATTGAACTGCATCTATCTAAACAATAACCATTTAATTGTATAGAGATGTATGTGTGATGTAGTTATTTTTGTTTTATTGTAGAAGGCAACGTTGATCTGCCATGGTCTATTTTGCCAGAAAAACTATAATTGATAAGTTGTTTACTGGGATAGTTATATTCAGTCCCTATAGATGGTCCTTTGGGGTAAGGTCATGACCAACTTTCATTTCTCAATCAAGAAAGACAGAGAGAATCAGGGAGATGGCTCAGGTGTTAAAGCCCTTGCTATATAAGCAAGAGAAAAGTTTAGATCTCCAGACTCTACATAAATTCTGAGTAGGTGAGGTAAGTCCCCTATTAAGTCTGGCCTCAGAAAGTAGAAACAAGAGCTCCCCTCAAAGCAAGCTGCTTAGGGAAACTAGCCCTATTGGTGAGCTCTGGGTTTGATTGAGAGCCCCTGCCTCCATGAATAAGGTGGAAAGGCAATGGAAAAAAACTCCCCAAATCAATCTTGGACCTCAACACATACTCTCACATACAAATGTGTGCATCTGCACACACTGATACTCCCACAAATATAAACACTCATATATAACTGTGCACAACACACATACACATGCACTCATAAAGAAGAAAAGCAAAACAAATTAAAAGAAAAATGACAGCTCTGTGGCATAAGCCCGCCTCCAGTGACATCTGATGGCCATGTGGTGTCAAGCTCTCCTGTGAAGATCCCATTTGGGTGCTGGGCTCTGTAGATAGCAGTAAAATGTCTACAGTAGGTTTGACAGGAATATCAGCTCATCAGCATGAAAGGAGACAGAGCTGGGCTCTCTGGGTGTCTCTGTCTCTATGGAGACCAATCTTCCAAGCCTCGTTTAATGCATGCACCTGCCATCAGCATCATGGAGCAAGGGGAATAAATTCCTAAGTTCTGACAGTACCTTGGATGATGTGGAAAAGCCGGGTGTTGTCAGCACACCCAGGCTCTGGCCCTCCAGCTGAGAACAGCCTTGTAGTGTGACCACTCTGCTAAATTGGGGATGATGTGCCAAAAGGTGATCCTAGCAGTGTGACCTGGACATAGCATGCCATATCACATAAGACTGGGAAGTTTCCCAGGCTGTCTCAGAGAGCTCACCACCTGAGAAGCTTAGCTGGAACCCCATAAGGTCTGGTTTTAAGGAGCTGTGGGACACTGTGAAACTGTTTCAATAACTAAGAAGTGATGGCTAATCACATTTTGGTGGGGCCCATTTGCCCAGCTCCCCAACTGTACCTCTTCAAGGCTCAAAGCAATGGAGCAGGCATTGTAGAAGAAAGGCTAAGTGGTGTCATAGTACCTGGAGCAGAGGGTCCCACCACATTCCCCTTACACAACAGTGTCCTGTCTCAAGGACCTTTTGGTCCCAGACCCCAGGAACTCCATACCTAATGGAAGAGCTATTGCCTTTAGATTTTCCCAGTAGGAGGCTCAGGCTCCATGCTAGAGTCTGGGAGTTTAGCTTTCTGCTCTGCCTCTCAGCTGGGGCCCCAAACAATGATTATGTGCTTCATTCAACACATTGAAGAGTCTCATGGGAACCACATGTACTTTTCTCAGGACCAACTTCACCACCACCAAACTAGAAGGACCAATGTGCTTCAACTTCCAGCTACATTCGATGCTAACATCATGTGTGACAATCCCTTATGAATTAGAAACTCTGAGAGTTATAGACAGCTTCAATAAATAAGACAATACAGATAAATTTGTTAGTATCTGTTAGTCAAGAGTGAACAGTAGATAAAAATTTCTGTGAAGCATGAACTGAATAGAGAAAAATAACAGAAATTATATCTGTGGTTATAGGGAGGCCGGGAATAGTGAAGCAGGAACAGCTGGCAGGATTGGGAACACAAGAAAGCCTGTGGGATTAGACAGAATCAGTCCCAGTGAAGAGCCAGGTATTATAGTGGGACAAACTCCTGCAAAAGAGAACTTAGGGTTCTCAATCAAGTCTTTTTTCTTACTTTTTGGATTTTCCTGATTCTCATAGCTAGGGTGGGACATCAGACCCATCCTGGAGAAGGGAGTTGGGGGATCCCTAACACTCACATGTTTTTCAGGTTAAGACAGAAGTCACAGCACAGGGCTTTTCTGAGGGCACACAGGCCAGATTCTTCCAGATGCACCACTGACATGACAATGAGTGTGTGTGATGTTTGTCAGGACCCACATGTGTGGAGTGATGTAGGGTGTGGGGCTTTTCAGGACAAGGAATTGAATGGCAATGCATAGCCAACAAAGACCTGGACAATCTACAGGAACCCTGGGAGCTGGGATGATGCTGCAGATCTGCTTCGAAGTGGTGCAAGGACCAGGGCCCTTTAATTCCTCCCACTGACTTAGCATCAGATTCATAGGCCCCCCGAGATGGATTTAGAGGGCTTCTAAGTCTTTATGTCCAGCTTCATCCCACAGTTCTCTACTTCCCCTAGGAGGTAGTCTCTTTGCTGTCAGCATCTCCTTGATCAATCCCTTTCTGCCTAACATCTTTCATAGCCTGGCAGAGGAAGTCTGCCAACTCTAAACAGGTGTGCATGGCCTTGGCCATGAATGACAGGGCTAATTTAGCCCTATAAAGGATACCCAGGTTGCCTCCAGAGTGGGTCAGGTGTCGCTGGCTTTTTATCAAGACTAGAATTGGAAGCCCTTTGGGTGCTAAAGTCAAGGATGCTGCCATAAATCCTATACCCAGCAGAATGAAACTATGGCTTTTCTTAGGGGTTGGTTGTGGGGGAGGGATATAAGTGTCCTTTATTCTTTTCATGAAGTGGACAAGGTAGTGAGTGCTACAAAAAGAAAAAGAAAAAGAAAAAGGAGAAGAGGAAGACGAAAAAACAAAAGTCTTCCTGTGAAAATACCAATTCCAGGCTGAAGAGATGCCTCAGTGGTTAACTTCATATTGGGCATCTCACAAATGCCTGAAACTCTACATCCAGGGGATCCAGCTCCCTCTTCTGGCTTCTGAAGACATTTACACTCATGTGCACATGAGCACACACACATGTAAAAATTTTAAAATAAAATATCAATTCACTTATACTAAGGGCATTTATTGAGATAAATCTCTCAGAGACTGAAAGACTCTGGCTTGGAACTTTGAAAGGGTGACAAGACAAAACCAAAAACTACTCTAAGATTGGGCTCCTAGTACTTTGATGAGAGAAAGCCCATGTAGGGCTTGCCTTAGGGAGGGGTTCAAGATGTGGTAGACAGCCCTTAAGATCCATCCTTCCTGGTTCTCTTACCCTCATCTAAGTCTCTCCCCTTGATTGTGCTGTGCACTTAAATGAATAGGTTTTTTTAAGATTTATTTATTTATTTATTTATTTATTATATGTAAGTACACTGTAGCTGTCTTTAGACACCACAGAAGAGGGCATCAGATCTCATTACGGATGGTTATGAGCTACTACGTGGTTGCTGGGATTTGAATTCACGGCCTTTGGTAGAGCAGTCAGTGATCTTAACTGCTGAGCCATCTCTCCAGCCCAAATGAATAGTTTTGAATAATAACATTTCAGTAATATCATATCATGACTATATCACAAAAGGACTCTGATTCCATTCCACTGACCCTGAAGGAAACCAGGTGCCATGTTTTGAGCTGTCCCATTGAAGGATGCAAATAGCAGTGAACTGAGGAGACCAGCTACAGCCAACCAGTGGGGAACTTGAGCCCACCAGCCATGTGGAACAGAACTCCCAAGAACTTAGTGGTCTTGGGAGTGGATCCTGCCTTGTTGGGGCCACCAGATGAGTCTGCAACCAACATATGGTCTTAGGAAGAGGAAAAAGGAGTTGTGTCAGGAATTCCACGTGCTTTTTCTTGACCCTTGAGTCCATCCTGTGAGGTAGATGTCAGCACTTCTACTGTGGAGACACAAGAAGGTTAAAACTTACTAAATGGCACATGACAATTTAATGGAATGGAAAAATGAAGGATTCAGGACTGACAGACATTGAGGCCCTCACGTCTGGTTATTGTAGAGAAGAGACGTGCTTGTTTTGTGTATTTCTACTGATACTCTGTAGATAGATGTTCCATTATCAATAAATATATGAGGTCAGTTATAAGGAGACTAATACACTAAACCAAACTTCTTCCCCTGGGTGGAGAACTGTTCCGTGGCGATTGAGACGCTCTATGGTGTCTATAACACACTCATGGGGTCAAATCCTCCTGGAACAAAGTCACCTAATGAGTAAGTTTTCAATAAAATAGCTGAATCTGATGCTACTAGGGGCCAAGGCCCACTTCTAAGAACTTAATTTGTTATAAATCCACTTAACTAGCCCTATGAGGAAGACAGCGTTATAATCATCTAGTTGAGATATGGAGAAACTGAGGCACAATAAGGAGCAGAGTCTGACAGTCTGTTTCCCCAATGTCCCCAGAAGAATCCTTCCGGGACTATCAGTTACAATGCTAGAGTTCCCAGGACAGCCTGGGACTTAACAGGTCTCCATCCCTCTGAATTTAACCCAGACACCAGCACCCCAACATCTGATTATTTTTATGGAACTCTTGAATCTCAGTTCCTAACATGGCTTTTCTGCCTGGCGCCACCTTCACCAGCTCCTGAGATGCTCATACCTGCACCTCAGCATTCCCTGCACCCCAGACCTTGCCTAAGTCTGTACCCTGACCTACCTCACAGCTCAACACCCAAGTACCTGAGTTTCTGCCCACTGACACGCTGCTCCCAGGGCAAAGCCAGCTACAAAGACAATGCCACATCTGCAAGGCATATTGCTCAAAAAGTCAGGGCAGACTTGTTTAAGGCTGAAAATGGTGTCTATCCTAGGGACATTGTCTGAAGACACACTGCTCCTAGCAATACAGAAGCAAGAAGAGCACTGCAGTTTCAAGAGATTAAAAGATAGTGCATGCAAATGAACACTCAAAGCCAGCCACTTAGACCAGGGATACTACCAGAGACAGTGGGAAGGTAACAGAAGCGGTTGCACATCTCCAAGGCATGATGAAAAAGCCAATCTGTCCATGGCTGTGCACATACCTGGGCTGATAAAGAGGTCAGAATGTAGATCGGACAGAATTGCTACAGCTTTACAATGGTCTAAGGTGGGGGGATTGTGGGGTGCAGAGAGAAGAGATGTTAGAGTCAGCTTCAAGTCCAAGCTTTTTCCCCAGACCATCATAGAACAATCAGGAAGACCATGGGCTATTTGAGGTGGCCATCAGAAAGGCTGAATGTAGTGAGGGATGAAGGGACAGGCCAAAAATGCTCAAAGCAGCAGTTTCAAGCAATCTCATTTCAGTTCGATCTCCCATCTGTGGTGATTATAAAAATATAGTTCCGCAATTGCCTGAGGCATCTCAGGAGTGCAGTCTGCAGGCTGACACCTGCATGCCAGTGAGCATTTGGAAGGACATTCTGGAGTGGGGGAGAAGAGGACTCTCCGGGACCATGGAGAATGATCACTGAAGGAGACCCATTGAAGGAGAGGACTCCCAGACTAGCCGGGGAAGAAAATGACTCAGCTGAACTGTCCAGAGAGGGTCAGTGACATGCTTAATTTAAGGTCCCACAGCTTGGTCCAGGTCTGGAACTCCACTTTCTAAGTCTCTGCCTCAGTTCCTGCCACCTCAGCTTCCCTGCTAGTGAGAGCAATGGGAGTCTCAAGAGTATGTCCTCAAAGGGCCGTGGAATAAAGAGGTCTGTGGCCACGGGAGGGGAAACAAGGGAAGAATAAGCAGCAATGGGTAAAGTTCAGGCAGGAATTCTCTCTAGAGAAAAAATATCTAATGACTCGTCCCCTTTAGCTTAGAGAAAGCAATGAGAAGAGAGGCTGTCCTGGCAGGAAAGAAGACATTAACATCTCGTGGCCATGTCCCAGCAGCTGAGCTCAATTTTAAGTGTATGGGCTTTTCCTCTGCATGTGTGTATATGTGCCTTGTGTGTGCCTGGTGCCCACAGAGGCCAGAAAGGAGGCGTTGGATCCCCTGGAACTGGACTTAAGGGATAGTTGTGATTCCCCACTGTGGGTGGTGGGAACAGAACCCTGGTCCTCTGCAAGAGCAGCAAGTGCTCCTAAACACTGAGCCATTTCTCCAGCCCTATTTAACCCTTGCAGGCTCAAGGAATAGCAAGAAGTAGACCCCTGTTTCAGCTGATTGCTCTAAAGCCTCTTTAGCCTGCCCTTGTACTCCTGGCTCTCCAATTTCTGCATCTGTGATCCAGCTTTGACATTTCCTCTGCCTTTTCTGATTAGACACAGAAGTCTTCCCCTTGAACCCTGGCTCTCTGCTTGCTCCATATTACTTTAGCATCTCCTGCTATCAGGTTCTAGCTTTAGATGTGTGTGAGCTCCATATGCCAGCCTAGTCCAAGATGTTCTCAAGTAAAAACACAAAAATAATTAGAAATTTTGTCTTAAACCCTATGATGGTTAGAGCTCTGATTGTCGACTTGGCACAGCCCAGACTTGCCTGGGAAGGAAATTTTAATAGATTACCTAGATCTAGTTGGCATGTTTTGGGGGGTGTCTTGGTTGAGTTGGTTGATTTGCGGGGTGACCCTACTATTATGAATACTATCCCCTAGACAGGGATCCTGAACTGTGTGGCATTGTAGAGATCAGTCTGAGCCAAACAAGCAAGCAAGCGATCATGCATGTACTCTCTGCTCTTGACTGTGGATGATGGTGATGACTGCTGCTTCAAGTTCCTGCCACCTCAGCCTCCCTGCAAGTGTGAGCTAAAATAGGTCTTTTCTCTCCCCTCCCCCACTCCCTGGGTTTCTTTTTGTCGGAGTGTTTTGTCACAGCAACAAAAAAAAGAAAAAAATGATACTAAGACAAAACCCCCAAGTCTCTACCTGGAGAAAATGAATGAAGTTATGGCAACTCTCTTTGCCTATCTTTTGGGAATTCGGAGCTTTGGGAGAAAAAACAAACAAACACAAAATAAATAACCACAGAGTCTGCTTTAATTAGCGAAATAAGCGGGAGGGAAGCAGATGATTCCTAGCTGGGAAGGAAAAGGCTTAGCGCCTCATCATCGTAACCAGGAAGCTGTGAGATGCAACCTAAGGGAGGAAGGATGTATTTTGACTCATGATTTCGGAGAGTTTGATCCACAGCCACTGGGCTCTGTTTCAGGACCTACAGTGTGGCAGAACGCCGTGGTGGTAGAAGTATGTGGCACAGGATGGCTCTTCACATCATGGTAGACAGAAAGCAAAAAGCAAGCTAAAAGGTAGCCAGAGATAGCATGCCCCAGGGACCCACCAGCAGGGAACCAATTCTCATACATCCTAAATCTCCTAAACCCTGCATCCCTCAGGTGGCAGCACAGGCTGGGATGCATGAGGCTGAGGAAGACATTACAGATTCAAATTTTACACCATTGCCTCAAAGCCCCAGCCTTGCTGCTGCTCCTACATGCATAGGGATGTGGTTTGTGTGTGGGAAGAGATGATCGTACCAATACTCCCAGTTTCTCAACTACACCCATTATTGCACTATTATGAATTGTAGAGGAGAGAGAACTTCAATTTGTCAGGGTGCTTGGATTGTTAGGGACAAAGTTCAGTTGAAATTAGCCAAAATGAAATGGGCACTTGACCTCATTTATATTTTTATAACACCTAGAAGCCCAGAACGAATTTCACTCAGGCATGGCCAGACCAGGCTCTCATGGAACCAGCAAGGCTCTGCCACTTTCTCCCCATTTTTTCCCTCCTGGTGTCTATCTAGGTGAAAACTTCCCTTGGCAAGCTACCTCGTCCAACTGTAGGGAGAGAGACTACCAACAGAATCCAGTCATCCTCTTGAGAGACAACCGTCCCAAAGAAGCAAAGACTCTCTGGTTGATCCTGAATGACTGTGTGCGCCCCACAGACTGATGACATCATCAGAGAGATGAAGGATTTTCAGTTGTGACATCAATGTTCCTGTTGGGGTAGAGACAGATATATAGAAAAACAGCAACAACTAGGCCACATTCTACGGGGGTTGGGGTGAGATGCAGGTGGTTCGGTAAAGGAAGGGATGTTGAACAAACATATATATTCTATAGGAGCCTCCCTATTTCCCACTTGTCTGGGGACAGAGATTTCTCTCTTCCTGTGGTTGTTTGAATAAGAATTAACTCACTCACACACACGCGCACACACACACACACACACACACACACCTATCCCTATCCCCACCATAGGCTCATATATTTGAACACTAGGTCATCAAGGAGTGGCACTACTTGGAAGGGATCAGGAGGTGTGGCTTTGCTGGAATAGATGTGGCCTTGTTGGAGGAAGTGTGCCCTAGGGGTGGGATTTGAGGTTTCAAAAGCCTAAGTCAAGCCCAATGCTCCAGTTCTTCCTGCTGCCTGCAGATCCAGATGTAGAACTCAGCTAATTCTTCAGCGCCATGTCTGTCTGCATGCTACCTTGCTCCTTACCACGACAGACTTAAACTCTAAAACTGAAAGCAAGCCCTACTTCAAATGCTTTCTTTTCTTTCTTTTGTAAGAGTTGCCATGGTTATGGTGTCTCTTCACAGCACTAGAACAGTGACCAAGGCACCACCTACAGTTACGCAGCTTCTCTGTGAGTCATACAATTTTCCTGGCTACCTGTGGTAAAGACTACTTGGCCTATGCAAAGATCCACTCAAAGATTCCCTTTCCTCCAGCTCAGCAGTTTGACAGTAAGCCCCAGTTCCTAGTGGTCCAAGAAGACTGGTTATAGACTCTTCTTCCTATCACTGGCATACAGAACTTGGGCCACTATAAACAGGTATGCGTATGTATCCGTGTCAGATCTGCATTAACACAGTAAACCTCTCCTCCAGCCTGTGGGTAGGAGTAGGGTACCTTTGAGAGTAAGGCATGGAACCCTTCTGTCTTATTACTTCACTTTTCATGTAAGATGGCAGACTACTCTAAAACCCCCTTTGAAAGTGGTGGAATCCCAGGTGTTATCTTGGGTGTGTCACACATGAGCACATCTTTCTGAGCTCCAGGTGACCCTTTCCATTTCTTCTCAGGTCTCGTGACTTGAGGCTGGCCCACAAGTCACTTTCTACTTCATGTTTAAAACTAACCCCATGAACAGAGGCAGGCAGAATATCCCACTCCTTGACTCTATCTCACACATTCAGCCTGGAGATCTAAACTATGTGACTTCCATGCCACATCTGAGAATGGTCCTTAGAGCCTCTGCCTGCAGCCATTTTGGGGGGGGGGGTTGGATACCTTTCCAGTGGATAGTGATGGGCCAAATAGCAACCAGCTATCACTAACAGAGCTTCAACACTCATTCATTTATTTGCTTTGTGTGTGGAGTGTGTGTGTGTGTGTGTGTGTGTGTGTGTGTGTGTGTGTGTGTGTGTGAAAGAGAGAGAGAGAGAGAGAGAGAGAGAGAGAGAGAGAGAGAGAGAGGGAGAGATCCTGCTATGTCTTAAACACTGTTTAAATCCAAGGATCCAGTGGTACAAAACAATGTGCTGACATCCCTTTCCTCCTACAGATTACCATTTAGTCTGAAACATAAGTGGTAAATAAACGGATGTATTTTTAATACCAGTCATAGTAAGTTTTAGGAGGGAAAAGTCGAGTTACAGAGATGAAAGGGGCTCTTTAAAGCATGCTTGTCTGGGAAGGATATTCTAGAGAGACAGCATCTGGGCAGAAAGCTGCCATGCAGGAAGGATCAAGACAGGCAGGTGTGACAGAGAAGACTGTCCCAGGAACAGGTGTACACTGGAGTACAGCCCTCAAAGAGGGCCAGGCTATTGTGACTCCAGCTCATGAGTCAGTGATGAGCAAGCAACAGAGGTTCTTGTAGGTCACCACGAAATCTTCAGTCCATGGTGATGGGAAGTCATGTCAATAGCCATGTTTGAAAGGTCCTTTGAGGCTTTCCTGGACCCCAGGTGCAGAAGAAAACAGGCTGGAAACCAATGAGCTCACACTAGAATTCACAAGTGAACTAGACATTGAAGGATGGCCAGATGTTGGTTGAGGTAAAGAAAGCATCAAGATAGGATATACCCAAAGGCAAAGAATGGCACCAGAGCACAGAAGTTCCATAGATGACTGACCATCCATCCAGTTGACATTTGGAGAGTGTTGGAGGATGCCCTGACAGAGCAGAGCGTGAGGAAAAAGCCCAAGTTAGAAGGAGAAAGATCCTGGAAAAATTCCCAACCTAATTTCCTTGAAACATCCCCACTTCTCCAAGGATCACGTCAGCCCACACTGATGTCCTCCTCCTCTGGTTGCATTGTGAATCAGCACTGCTTAGAGAGGTGCATGGCTCATCACCCTCCTCCTCCCCACCTCGAATCCAGGCAGCTGCTTTGGGTACCTCCAAAATACCCTTTCTCCTAATAAAACAAATTCTCCATCTAACCCAGAGAAACAGGGTGTTAATAATCTCTGAAATGCCATTGTCAGGAAGTCAAGGATACCAATGTAAAAGACAGAGGATGAGGTAGGGGACTTTGTAAAAAGAAGGCAGAGCTTGTGAACTCCTGCCTCATGGGAGTCTGACAGATTCACTGCAACTCATGGGCTTCGTCGTGCTATGCAAGACACGCTGTGGAAGAAACTCCGCAATTAAAATAAGAAATGAGAGTCTCTTAATCGGTTATTGTTCCCAGGGCCCTAAAAATGATGGAGAGGTGGCCAGCCTCTTCCACAGGGTGCACCCAAAAGTAATTACCAGGATACTTTACAGATTATTGAGTAAGTCTCTGGAACCGACACATTGATTTATGTAAGACCTGGAGATTTTGAGAGATTTGAGAGAATATTAAGAATCAATCAATATTTTAATTTATTTCAGAGTCCCAGGGACGTCCACCCTGTAGAAAACTGCTGAGAAGAAACCATGACCTTTGAAATATGGCTGCCAGGCGCCTCTGTGAGAAGCCTGTTTGACAGTCACCACAGGGAAGGACTTCTCTGTGCTGGAACATTCTTTTTCTTCAAGGCATCAATCATGAGTTTCAAAAGTCAAGGGGGAGGGGTAGCACCAGGATGAGTGTGCTCCAGGGCCTGTCAGATGAGTATACAGCACTCAGTCATCCCCAAAGAGTCCCTGGGTTCCAAAGAGAGGAACTGAAAGGCTCTCTGCTTCTTTCAGAGTTCACTATGATCTGAGAGCATCCACTAGGGCGGGCTCATGTCCCAGTACCTTTGGAAACTATGTAGCTTTCTCTTCCCTAGGAAGCTGGACCACACTCTCTCCTTGCTATCTCCAGAACTTAGAACTCCTGAGTACCACGTCTCAGAGGATGACTAGTTTATCATTACTTTATTAACTGCTGTGACCAAATGAAATATAAAGAAGGAAGGTTCACTCTGGCTTCCAGTGTGGGGTACAGTCCTTCATGGAGGGAAGGCACAGCAGCAGGAGCTTGAAGGAGCTGATCTTACCCAGTCAGGAAGCAGAAAAAGATAAATGCTAGTGCTCAGCTTACTTTCTCCTTTTCTGCAGCTCAGAACTCCACTCCACACACACAAAGGATAATGCTGCCCACATTTTAGGTGGATCTGCTCATCGTGGTTAACCTAAATTAGAAACTCCCTCTTTCACATGCCCAGAACCAATCTTTCATTATTCTATGTTTTGTTAAGTTCAGGATCCCTCCCATTCAGCCCCATGATCTGTAACCCCAATAGAATTCCATCTCCCAACATGGAGGAGTGGAACTTCCAACGATTTCCAACAGTTGGGGCAGAGGGGGATGCCTTCAAACCCACGTGGAAACAACTGGCTGAATAAATGAATGGCCAAATAAACAATTTAAGAAAAGGGTGTTCATTTGTGAGAATATTTCAAGGTCATTTGGCATGTTGGGGTCATAAAATACAAGAGCATATGGGGTCTGTCTATTCACACAGAGTCAAAAGGAGAATTTAGAGGCATTTTGCTAATTCACAGGAAAGGAAGAAATGCCCTGACTTCACACTCCACCCCTCCTTGTATCTCCTCCCTATGTCTTCCATCAGCCGAAGACAACCAGAAGCCAGCTGCCAGGAAAGCCCTTTGCAGGGTGGAAACAGCAGAAAGTGAGCAAAAGATGCCCTGCCCGAGTTGTTGGACAGTGCTCCATCTATTCTGTCTACTTCATCACAGGCCCAATTGTTAGGCTCAACCCATCATGTCGGTGGCTCTTACAAGGGGAATGCTCTGCATGCCCCCACCAACCCCAGGAACTTATGGTGCTATCAAAAGACATTTGCATTTTCACAGCTAGATCAGGAATGATGTTATTAGTGCATAGTGAGAAAAGTCCAATGACATCATTAGACCCTCAAGTGCAGAAGGCAGGGCTTACAACAAAGAACCAGCCAGTTCAGGATGTGAATAGCACCACAGCTAAGAACTCCTCACCTAACCAAGTTTCTGAGGACCTGGTCTCAGGCTGACTCTCGACTTCTGCAGCTTGACTAAAGAATACAGCTTCATTGGGCTGGGTAAGTATCATCTTGTTGTGTGACTCAGAAGTATCAGCCAGAAAGTGACCAGTGTCCTGACTTACTGGAACTATGTCAAGGGAGAGAGCCATCTGCTGCTCACTCTCTCTCCTCATCAACATTGATATCCCCAGAGTAGCCTGGGCAGTGGAGGGCAGACTGCAGAGTGTTGCTCAAGCCATGGGCAATTTGCTTTATCCTACAGGCCAGAGTTCCCCCTGGACTCCCTGCCTTCAACTCCCTGGATCATCACCACCAGCTCGTGTCTTTCCCTTTTCAGTTTTATATCCACACCATACAGACATTTGGTAAAAGTGAATTGAGCCTTGCCATCTGTCTCTTTTGCTTCTATTATGTTTGTAACAAAAAGAAGGAAATTAAAATCCAAATTACAAGTATTGTGCCAAGATGTTCCTGAATGAGCCTGCACCTGGGGGATGGGGTGGACCTGCAAGCAGGGATGATGTGAGTCCCATCATGGCTCCTGCAATTGTCTGGGAAGCATGACTGTGGTCCTTGCTGATAGATGAGGAGACTGAGGCTTGTAGAGGGCCAATTCAGAGTCCAAGTGTGTGTCCCCAGAAATTAGTCATCCAGGGTCATAAGCCATGCACGGAGCTGTCACCTCCAAGGTACAGACCAATGGTGCTTCCTAGTCTCTGCTGTTGTGACATTATTTAATTCTCATTGGGGGTTGGGTGTCATTCTAGTTTTGTTTTTGATGCTGTAATTAACATTCTGAACAAAAGAAACTTAGGAGAAGAAAAGATTTATTGGTTTACACTTCCAGGTCATCTCTGAGAAAAGTCAAGGCAGTAACTCTAGCAGAAACTTGAAGCAGATGCCGTAGGGGAATGCTGCTTGCTGAGTTATTGAAAGGATCACTTAGCTAGCTTTTTTACGTACAAGCAAGGACCACCCACCCAGGGAATGGTGCTGCCCACAGTGGATAGGGCTTTCTTGCATCAACTGACGCTTAAGACCGTCTTCCACAAGCCAATCTGATCTGGGAAGTCTCTCAATTGAGACTCCCTTCTCAGGGGGCTCTAGGCTGCATCAAGCTGGCAGTTAAAGCTGACTAGGATAGGCATCCTACTGAAAACTATTGAGCTTAGGAAACTGGTCCTTCAGAGCCATCTTCTCCCTGTCACGTCTTAGGATTTTATCATTTGAGAAAGGAAGCTCTGTTCCTATATTTATGCCACAAACATCCACTGGGACACGACCATGTTCCAGTTGGCTAGATGTGTGATGGCCTGAGTCCATTTGCTGAGTAGGTAAGAAGGTATATGGGACTTTGAGGACAGACTGTGGAACCTAGCACTGACAGGCCCATCACTTGCTATCACCTTTACCTTGGCTTGGGCAGGCGTGGTGAAGGGAGCAGCTGGCAGTAGGAGCACGCAGCATGGTTTGTTCACATGTTGGTGGACTGGAAAGCAGAGACCTCCAGCAGGAACTAGAAGTTGATATCACCTTCAAGGCCAACTCTTAGTGACCCACTTCTGCTATCTAAGCCTGGATCCCAAAGATTCCTCCCCAAACAGCACCAACAACCAGGATATAAGTTTTCAAATACAGGAGCCCCTGGGGGACATTTCACAACCAAACCATAAAGGCTGTAACATCCAGTGTCTTGGCCATCCCTCATTGAGGCCTAATGTCAGTGTTCTCCCAAGAAATAGATCCACCGAGATTATACTGGTGCCTGTATAAAGCCAGAAACAAAAAGAAGAGCTGATGTCATGGTTCAAGTCCAAAGGCATCTGCCAGCAGTGTCCCTCTGCTGAGGAGGTCAGTTTTGTTCTATTAAAGCCTTCAGTTGATTGGATGAGGCCCACGTGGACTATAAAAGGTGGCTTGCTTTACTCAAAATCTCAAACTTAAAGTTACATCTCTTCTAAAATATCTTCCAATAAAAGCATCCAGACTGAAAATCCGGGCACCATGATCTGACCATGCTCACACATGAAATTAACCATTACAAATTGCCTGTCCCTCTTTGTCACATCATCTAAAGAGAGAACAGCCCATTCTCCCCCTCCCTAGCTGTTATCACTACCTTGGGGAAGGGGCCTGCCCATCTTGTAGCTTCTGGGTACTTTCTAAGCCTGGTGAGTTTCATTTATTTCCTTTACTGAGTTTCTCTCCAGGAAGAAATGTTCCAAGGCAAAGAGAATAGATACATGGCATAAGGTCATGTTGACCAGTGCTCTATTGACTAAAAGTCAAAAGTATTTTGGAAAAATTCTACTGCTATGTAGCCAGTGACAAGAAAGAACATAAAACAGTGCCAGGGATTTATAATAATAAAGGGACAAGACTAAGCTAGGCTGTGAGACTACATGAGTCACAGTAAATCAAGTAGCTTCCATCCCAGGCCAGATAATGTAGGGAGGTGGGGTGGAATGGGGGATGGGGATTCCTACCCAGAGGTGGGGGGAGGGGAGAGGGATTCCTACCCACAACCATCTACTGGATGAATGCTCTTCTTTCATTTTTATAAGCCTCCTTCCATGGTTGCCATTGTTCCTGGTCCCTCCCAGTCATAAACAAATTAAGGTGTCATTTAACCAACACTGTCAATAGAAGAAACCCATTGGAAGTTAAGAAACTACAAAAAGGGCTACAGTAGCTTTCTATGAGCCTGATACCATGTTTTGCTGTCTTGTTGAATTTTAAACTATATTTTACATATGAGAAATCTAAAACCTTGAGAGATTATGTAACGTGTTTAAGCACCTCCCCCTAACCCACCTCCCGCAAAGAGAAAGCACTGGAATTTGAACCCAGGACTCTGAGATGTCAAACACATAAACACATTGACCAGTAGATCGTCTGTAATACTTTAAGGACCAACATGAGTTTTGAACATAACACTATGTGCTACATAAATAATACGCTGGTCGCAACAGAAAAGAATATGTTGTTGGAAGATGCTATGATGAGTTCAACAATTAAAGGTCACTCTGGGATCACTGAACCCTCCATGGAAGACTCACAGAAGTAAAATACGAGAGACCTGAGGGGGCTCAGCCAGAAGCTATAAGTAGCACACCCAACACAGCTTAGTTTCCCAGTGAGGACTTCTGATGGTGAGGTGGATGAACAATTAATGACAGGCAGGATTGTCTGCACCATACCTGACACTTGGTGAGGGACTGGGCAGAGGTATTAAGGATTTGAAGACAGCAACCTGAGAAGGCATCTCAGCTTTAGCTGTCATAAGGAAAAGACTAGAGTCTCATTTGAGACCCCGTGCCAGCCAAAGAAAACAACACAAAGTTCTGGTAGGAAACAGGTGGCTGGGGCAGTGTTGCCATTCCATGATGGTGGTTCACCGGGAAATCTAGAGGGGTGCTGAGTGTAAGAGCTGTCAATACCGGCCTGGAGGCCAGTTTGGGTTAGAAGGTTGGCTCCCCTGTGTGTCCTGGTAAGTTACTACAATTATAACTTTCAAGAGCCCCAAATGTTGCAGGGATTTTCAATGAAGTAATTTATTAAGCAGACAAAAAGCAAAATAAAACAAAACAAAACAAAACCCAAAAAAACAAAACCCAAACCTTGATTCACTTAGGCATGTTTTTCCTGAGTTCTGGAAGAAAATAAAAACTGTTGTCTACAACAGAGGAAAAAATTCTACTGCTATGTAGCCAGTGACAAGAAAGAACATAGCAATTCATTCTAGGCCCGTCCCCTGCCTCCACATCAGACTCACTGTTTTCTTCGTATTTGTTCCACTTCTATCAACAACAGGAGGGAGCCTCTGGGAAAAGAGGAAAGCTACGCACCTTACAGTTGGCCATCTATTTCCCCTCCTAAGGCCTGAGACCTTAGCAAGACAGTAGGCATCTCTCTACCTTTGCTTCCTCATTTGTAAAATTAAACATTTACATTTTGATTGTTCTTTGAGGAACCAAAAATCTATGAACTGTAAACATACACAGATATGATTGTGAATAATATGTAGGGCATTCTAAGGAGGTGAGTCATGACCCTAGCACTCACACCTCTATTCTGTAATGGGCTATTCTCCTCTAGACCCCAAGCTCCCAGAATAATGACTCTGATTCTCAACTTATATTTACAAATACCTAGGCCATAAGCTTTGGCTATTCCCTGGCTATCTCATAAATAAATATCCTATTTATTCTACCATGTGGCAGGATACCGCTGTTCAGGTTCCATGCATGCTTGTCCTTCTTCCTATTCAGAGGGACCCAATCTCCCTGTACTTGCCTTCATCCCAGAATCCTTTCTCCTATCAGTTGTTCCACCTTCTATTTCCTGCCTCATCTACAGGCCAATAAGCTTTAATTGACAGGTTTTGCATCCATATGATACACAGAAGGTTTTCACTATACTGTTCTCCACTTGAGCTTCAGTATAAAAGTAAAGAACTCAAATTTTGTGACATTGTGAAATAGAACATCTATACAGGAAAATACCCCAAACCAAAAATGTACAACAAAAAGAGAAATCTAGAAACCTATGATGAGTCACAGCAGGACACCAAGATATTAACATACAGGTAAGATTTAAGTCAAGGATCAGAAATCCGAACAGCACAGGAAATATTCTATTTAGGTGATTTGGCCTCGTTAGCGATTATCTAACTATAACTTTATACCATAAGCCGAGTGAGTTATAAACAGAAATACATTGCTCAAGGATCTGGAGGCTAGGAAGTCCAAAATCAACATACAAGCCAATTTAGTGTCTAAGGAGAAGTCATCCCCCTGACTTATGGGTGAATTCTTCTTGCTAGATACATCATCTTACTGTCGCTATAGCAACACACCTGGGGATAACATTTTTAAGGTTTACTTAAGTTCATGGTTTTGTAGGGTATGGTCCTAGTTGGATTTCTATTCCTGTGATAAAAGACCATAACAAAAGCAGCTTTGTGGAGGAATGCATTTTTTTATATCTTATAGGTCAGAGCCATCATCTCAGGAGCTCCAGCAGGGGTACTGGTGGGAAACTTAAAGTGGAGCTGCTTACTGGCTTGCTCTCATAGCTTGCTCAGACTACTTTCTCATACCCAAATCCACCTGCCAGGGTTATCACCATCCCACAATGGCCTGGGCCCTCTAAATCAATACATTAACCAAAAAAAAAAATGTCAAATAGTCATGCCCATAGGCCAGTCTGATAAAGCAAACTGGCAGTTGAGCTTCCTTTTTCTTAGACTCTACCTTGTGTTAAGTTAATGTAAAAAACTAACCAATACAACCCATAATTGATTGGTCTCATTGTTTGTGGAATGTTGAGGCAGCACGGCATAGCATGAGTGGATAGTAGAGCAGAACCACTTACATCATGAGTGTGTTAGTCAGGGTTCTCAAGAGTCACAGAACTTAGGCAATGGCTCTATCTATTATGGGGATTTTTTGTAATGACTTACAGTTCAACTAACCCAACAAGGGCAGGTGTGAATAGAAAGTCTAAAAGTCTAGTAGTTGCTCAGTCCATGAGGCAAGTTGTTTCACCTGGTCATATGTATAAGCTGGAATCCTGAAGATGTAGGTTCCAACAGATGTGCTGGCAAGTGCAAGCAGGCTAAGAAAAGTGAATCTTCCTTCTTCCACTGTCCTTATGTAGGCTTCCACCAGAAGGTGTGGCCCAGATTAAAGGTGTGTACCACTACACCTGTATCTAGAGCTTGCTTTGTCCCAGGCTGATCTTGAACTCAGAGATCTGCTTACCTCAGTCTCCTGGAATTAAAGGCATGTACTACCTTGACTGGGCTTAAACTTCTCATGGCCAAGGTGTCTCAAGATCCAAGTCAGAAGCCTGTATCTTCCAGCCTTGAGATTTGGGTCACAGCTGTGCCCTCCATTTCTGGATTGTAGTTCATTCTAGATGTAGTCAAGTTGACAACCAGGAATAGCCATCGCAATGAGCCTGGATCAAGGTGAGAAACAGAAGAGGCAAGGCCAGAGGACTAGAGAAATGGCTCCACGGTATGAACTACATACTGCTCATCCAGGGATCAGGGTTCAGTTCCCTACACCCACATAGTGGCTCCTGTACTTCCAGGAAATACTGCCTCTGTGTGTGTGTGTGTGTGTGTGTGTGTGTGTGTGTGTGTGTGTGTGTGTGTACATATATGCCTACAATAAAAATAAGAAGGCATAAATCCTTTAAAAGTTTTTTTTTAAGAGAAGACACAGCTAGAGTCCTTCAGTCCCTTTGAGGGCATGTACCCAATGACTAAAGACTTCTCACAAAGCCCCACTTCTCACAGGGCAGGAAGGACTAACTAGGTCTCTGGGTCCTCTTAAACAGGGATCCTACTCCATGGACTAATGAGCTCTCTAAAGCCCCACCCTATAATGTCACACTGGTGACTAGGTTTCAGTGGATAAATATGGGGAGAACCATCTGTCACTGTGAAAGTAGCAATGGGCAGCAATACAACATAAACCAGGTGTGCTGGCTCATACCACCACATCTTAGCATTTAGAAGACAGACAGACATGTGTTCAAGATCAGCCCAATTTATATAGCAGGCTTCAGGCCAGCCACGGCAACACAATAAAATCCAGTCTCAAAAAAGGAAAAGGAAATGGATGGAGAGATGGTCCAGTATTAAGAGTGTGTACTGCTGTTGGAAAGGACCTAAGTTTAATTCTCAGTACCACATTGCTCATAACCACCAATAAGTCTAGCCTCAAGGAAAGATTCAATTCTGTCTTCTGAAGTCTGCATGCACCTGTATACATGAGCACACACACACACACACACACACACACACACACACACATGCATGCACTCACAAAATATATGCACACACATACAAACTCACAAGAATACACACATACACACACACATGCACGCACACGTACTCATATGCATGCACTCACAAGACATACACACATATGTGCACTTGCACACATACACACACACAAATATACAGGCTGTGATTCTCTGACCCTTAATTTAGGTGACTATCAACATTCCAATGCTTTGTCAAGTTCTCTCCTCAAAAAGAGCCAGCTTATCCTTGCCAACTACTTCTATATTTTTCCCTCTAGCTTTACTACTTAAGCATGCATCTCTAAGCATGAGGATTTTGCCTAGTTATTTTACTTAATATAAATGGAATCTTATGGAGTGTTTACTCTTTTAGTCTGCCTTTTGACCACTTACCAGCGCATCACTCTAGATCACTAAGTTTTACGGTTGAGGCACATATGTTTTCCTACCCCGGGACCATCATGAATAATGCAGTTACAAGTTTCTCATGCAAATCTCTTAGCACACATGGGCATGGATTTCTGTGGTCTGCTGAGATACTTTCTTTTCATGGTGGATTTGAAATCATCTAAGAGTTGCCAAGACACATCTCTGGGCATGTCTGTTAAGGATTTCCAGATAGGACAAACTGAGAGAGAAAGTAAGTGTCACCATCCCCAAGGCTGGAAAAAGGAAAGCTGTGGATGTGCCATGTGCTGCCATTCCCTTCTCCCTGCTTCCTGTGTGCCTTGGTGAAATGGCCATGCGTGCCCTCCCTGCAGTCATGGACAGAACTCTCTGAAGCTGCAGGCAAATGAACCTTTCTCCCTTAAGTTGTTTGTGCCAAGTATTCTGTTAGGTCAATGTAAAAAGTAGCTGACACCGATATCTAGGGAGGGGATTTGGGGCTGCAGGAGTTGTATTTTTATAAAGGACACTGACAAGTTTCTTTCCAGGGAAGTGAGGTTTTTCATTTTGGCCAGCAATATATGAGGAGAGCTTCAGATGGTGTATAACCACCCCAGTAATTGTTGTTAGCCCACTTTCATTTTTCCCCATTCTTGTGAATGTGGTGGTAACTCTGGGTTTGGGTTTGTATGCCCCAATTAGTACTGGGGTCAAACACCTTTCTATGCATTTATGGTTCACTGGGGTAGTTTTTGTGAAGTGTCTATTCAGGTCTTCTACCTCTTTTTGTTCCACTTTGCTCTTTGTTCACGTGTGTGTGTGCGTGTGCGTGTGCGTGTGCGTGTGTGTGTGTGTGTGTACCAGTCATGTTTGGTTCTACCCCAGCCTAAATTCCCCCATATGCTCAGGTATGTAAACACTTGATCTCCTGTTGGTTGTTCTATTTGGGGGAAGTTGCAAGAGGTGTAGCTTGGCTGAAAGAAATATGTCATTAGGATTGGGCTTTGAGAGTTTGTTGCTTCACCCTAATTTTAATTAGATCTCTCTGCTTCATGTTAGAGGTTGAAGACATGGTTGTTTGGCTTGCTAATCATGCTACATGACTGCCACCAGCTTCCCTACCATGATGGACCCCTAGATTATTACACACCCAACTTAAACCTAAATATTAAAGCTATGACTTATATCTGTGGTATATGTTGCAAATATTTTCCTTTTGTGTTTGGATTATACTAACAGTATATTTTGCTATTAAAACAAGTTGTATGGGCTGGGGATGTAGTTCAGTTGGGTAGAATGATTGCCTAACATGAACAAAGGCATGGTTTCAATCCTCAGCACTGCATAAGCTGAGCATGATAATATGCACCTGTAAGAGACAGAGAAAGAAAGATCATCCTCAGCTATATAGCAAGTTCAAGGGTAGACACACACACACACACGTTTGATTAAGATAATTTTTGTAAGCAACTCATCAGTATTTTATTGTATCTGGATGTAGAATCCTAATTTGAAAATCTCTATATTAATATTCTCAAGACTCTAACTATATTTTCTTCTAGCACTTCCATAGTTTGATTTTTGTCCTTTTACATATCTGATACATTTTCAATTTTTTTCCTGTGTACAGTAAATGGCAGAGATGTCAGTTGTGCTTCTGTAGCTTGTGACTTCCCTAAAGCACTTTTAAGAGGATAGTCTCACTGGGTATAGAATTCTAGATCAGCAATTATTTTCTTTTTGTATTTTAAATCTACACGACATTGCTTCAGATTCCCATTGTTTCTCTCAGGAAGTCAACAGTCTGGTGACTGCATCTTCATAAGAAACTTGTCTCTTATGGCCACTCTGACTTTTTTCTATTTGTCTGTTTCCATCATTTATTAAGACATCTTCCTATTCCTGGACTTTTTTTCTTTAATCGTAAGTTTTAATGCAATTCTTACAACCTAAAACTCAGTTATGCCCTCCTTTGCTTTTCCTGTTTCTTCACCTCATTTACATATTTCCATCATTTTCTATCTCTTGTCTCATTCTTTGTGTTTTCCTTCCAGCTGTATTCAGCTGTCTGGTTTTTCCCTCTGCAATGTCTGGTCAACTGAGATATTCATCTCCCTTCTTGTATTTTTCCCATCTAGAATCCTACTTAGTTTCTATTTACAGCTCCCAGATATCTGCCAATATCCTCGATTTTTATCATCTTGATTTTTCTGTGTTTTCTCCCATCATTGGTAGTCCTGGAGATTGAACCTAGGGCCTCATATAGGCCAGACAAGCACTTTGCCATCAATCAACAGCTCTATCCCCTGGTCTCTTCTAGAACATAATAGATGTAGTTATTTTAAACTCTTGTCTAATAATATCACTCTCTGAATGCCTGTAGGATTATTGCTGTTATCAATTATTTCTTCAGTTACATTTCTAGTACTAAAGTGGAAGAATGAAGGACTTTGGGATTCTTTTCATTAAAGATCCCCTCTGGCAGGCTTAAATGAAATTTCTACTGGGGCCAGGTCCATAAACAGAAACCAGTAAATTAAACCAATATAAGATAATAGGAATGGGTAGGAGTGTGGCTAACATATCCCATTCAAGGGCCTTCAAATTGAAAAGCAGTAAATTCCTTTCACCTAAATAAAATGTAGCTATGAATTCAATTTGCTTTCCCAATGCCAGACACTTGTGGTCCTTCCATATGATTGATGTATGTCTGCCCTTCATGACTTCCATTTATTCACAATACAAGGTAGACCATAAATAATGACTGTGAAGTCTTGATACTTAACAACAGCTTATTTATAACATGTCTACTACAGGATTAGACTCTCTAAAGGCTTCAGATGCCTTAATTTCACTGTTGTGTAGACGCTTCATGTAATCTGTCTTACAGATGAGGAAAACAAAGCATTATGAGATAATGGACTACCAGAGATCCCTCCACTGTCCACAGCAGAGCTGGATTCATACCAGATTGGTCTGTCTCCAGAGCCAGCGTAAAGTCAGAGCACTGGAGTACACAGAAGAAGAACCCCAGAGGCTCAACAACCAGGATCTCCTTTTTCTTTTGTGTGTATGTATGTTGCGGGGCACGTGTGGCACATGGTGTACACACCCGTGCACACAGAGACCAGAGGAAGAATTAGGTGTGCTGCTCTGTCACTCTGTCATTTCCTTCAGACAGGATCTCTCAGTAAGTATGGCACTCCCTGTTGTTCCTATGCTGACTGGCTGACAAGCAGCAGCCACCCTCCCGTCTATACCTCCCAGTGTTGGTGTTACACACACACACACACACACACACACACACACACACACACACACACACGAGACTATGCCTGGCTTTCTTAGGTGAGTACTGTGACTTGAACTCAGTTTCTCATGCTTATACAACAATTGCTTTTACCCTCTGAGTCATCTCTTTAGCCCCTGAACATCTTAAATTTTACTTTTTTCAGTAACCATGAAATCCAGAGACAGAAAGAACTATGGTTTTAAGCCAGGCATAGTGTGTTTAACCCCATGATGGCAGAGGCTGGTAGAACTCTATGTGTTTGAGGCTGTCCCAGTCTATGTAGAAAGCTCAGACTAGCCAGGGCTACAAAGTGAGACAATGTCTCAAAACCATTGTTGTTGTTGTTGCTGCTGCTGCTGTTGTTATTATTTCAGCTGGGTGTGTTGTGGCTCATATCTGGGGTCCCAGATACTAGGAGAGTGAGACAGGAGGATCATTTGAACTCATGAGCATTTATGACAATCTCAGGTAACAGTGAGAAAGAGAGAAACATGGAGTGAGAGAGAGAGAAAGAAGAGTGGGAGAAAGAGAGAACAGAAATGTGCTGTTTTGTGGGTACTCTGGGGCCCTCTTTTCCTTAAATACCGCTATGCTGTCATCCTTCCTGTTACAAACAGGAATGTATTTGAATTGAAGGCTGATTCAATTACTAAATATATAATTGTTATCTTCATAAACTATATTTTGACATTTAATATGCCAAACCTGATCTTTTTATGAGTGAACCAAGTTATCCATAATACATTTTTATGTCCCACAGCTATCAAGATGGCTTCAGATTTATGGAGTGCTAAAAAAGTAACTATACCATAAATTTCAATTTTCCCTAAAATTGCCTTTTATGAATGAAACAGGAAAAGTTATATTCCTGTCAATGTCTCCTCTCCGGTAGATTAAGAATTCCTGAAAAGTTGAAATTGATCAAAGATTGAGGATCCTGTGCAACCCTGAACAGGCCCATTGCAAAGTTTTATCTGCAGTCTTTCTTGGGGCTATGGAATTATCCATGCACACGTGGAATTGGGGAAGATTGAGCTACTAAAAAATTATTTTAGAAATGGAGCCTTGTGTCTACACCTGAATCTCAATAGTATGTAGTCTCAGAGTCAGGAGTCGCTGGTGGTGGGATGACCAACAGGAGCCATTAGCTTCCCTGTGGTCAAGCTGTGCTGAGAGCAAGAGATGATTGGAACACGCACTCTGCAAAGCCCTCTGGTGTTTCAAGCCTTCCAGGCCTCTGGGAACTCCCACCTAGGCTGTTGGATGCTTCAGGAGGGTCTGCAGCAGATCCAGAGGAACTAGGGAGTGAGGGACACTTAGGAGGCCAGCGAAGAAGGGAGATCACATACTGAGGAGATGGATCAGTGTGCCAAACTAAGAATAGTGGCTTCAGTTGTCATACCAGAAGTCTCAGCAGGTTTGGAGTGCTGAGGAAAAGGCAGACATGGAGAGAGATGAGTGATGTCCTAGAAACCAATCAAAAAGTCAAAACTCTACCCAGCTGCATTTCAGAATCGGTAAGAAAACTCAAAAAATGTAAAAAGATCTGAGCACACTATACCACCCTGCAGTTTTAAATGCAGGTAGTATACTGTACCTCAAAGGTTTGCATTCAAGGCTTGATCATTGGGGTTGTGTTATTGGTGAGAGCAGTAGGTCTTTAGGAGACTAGACCTGATGCAAAGTTGTTAGGTCATTGATTGTTGGATGTCCCTGGAGTATGTTATAGAACACCAGTCTCTTCCTTTTCCTCTGTTTACTCCCTGGCTCACAGTAGGCATGGCTCACAGTAGGTGGCTTGTACCTGGCTCTCCTGCCCTCTGTCACCTCTGACAAAGGTCCAAAGAACTGGAGCCATCTGATCCTGTACTAGAACCTTCACAAGCCACAATAAGCCTTTTCTCTTTATAAATTAAGTATTGCCAATATTCTGTTACAATGACAGAAACCTAATGTATAGCCACAGTTCAAATTTAAATAGAAACAGACCAAAACCTGTCACTATTTAAGAAGTAAGAGACAATTGAAGAAAAGAGTGTGTACCAGTTGCAATTTCAGTAACCGTTTCTCTCCCTCCCTTCCTCCTTCCCTCCCTTCCTCTCTCCCTCCCTCTCCCTCCTTTTCTCCCTTCCTTCCACTCCTTCCCTTCCTCCCTTCTTTCCTTCCTACCTACCCATTTCAAGCTTCACATGATTATTTTTGTAGCTTCCCTGTCTTCCCTGCAGCCATCTGCTGTAGGGGGGCGGGGTTAGTTCTGTGAACTATTCCCTGATTTCTGTGGGTAGACTCTCTTTGGGTGGCACTTCCTGTTAGTTTGGCATCCTGACCGATGAATTTCAAAGGAGCATCAGGAGAGTGAAGTTTGACGATGGTTCCTTAGAATTGCCCCTTTCTTACACCTAAAAATTGTCAGAAACGTGTGCTTTGTCAGAGCCGCATCTCACTACCATGAGAAGGAAGTCTCTGAGATGGCGTCCAGTCCAGGTGATGGCAAAGCCTGTCACAAACTGCCTCTTCTTTTGTATTCTCACCTGTATCCTGGGCTTCTGAGCTCACGCCATATTTGTCCCTTAAGTACTGCTTACAGAATTCTAGGCTTTCTCTATCCATGTCCTCTAAAAATCTTCCAAATTTCTCCCACAAACCAGTTCCAGAGATTTCTTCTGAACCACAGGCTCCGGTAGTCATGGCAATGACCCTGCTTCCTTGGTACTAGCAGACTTTTCTCGATGACAAAATGTCTGAGCAAAACAACATAAAGGAGGAAAGGTTTATTTGTGTTCATTGTCTCAGAAGTGTCAGCCCATCATCCAGGGAAGTCAACAACTCACCCTGTGGTAGCCAGAAAGCAGACAGAGCAAATGCCTGCACTATACTGCATCGCTTCTTATGGCTGAGGAATACTGAATTGTCTGTCTATTCATTAGAAGGAGAGCATTTGTAATTTTTAACTTTCTGGCAATTAGGAATCATACCTCAATAAACTTGCATAGGCATGTCTGTGTGTGGATACATCTTCATGTCATTGCAGTATGTACCTAGAACTGCCATTTCTGGGTTGTACAACTCTGTGTTTGACCTTAAGCACTAACAGTTTTCTGAAGTGGCTGCGTTGTTTCACATTCTCCACAGCTTTGTCGACATCTGTTATTATGACTTTTTTTTAATTATAGTCATCTTAACGTGTGAAATATCTTATCAGAGTTCTGATTTGCATTTCCCTGGTGGCCTGAGCCTGTTAGTGATCACAATCCTGTACTGCAGTCCTAGCAGAAGAGGAAATATTCTAAAGAGAGACCCCTGACCTCCTCCATTTGTCTATTCTTTTTTTTTTTTTAACTTGCAAAGTTGCTGAGTCTAATAGGCACTCAAGAATTAGAGCTGGCTGAGGAGATGGCCCAGCATTTAAGAGCACTTGCTGCTCTTGCAGAGGACTCTGTCTCAGCCCCCATTGCCTACATCAGGCAGCTCACAACTGCCTACAACTCCAGTTGCCAGAGGTCGCGTGCCTTGCTCTGGCTCCCTGGGACAAAGACATGCGTGGTATACAGACAGACAGACAATCACACATATACATATTTTTAATGCATCTTTTAAAAAACTTTAATTTGAGCTCAAGTAGACCTCCAAGGAAACGCTACAAAAGGCTTGGACTCTGTCCTACAGAAGGGAAGGATGGCATAACAAGGAAACTCTCTGGCCCGGGAGTGGATGGGATTCTTAACTCTCACGGGACCCGTTTCTTACCTATTTCCTAACAGAGAATCTTTAAAAACTGTTTCTTTAGCCAGACAGAAATTTGAGAGGAGAGAGAGAGAGAGAGAGAGCTGTCTCTTAACATGAGGTCACCTTCCCCCGGGAAGGACCAGTTATCCTGTCTCATAGCTGAACTCAAAGAGATTTTGTCCTGATTTATGGTTTTCTATGAACTATAAAATGGCCATGGGTATGGTGGGAAGGAAATGGGACTTCTCTCTGATCAAATTTGGTTTATTCAAATTAAAAATAAAATCATTTCCTTTACCCATTTCCATGTCCTATTTTTTTTCAAGTACAGGGAAAATCAGGTGGCAGGCTATGAACTCCCTGCCTAGTGCATGCAGAGCAGCCTTTCAGGTTTGCTGGCAAATTTTGTATATAAGCATATTTGCTTTGAATAAATGTCTATTCATGCTCATGGTCCATTTTTAACTGTATTGTTTGCCATTTTATTGTTGAGTCCTTTATGTAGTCTAGACACAGTGACATATTGAATGTGTGATGTGCAAGCACTTCCCCTCGCTCTATGAGCTGTCGCTTTGCTTTATTGATGGTATCCTTTGAAATACAAAGGATTTTAGTTTTGAGTCCAGTTTTTTTTTCTTTCCTTTGTTGCTTAGGCTTTTGATGTCATATCTAAGAACCCATTGCCTAACCCAAGGTCATAAAAATTTTTATCTGGGTTTAATAATTTAAACTGATATATCTGTGATGTTTTTTTATGAAGCATAAAAATCTGTAATAGTTAAAATTATACAATGTATAACACGGCTCTGGGGAGACATTTTAGTTGGTAAAGTGCTTGCTGTACAAGCACAGGGGTCATGAGAGAAACCCCCAGAACCCACACTAAAAATTTTGGAGTAAGGACCATCTAACAAAAGTCCCAATACCAGGCATAAAAAGTCTCCTTTTGAGTTGTTGGTCAGAGTTATCTAAAAGACTCCCAAAACATTGCAGGCTATTGTTGTTGTTCTTAGTTGCCCCCAGAAATTAAATATAAATCCCTATGGCCAAAGACACACACACACTTTAAAAACAAAGGGCCCAGAGGCCCCTGAGTTGGAATTGACCTGAAAGTGTTCTCCCTGAGACCTGCTTTCATGGGACCATGCAAGCTTCCAAAGGAGGAAAGCAGCCAACAGTCCTACCCAGCTCTGACACACATGAATCACAACAGTGACCAGCAGAACCCTAAGGATGCAGTAGTGGCATGCATACCTTGGCAGCAAGTAACACCTCTCTAATTGAACTAGGATCTACTCAGCAAGGGATAGACTATGCCTGGTCTTGGAAGCCTAGCCAACTACCCAGGGTTAGTGAAGACATTCATCTTAGAGGTGAACCTACAAGCACCTCTTTTCTAAGCCAGTGTAATTCCTAAATACATTCTAAATCTCCTTCCTTGTACCCACAGATAAGTGTAGCCCTCATCTCTCAATAAGGAACCTCGTCTTTGCAACATATGGAGACCATAGCAGAAACCACAACTAATCAAAATGCAGAGCTGTGAAAGGCAGTCTTAACAACTCCCACACCTAAGCTCAGGAAACATTTAAGGAAAGGGGGTGGAAAAATTATAAGGGCCAGAGGATCCTAAAGTTTGTTGTGAGATTGTATCTCCTAGGAATGCCAAGAACTACACCCATATGGTCTCACCAACATGATTGACTAAAAATTAGCTAAGTGAGGACAATAACTATTGTTAACTATTGTTAACTACTGTTAACGATTGCTAACATGAGCAGGGAAACACTCAGAGGCTTCAACTCTATACAAAGAACTACAGGCAACTATAAGGAATGCTGAGGAGAGAAACAGTCTTCCCCAGGGAGGAGCACACTGATTGGTTAACCAATACCAAATGGTCAGCACTGGAAACATACATACAAGTCAAATTATATAGACTGCAGGTTGTACTTATGTGTTTAGTAATATATATGTATATGTAAATGCATATATGCATGTATATAACAACAATTTATTTAAGAGAGGTCATGAATTTGAAAGAGATCAAGAAGGATGTTTGGAGGGAAGAACTGGAGAAATAATGTCATTATATTATAATCTCAAAAAACAAATAGCTACCTGGGGTGGTAACCTGGGGCAATAGTCCACACCTGTAATTCTAACACTGCAAGGATGGGGACAGATGGATCTCTGGGGCTCATGTTCATGCAACCTAGCCTACTTGGTAAGATGCAAGCCATAGAAAGACATCTCAAAAAAACAAGGTGACAACACCTAGGTAACAATAGCAGAGCTTGCCCTCTGACCTTCACACACATGCAGTCTAACCCACAAGCTTAAATCCACCTACACACTAACACAAAAGTTCAGAAACTGTTAATATATTCCCTACTATTAACCTAGTCCATACAAGCACATTAGAAAAGACTACTATTATTGTCCCTATTTCATAGCTGGATAACATAAGGCTCAAAGAAGCTACACAGCACGTCAAGTAACTATTTATACCAAACAGTAGAATTTGAATCCAGATAGTGATGCTCAGAACCCATGCAGATGACAAGGCTTTCCCTTCAGCCATCCAACCAGTGGCTTAAGTAGGTGCTAAAGAACCAGCTCTCCCAACTAATGTGTGGTCCATTGAATAAGTTTGGTCCAAGACAGCACATCCTCTGTAACCAGATATAGACATTTCCCTCATATCAGCTAGCCGTGCTTTTATTACAAAAGTGCAGCTAAGCCTCTCAAGTTGCAAGATAAAAACAAAAACATATTTTAGGTGTCTACTTTTAAAAGTACTGTAGGAACATCTTTATGCCCACATGAATGTCACTGGGCATTTATAACCTGACAGAAGAACTAAAGTAGAAAGCTCAGATAACAAAAGAAGAAACGGGTGAGTTGGGCTAATTTGAAGTTACAGCCTTGTGTGCATCAAAAGACACCAGAGAAGACAGTGAAAAGCAGCCCATGGAATGAGAAGAAATCATTTCAGAGCAGACAGCTAGCTAGGTTCACATCCAGAATATATAAAGAAAGCCTGTAACTTAACATAGAAAGACAACCAACCTAATTTGAAGATGGGCAAAGGACTTACAGACAATTCTTTGAAGAGGCCAAGAAACATCCCAAAAGATGCTCCATATCACTGTTAGAGAAATGCAAGTCATCACAATGAAATTACAGCACTCCAAGAGGCAGAGACTGGCAGATCTCTGTAAGTTTGAGGTTAACCTGGTCTATACAGTGGAGTTCAGGTCAGCCAGTGCTATGGAATGAGAATATGTGACCTTGTCACAAAAAAAGAAAAAGATGATAATGTGTTGGGGTAGTTACTATTTAAAAATAGAAATGGTGAGAGAGATGTGGAAATTTTGAAAATTCTATCAGGTATTCACAGAAATTAAAATAATACACCCTTGTAAAACAGTGTGCTGGTTCTTCACAACATCAAAATCAGAATTATCATATAATACAAAATTCTGAGTACGAACCCACAGGAATTGTAAGCAGGATGCCAAAGAGATGTCTGTACAGCCAAGTTCACTGGATAAGTAAATGAAGGAATTAATCAAAGTGTCCATCAACAGATGGTGCAGACACAAAATGAAAAATAGAATTTAACCAACTCCAAGCTGGAGAGATGGCCCCACAGGTAAAGGCACTTGCCTCTTAAGCCTGGTGATCACATCCCTAGAACTCATGATAGAAGGTGAAAAATAACTATCCAGAAGTTGTCCTCTGATCTCCAAATGTGTGCAGTGGCACCCATACACCTATTCTCATGTACACACACAATACAAACAGACATACAATAATAATTATGAAAGGACAGTCTGATATATGCCCTACAACACTGATGAACCTTGTGGACCTTATACAATGAAATAAGACAGACAGACAGACAGACAGACAGACACACACACACACACACACACACACACACAGGACAAGGGCAGTATTCTGTGAGAAGTAATTATAGTCAAAACTTACAAAGTAGCAGAGTGATGGCTGCCAGAGGCACCACCAGCACTCACCTCTCCCAACTTTCTGACTGCAGATACAATGTGGACAACTGCCTCACACTCCAGATGCCATGCCTTCCCCACAATGATGGACTTTGCCCTCAAATCATGAGCAAGAACAAGGCCTTCCTCCCATAAGTAGCTTCTGTTGAGGATTTTATGACAGCCATGGAAAAGTAACTTTTATGGACAATAAATTTTCTAACACATATATTTACCACAATGAATTGTTTTCCGATAGATAGATAGATAGATAGATAGGTGATGGAGAGAGAGAGAGAGAGAGAGAGAGAGAGAGAGAGAGAGAGAGAGAGAGAGAGAGACTCAACCTGCAGTAAATGTTTGAGATAGGACAAAGAACCTCTCAGTAGTCTTTGGAGACAGCAGCAGGCTTCCCTTTTGACGAGGCTGGACTATAGCTGAGGCATTTTGGCTTATTAAGTGAATCACCAAAGTTTGGGCCACAGCTGAACTCCTCAACTCATCAAAGGAGAGACTCTACCAGGCCAGTTCTTTCCCACCTGGCCTCTCCTTGCACTGGTGCTCAATGTCTCCAACTCAGTGTTGGACAAATATTGAAAGACTAGTTTGTAGAAGTGGCATCAAATTATCTGTCTACTGGCATGCCCACATGTCCCCATCCAGCTCCAGGAACTGCTGAAGCCAAGGGCTCTCCAGCCAATCTCACTAATTAGTAAGAGTTAAGCTTTTCCTTGTGTCCACAAACAGTATGGATTGTGGTATTTCTGCTTAGCTGATCAGAAAATTGTAACACTCTGGGTTCAGTGTTTTCAGCAGCTTATAGCCGAGTGTTCATTAATTATGCAAAACAGGCTTCTAGGGACCAATTCTATTGAGTTAATTAATATTGAGAGCTGCTGGCCAATTAGCAGCTTTCTTGCTTATTGAGGAAGGTTGCTATGGGATCAACCAAGCAGGGCTGGCTCCCCACGTGTCTCCTGTCTCTGACTCCATCTCCCCTCCATGACAGTAGCTAGGCACAATTTGATCAGTGAAGGCAATGTCACAGGCTTCCTTTTCTCCCTTGAGCTAGTTGCATTCTGGCCATTCACTGTCCCAGTAGGCATTGCCCCTCCAACCATGGAGTGTGGAGTCACTCATTAAAATGCAGAACCCCTACCCCTAACCCTAGGCCCTACCCTAGATCTCAAGAGAGAAAATTTGCATTTTTCAAAGTTCCCTGTGCCTCCAATGCATATTAAAATTAGGAATCATTGGCATGCAAGACTTATCCAAGACCCCACACCTTCCCATCCCTGTCCCTTCTGAATCTAGCAGCCTCTGATCATTAACTCCAGACTCTTATGCTTTCCCCCACCTCTGTAATCTTCCTTCCTTGCTCCATATTGACAATTCCAACATGTGAACCTTGCATAGCTCAGATCTAGCAGAGACCTCTGCAGCACTGGCCACGCCAGAATTCCACACTCTACCCTCTTATAGCTCCCTCTCCTTGCCCAGGAACGAAAGCACATCCATGTCTCTTTCTTTATCATCATCTACTCTCTTGACCCATATAGATTATTTTACAAACGCCAAGGTTTCTGAGGGTTCTGAGAAACCCTCTATCTATCCCTTGCATCCTTCTTATAGGCTGCCTCTGGGCAAACTTCTCTTCTGGTGGCTTCTCCTCTCCTCTGTCCCCCACAGAGAATCCAAACTAACTGAACACTACTGTTGTTTGTTGTTATTGTTGTTGTTCTGGGTTGGGGTTTTTTGTTTTGTTTCTTATTTGTTTGTTTTTTTCCCTCTTCAAACTTACTTGTGTCTTTACCATATCTGAGGATGCCAAGCCAAGGCGTCCCCCCACCATTCCTGTGACATCCAGACACACTTCTGGCAATCACTACGTTTGTCAGATCTTACCAACCAATCAGAAGTCCCCAGAACATAGCATGTTCTTTCCTGGCCCCAGGACTGTCAAATTCCATTTCTTCTACTTGCAGTGCCTCTCACATTCCTTCTCTGGTTAGCTGCTGTCCAGCCTGTGAAAGTCACTTCCAATTAAATATCTTCCTGAGATTTTCTTAAGTCTGCTTCTACTATGACTTAAGTATCTTTTCCATGTGCTACTAGCAATATTTTAAATAATTATCTGTACTTGGCATTGTGTGCTAACTCTCTTCCCCACTTCACCTCTTTTCATCTGTAATTAACCTTTGTAGAACCATTACTGTTTATCCTTATCTTATAAAGGAAAACTGAAGTTCAAAGTGGTCAGATAATGTGGCCAAGATAATATTGATCACAGGAGTCAAGCTGAGATCGGTGAGTTTAAACTCCAATATTCCTGCTATGGCAGCCCAGTCTCTGTGCTCATGGCACACTGGACTTAACCAAGGCAGTATCTCTAGTGCCCTTAGTTTTGGATCATGTGTTTGTCTCTATCTGACCCTCCTAGTAAAATTGATGAAGTCCCTGAATTCATGCCTTTTTTGCCTCTTATTAATGTAACCCTATGCATGGCACAGGGCTCGGTGTGTTAGTGGGAAAGTAAGATTTCAGCTCAGTTCAGCTGCGATAACAAAATGGGCTTCAGCAGAAGATATAAATTTTGTGGAGGCTGACAATGCCAAGATATTGGTTCCAATGGGGAGCCATATCTGCCTTCTCTTCCCAGATGTCGTCTGTTCTTTGCCACTTCTTAGAGAGCAGAAAGACTCTTGGTTCCCCTCTTCCTTTTCTTGGGCATCAGTTCTGCTGCTTCAAACCCCATTCTTGCAATTTCATTTCATCGTAATTGTCTCAGGACACTAAAGATTTAAGGACTAAATGTGTAGAACTGGGGGGAGTGAACCCAGGGCTTTGTGAGTGCTAGGTAGAGGCTCTACCACTCGGCTACTTGCCCAGCTCTAGGGATTTACGGTTAATGTGTAAACTGGAAGAGTACAATTAGGTTTCATAACAATGATGCAGGTGATTCCATTGTCTCTGTGACTATGTGACATTAACTCTGCCAGCAGTGGAAACAGAGCAGCTTAGATCTACAAAGCCATTGAGAAGATCTGGCATGGTTCAGGAAAGTATCACAGAGGAGGGATACACAGAACACACAGACTATAAATAGATTGAAATGAAAGCAAAGAGTATTTCTGTCTGGAGGATAAAAACACAGGAATAAGATTGTATGGTTTTCTTGGAAGATAGTGGGCTAGGTAAAGAGACTTGGGCATCAGATCAGGCAGGAGGTTGGCCCCACTGAACCCTGGAGGCTCCCTCAGGACAGATGACACATCAAAGAATGTACAACTTCCCATCTCTTCCATCACTGTTACTGGACTCAGAGTTGAAAAGTGCTGCATCAGAGCTCATCAGGAGGAGGCTAGTGGTAGATTAGTGATGTCTGCTCTGACACTTCGTAGAGGGGAATAAATGGCAAGAAGAATGCTGTGGCTTTGCCTCTCTGCTGGAGAGCTGCCTTCCTTGTGTAGGTACTTGGCAGAAGCTCTGCTGGAGAGCTGCCTTCCTTGTGTAGGTACTTGGCGGAAGCTCTGCTGGAGAGCCTGCCTTCCTTGTGTAGGTACTTGGCGGAAGCCTCATAGACGCACACAGATCTTCAAAAATGGACAGTCACCCACATCTCACTGTGTTTTCTCTTTCTGCTTTTTCCTGACTTGGACCATGATCTGAAGTCCTTCCTGATGCCCAAGCTTCAGGTGCATGATATAAAAAGCTGCCATCTCCCAACCAGGGCACCATTTCTCACCAGCCAGAAAACAGTGGGATCCACCTAGAGCTGGACAGAGCAAAGTGGTCCCAAGACTCTAAAGCAGCTCCACAGTGCCCACAGCATGTCAACATGTCTGCACTTCTGACTTCACCTCCTAGCTCCACACTCACTCTCATGGGACCAGACAGTAGCATCAGTCATAGCTTTTGTCCTGGTCTATGTTCCCTCCTGTAGCCTCTTATGGCAGCAACCTAGAAAAACCAAGTCTCCTTGCATATTAATGGAGGCAAGCAGGTCCTGAGGAAACAATGAGTAATGACCATAGTGTGAGCCCTGATCATCCATCAGAACACTTTATTACAGGGAATTAAACTAGAACATACATGTGATACTCCATAAATTCCTCCCAGATCTAACCACTGGTGACCCTGGAGAGCAAACTAGTTACTTTACTAAATCTAATCACTGCTGATTCCCCACTGCTGAGTGTCCACATATGCTGTCATCTTGACCTTCATGGAATCCAAGGCTAAGCTGTGCACCCTAGGTTGTAATGATGCTTCTTGTATGTACTACTTTTCTCTGTTGTCTGTCTTCAGAAAGCAAGATGTAGTCTCTGTGTACCTGAGCCAAACTTCAAAATGGAATCAGCTTCTCCCCTCTCCCTTCTAAATGCCACACTAGAAACACGTTAGTAATTACAAAGGGTGGAAAGCACTCCTTTGACAATGGTGGTGGCTGGCGCCTTCTATGCTTCCTCCTCTATAGATGTTCCAGTTTCACTACTATCCTGTGAGACAGATATTGCTAAGACCAGAGACCTGGTGCAAGAAGGGTTAGATACTGCCCAAGGCCAAAGCAATGGATGCAGACATTCAGACTCGGGGCCACCAGGTGACACTGACCCTTCTAGGAAGGTAACAACCAGATCACATCTAGGTGGCCAAGCATTTCTAAGTTACATACCCTGCCAGGATCATCTTTGGGGGGGTTGTGACCACATATGCTCTGCACACAGGTAGGGAGTGTTGCCATGCTGAACTGGGTGCTTGCCAGCTGTCCTGGACACATCCCAGAGCAGCAGCTGGTCATAAACTGTAGAAAATGAATAGCAACCAAACTGCCTGGACACAGAGCACAAATGAAAGAAGCAGAAATGCTAGTGGGAGAGCTGTCCTGTTGGATTTCCCACAGCTGTGAAAGTGAGCCAACAAGCCCCTTCCAGAATGTTGAAATCACAGCAGAAGTGATGGAAAGTTCAGAATCCTTGACAGAGCCCATTAAGGTGGCCATCTTAGGCAGCAAATGGTGGCTTCATGGAATGTCTGCTGTAATTGGAAGACTTATCCATTGTTTGGTTGCTTATGGACATACACCACACACCCCTCACACCACACATCCCTCACATACATACATACATACATTCTCTCTCTCTCTCTCTCTCTCTCTCTCTCTCTCTCTCTCTCTCTCTCTCTCTCTCTCTCTCTCTCTCTCTCTCTCTCTCCCAACAGGAAGAATCTAGTTGGCCTCTAGAAAACTTCCACACAGGATGTCTCCTCAGATGCTAATGATGAGCTACACATCATCAGGCTTGAGGTTAACACAGGAGCTATTTGATAACCATTTTGGGAATGCTAGATTAAGTAAAGCCAACTGTACCCCACCTGTAGGCTTTTATTTTTCAAAACCTACTTTAATAAGGCTTCTTAAACAATTAAACCTCCCTTATAACACACTGGCCAAAGGTAGGGGAGGAAAATGGCTAATGGGACAAAGGGGATGTGGGCCTGTTTAGAAATCATCCCTTGGGGTGATTCCAATCTTTATCCTCTCCAGTCCAGTCCACTAGCAAAACACCAAACATGAACCAGCAGCAGCAACTCAATCTAGAAAAAAACGGAGGGGATCCACTGATCAGCAGGAGTCTGCTTAAGTAGCAAGAAGCAGCCAGAATACCACAAGTTCTTTGGTGCAATTCTTTCTACAAAGTCATAACAAGTGAGGATCAGCAAAGAAAGCAAGGTGAACCAATGCAATAGCATAGTCAGTAAAGACCAGAATCAGCAAAGCCCAACAAATACCAGCAAGGCGAACCAATGCCACAGCGTCATCACTGTCTGTTAGCCTATACTTAGAGTCTTTCCAAACATACATGTCCTCTCATACAGCATCCACTCCAGCAAGACATCACATGCCCTTTTACCAGACAGCTTCCGGAAAAGCACTACATGTCTGTCCTCAACAAAACATCCGCTCATGTGTCTGCTTCAGCAAAACATCCTCCAATAAGATAGATTCCAGGAAAATATCACATGACACAGTTGAGTCTCCAATGAAGCCAGAACTTCCCATGCCACCACCAAACTCTACAGGGCCTAGAATGTGTGCATATAGCAATGAGACTCCAAGAGAATAACAGAACAGAATTACCAAATTGCCTTCCCTGCGGTGCCATGTGGGGCACACAGGTGGCTACTGTCTTGCATGAGCTCCAATCTTTCTCTCCCCAACATTTCTAGATGTTGAGACCTCTCCCTGAAGACTCCACCCAGCTCAAGCCTGCAGCCTACCTAATCAGGGAAGGATAACATCAATAATACTAGGGAGCCTTGAGAAAGCTACCGGAGTAACTAAGTAGCACCCAACTCCCTGGGCACTCTGGCTCACAGTTCTCTCTGTCTACAGTTTGGCTTCATCAGCATAGCCAGATTCCTCTTGTCCAGGTTCCCTATCAAGCACTTGATTTCTGTGTTGAACCTGAACCTGACTCTATCTGGAAGACTCCTGATCTTTATTCTTTCTCATCACTCCTCCCAGAGACAATATTCTACCCCCAGACTCTCAGTCCCTTCCTGGAAACTTTCTGCAGCCTGAATGCTCACTGGAATGATGCCACCTTTCTCCCTTAGGTGGTGAGGAGTATTGGGCCATCCCTTGATGTTATGCTGGTTGAGTAGTATGGAAGCCATTCTGATGGCTTAGATTTGGGAAGAGAAGCAACACATTACATGCAGTCAATAGTTTTGAATTTCATAGACCATTATTACTTCAGAAACAGTCTTTGGGAGATTTTATAATGTTGGCAATGGAAATAATAATATATGCCTGCCATCACTTTGTGCAAAATGTTGCATCCTTTTTCTTTTCCTGAGATAGGGCCTTATGTATCCCAGGCTGGCCTTGAACTCAATGTATAGCTGAAGATGACTTGATCTTTCTACCTTTACCTCCCAGGTGATAAGATTACAAGTATGCACTACCACACCTAATTCATGTAGTGTTGGGGAATCGAACCCAGGTCTTCAAGCATTCTAGGCAAGTACTACCAACTGAGCTGTACCTCAAGCCCTAGAAATTATATCTTGATACCAAAAAGGGGGGACAATATTAGCATTTGAGGGAAAGTATGAGTTCTATGGGAAAATATACACATTTCCCTATTTTACCAGTAGCCCGTAGAAACTGCTTGTGTGTTAGTGCTAATCCAGTGCCTGGAATATTAGAACCATTACCCTTGCAGGGTGACAGAGGTCCCCCTTACATTCTGTGCCTCTACTCATCTTTTCTCAGCCAGACATCTGACAGCCCAGATTCTTAGATGGCACCTCCTTCAGTGAAAACAAACCCATCTCCCTAAGCTGTGTACATCTCAGGCTCAGTTCTTCCCTCACCTCCCTTGGAATGTGTGACACTCGTGCCAGAGCCTCCTTTATATTTACGGACTGTTGAAGAAAAGACCTCCCAAAGAGAAAGGGGATGTGTGTACGGCAGAGGTCTCCCCTAGCTTCCTAACTCCCAGGTTTGCTCCAAGGGCAATGAACCGGAAGATGACCGAGCAAACAGGATTTGCTCATCCACTCACAGGTGGGGACTCCTGAGCTAAGGAAGCCCCAAAGCCTTGTGGGACACGAGACAACCTGGATAAACAAGGAGTGCTCTCAAAGCATAGCACCTGCCATGGACACAGCTAGGTTCCAGTGCCTATATAGGGTTCAGAGAGGACATGCCTAGGAAGCCTCAGCTGTCCCTTGTCTTCTCCAACAATGGAAGCAAACCAACCTTCCTCTGGGACCGCCAGTCCTAGAGCACAGCTGTCTGTGAATTATGTGTTCATGGCTCTTGATAGACCTGACTAGAGTGGAATAATTCCAGTGAAGCTAGATAGTTAACTCTTGTTTGTTTGTTTGTTTGCTTGCTTGCTTGTTTGCTTGCTTGCTTGCTTGTTTGAGACAGGGTTTCTCTGTTTAGCTCTGACTGTCCTAGAATTTGCTTTGTAGACCAGGCTGGCCTCAAATTCAGAGAGATCTGCCTCCCTCTGCCTCCCAAGTGCTTGGTTTAAAGGGCATCCACCACTAATATCTGGCTAGATCTGTATTTCTTATTCATTAATTCAAAATGGATAAGACCTTCATATAAGACCTGAAACTCATAAACTACTAGGGTAAAACACATGAAGACACGGGCAAAGGCAAGGGCTTTTTGAACAGGATTCAACAGCTCAGAAAATAATCCCCAAAACATAAAACTGGGAGCTTCTGCATGGCAAAGAAAGCAATGAGCAGTGTGAAAAGATAATCTACATAATGGGGAGAGAAATATTTTTCAACTACAACTCAGACAGACGGTTAGTACACATAATAAATAAAAAGCTACAAAATTTAAACAACAGAAAAACATCACCCAATCCACAAATTGGGTAATGAACTAAACAGACCATTCTGAAAAGTAGAAATGTGAATGGCATAAATTCTTAAAAACTATTCCACATCCTTGGCCATCAGAGGAACACAAATTGAAACAGTTTCGAGATTCCATCCCCAATCTAAATGACTCTCATGGAAAAATCGCTTGGACAAAGGCAGACGCAGATGCAGTAAAGGAGGAACACTGTTCTTTGCTGGTGAGAATTTAAACTAGAATGTCCATTATGGAAGTCAATGTGCAGATTTCCCAAAAGGCTGATAATAGAACTATCATATGTTCCAGCGAAACCGCTCCTGGAGATAGATCTGAAGGGGTCTAGGTTAACATGCCACAGAGACATTCATGTTGAATGATTTATAATAGCCAAGAAATCAAACCCACCTAGATGTCTACCAACAGATGAGAGGATAAGGAAAATACAGTCCATTGACATAATGGAACTTCATACAGCCATAAAGAAAAATGAAAACATGACACTTTCAGGGGAAATGGAGGTAACTAGAGGTCATTATGTTAACAGAAACATGCCAGACTCTAAAAGACAAACACTAACACTGCATGTTTTCTCTCATAATATAGAACCCAAATTTAAAATAATGTGTGGGATCAAGCATCTCTCTCTCTCTCTCTCTCTCTTTCTCTCTCTCTCTCTCTCTCCTTCTGTATCTCTGTCTCTCTCTGTCTCTTTGTCTCTCTGTCTCTCTGTCTCTCTCTCTCTGTCTCTCTGTCTCTCTGTCTCTGTCTCTCTCTCTCTCTCTCTCTCTCTCTGTGTGTGTGTGTGTGTGTGTGTGTGTGTGTGTGTGTGTGTGTGTTTGCATGAAACTAAAAAGGGGAATATGGAGGAAGAACTGTTATGGGAGGTGAGAACAGAGAACTGGAATACATGTACTAGGAAAACAGAAGATGAGGGCTAGCTGGGAGAAGAAAGGAAGCAATCTGGAGATAGGAGAACATGGGAAGATATGGCAGAGAAAGAATCAAGTATAATACTCAGATTATGAAGACATCATGATGAAACCCAGTTTTTATATGCTAACTTTATACATTTTTTAAAGAAAGGAAGAAAAGTCAGTCCTACCCCTAGATGCCACATTCAGGGCAGCCTGTCCAGCAATAGGAGGGGGTGGGAGGCACTGTCCGTCTTCATGAGTCTCGTCTTAGTTATTTGTTCTATCACTGTGAAGAAACATCATGACCAAGACAAGTTATAGAAAAAAAACATTTAATTGGGGGCCCATTTACAGTTTCAGAAGGTTGGCCATGGTCCTCATGGCAGGGAGCCTGGCAGTAGGCAGGCATGGTGATGGAGAACTAGCTGAAAGTGCACACCTGATCTGCAAATTGCAGACCAAGAGAGTGACACTGAGCCAACCATGGGCTTAAAACTCAAAGACCACCTCCCAGTGACACACTTTCTCCAAAAAAGGCCACACCTCCTAAACCTTCCCAAGCAGTTCCACTAACTGAGAACCAAGCATGTAACATGAGCCTATGGGGGCCATACTCATTCAGATTACCACAGGCTCCAAGCACCAGTGACTTCATTCATCCTATGTGTTGAAAGTTAATTCATTTGATATTAAAGGTTCTCAGTGAGTTTCTACTGTTTTTTAATATCTTAATTTACTCTGTAATACAGGAGCCTGAACTTTCTCAGGCTCCTTTGACTTGCTAACATGCAGCCATGTTGCTTTTCAATCCCTCTACAGCGCCTTGTGTTCAGTCAGGCCTATCTGTACCAACTTCCTATGCCTCCTCCATCTCTTAATCCTCTACTCATCCTTCAGAACTAATCAAGTAGATCCCTTCCTCAGGGAGCTCTCCCATGATGCCTCAGCCTGGAGCTAGGCTATCCAGGAGAGTGACCATCAGCCACACACTGCCCTTGAATGCTGGAAACATGGTGAATCTGAACTGAGAAGTGCTGGGAGCACAAAATACAGGTGAGTGGTTTGAAAGCTTGGGTAGACTATAAGAGTATGGAGTATACCACTGAAAATTTGAATACTAGTTAGTGCTAAAATGATAGTATTTTTAGATACTCAATTATATTGCTCCTAATTTCACCTTTCTTTTTACTTTTCCTCATGTTCTACCAGAAATTTAATTTTTACAATTTTATGTGTATGTATCTATATTTATGTGTGATTGTACATGTGTGCCTACAGAAGCCAAAAGACACAGTGGACGCCCAGGAGCTGAAGCTAAAGATGGTTGTGAGCTTCCTGGTGTGGGTGCTAACACATGAACTCTGGTCTTCAGCAAGATAAGCGAAAACACTCTTAACCTGTGAGCCACCTCTCCGGTCCCAGGCTTTTTCAAATGTGGCCTATTGCTTGTATTCTGACTTACAGTACATGTCTGTAATTATGCTGCTCTAGAACAGATCATCCTGGAACTTGCTTTGATGAAACCTTGCATTCTTGTCTCCCCAGCCTTTGTCATGCTTTATAATTCAGCATCCCCACTCAGCATAGACTCCAGAGGACATGAGGCATGTTACTTTTGCTTCCTTCTGCACTCTCTGCTGGCCACATAGTCCATGAAATACAATAAAAGCATATAATAAATACACTTAACATGTGACAAACTGTCTAACATGTCAGACATATGAAAGAGTTGCTGGAGCAACCAAGTGAAAGAATATATGCTTAGTACCTGGCACATAGAAGGCACTCAGTAAAAAGGTTTCTCCTCCTTCATTGTCTCTAAACGTAAGGTAGTAGTAAGCTCTGGCAATGGCCATATAAGCAGAAGTATACTTTACTTGCTTAGTCCTTAGCAGACTGTACCCTTAAAGTACGTGCTGTATCTAAATGCATGTGCACACACAGATGTATACACTAACTACCCATGTCATTGAACTATACCATCTGCTTTGGTAATACACGCAAGCCAGGAGCTGGACTGAACTGAATGCATTTCCATAATTTGGATCCATATCAGAGACATGTGATCCTCAAATACAAAAGCAACTGTGTCACATCACAAGGACAGTTTCCATGCCACTGTCTCCAAGAGTGGAGCTAGGGACATATGAACATTTGTTCCTAATTAACAACAACAACAAAAATCTGTCTCATTTATTCTTACCAACAAATCCAAACCTCAGCTCCTAAGGTGCTACCTGTCATGTTTCGTTTGAGAAGGGCATCACTACAGCTCCATGGTACCCAGGACACACTCCTGGTCTCTGTGTTGCATACAAAATGGCAACTCCCGTTCATCATACATTAATGAAGTACCAAGTCAAAGAACAGGCTGTTTAAAGACTTGATAATAACCCAGCACCAGTCAGATCATGGACCAAATGAGTTGAAATCTAGAGTGTCTCCACTAAGCTGTAGAGGTGAAAGAGTACAAATCTGGAACTGCCAATCAATGACTCCTGCGGAGACTTATCCATAGGCCCTGGTTTCAGAATCTGGAACAGGAAACCAGATGTTGTCCTGTCTTTTCCCCCTCCCACCCATTCCCTAAAGCAGGTTCATTAGCCATGTTCTTTGGGGCTACGAAAGCCAAAGCTCTCACAAAGCCTCCATCATTTGACATGCCTACAGATAGTGCCTGTTCTCTGTCCCCTCTTATGTGCTTAAACTCTGAAGCACATGAAACTCAACACCCACAGGCCTTTTGGTTCACTCTTCTCTTTCCCACCCATAGTCACAGTTCACTCATGATAAGATTCAGTCTGACACAGTAGGGTTGTCACCAATAGGCTGCCTGAAGTTTTTTTAATTTTTTAATGTTTTGTTTATTTTACAGGTGTGGGTATTTAAGCCTGCATGAATATCTATACACCACATTGTGCAGTGCCCTTAGAGGCCAGAAGAGGGCACCCAATTACCTGGAACTGGACTTACAGACAGTTGTGAGCTGTCATAAGGGTGCTGGAGATGGAACTTGGATCCTCTGGAAGAGCAGCCAGTGCTCTTAATCACTGAGCCATCTCTCCAGCCCTGCCTGGGTTTTTGTTTGGGTTTGGTTGGTTGGTTGGTTGGTCTGTCTCTTTGTTTGTTTGTTTGTTTATCTTGCTGGGTTCTAATGGAAATGTGAATAGGCTGCCGGCTGCTTCATCAGTAGTGGCATTTCCAGGCTCTCAAGTGGCAAGAGCCTATAGGGTATGCTAACAGACCTAGAGGCTTATAGCTCTTAGTCCCAAATACAAGAGGCTTATAGTTCTAAGTTCGAAAGGCCAAACTTACAGCTCTAGGTTTTCAGGTCAGCCTGCCTTGCTCATCCAGGTCCCCACACTTACCGATGGCCCGTGGTACAGTAGCAGCAGGCAGTGGCCCATCCACTTTCAGCAGCGGTTGCTGTCCTAGTTCTCAGCTAGTGCTTTGGTTCCTGTGACTGGGGCCCAGAGTCTGCAGCCTCAGCTCCTCATGGACCTCTGCCTTCCCCAGACTTGGTTTTCCCCACCTCTCGTTGTTCACATTGTCTCGGCTGCCTCTCCTTCCTGCAGCTGCTGCTAATGGGCCCTCTCTGGAGGTCTTCAGTTACCATCTTTCTTCTGCTTCTCCTCCTGCTGCTGCTGCTACAACCACTGCTTCTTGCTACCACCACCACTGCCACCATTGCCATCACCAGTCCTACCACTGTCACCACTGCCTCTGCCACTGCCACCACCACTGCTACCACTGCCACTACAGTGATGTCATTCATTCACAGAGGAAAAATAAAGACATAAAACTAACATTCTCACCAGCATTTAATGGTGGCTAACAGTATTTATCAATGCTTAGCAGTGTTTAATTCCTATGCAAATATCTTAGGGAAAAACAGATCCCTCTAGTGTAGTGGTTCTCAACACTTTGAGGGTTGGTGGTCACTTAAGACCATTTTCATATCAGATATTTGCATTACAATTCATAACAGTGACAAAATAACAGTTATGAAGTAAAAGCAAAATAATTTTGTGGTTGGGGCTCACCCCAACATGAAGAACTGTATTAAAGGGCTGTAGCATTAGGAAAATTGAGAACCACTGCTCTAATGATAATTCAGAGGGTCTGAGATGCTATAAATGCCTATATACATAGTGATTCTGGCTTTCTGGAACATACTCTCTTCACTGCAACTGACCAGTTTTGCTTTTATAACAGGAAAGCAGTCTCAGTTAATATGTAATGAGAGTATATTAGTTGTTAACAAAACTTTATTTACAAAGCCAAGTAGCAGATAAGATTTGGTCAACTGGGTTTGCCCTGAGAAGAATGAATACAAATTAAGTTGGCATCTAGAACTTTAGTTACTAAATGGGCTAGCTTGGGATGAGGTGGATAGAATAGAGTGGTGTAGACAGAAGAGGCTAGGAGGCAATGGGTGCAATGGATAGGTTTGAATGGAATATATGGGGATTACCCCCATGGAGAAATAACCATTGTTTTATTAATATTAATACACACACACACACGTGCCAATAGTGTATCAACATCAATCAAAAAAAAAATCCTAGCATGGATGAGGGAACCATCTAAAGCTACGACCCTAGCAGCAGCAGAGTTATTGGTGGTTAATGGCTACTGAGAAAGCAAGAGTCAATTTCCTCTGAGAACATGGTCACAGGAAGGTCACCAGTGGATGGCCCAGGCTGGCTCATTCTGCCTCAGTCTCCTGGGTGACAGAATTACAGATGTGTACCACTATACTTGGCTCTCTACTTTGTTTTATGTTTGGAAAGTTTCATGACAGATTTTTTTAAATTAATGTGTATGATAGCTTTGCCTGTGCACTTGTATGTATACCATGTGTATGTCTGCCACCTGTAGAGGCCAGAAGAGGGCATTAGGTGCCCTAGAACTGGAGTTATAGGTGGTTGTGTGCTGTCACATGGGTGCTGAGAATCAAACTAAGGTCTCTGGAAGAGCAGCAGATACTCTTACCCGATGAGCCATCTCTACAGAACCTCAGTAACGGGTTGTGTTTATTATGAGACTCTAAAGCTGCCCTCTCACCCCTGGTACATTCTAACTCAGTTGTTGTAACCCCAACTCTGACCCAGGCCTTCTCCCCTACCTTTTTCTACACCATCAGGATAGAAGGAGAGTGCCCCCTTGTAATGACAAAGAACATGGGAGGATTCTCTGTGACAGTGGCCTTCCTCTATCCCAGCCTCCAGCCATGTCCTGAAGCAGCTGGTTCTAGCTCTGAGGCAAGAGAACAGCTCTGACAAGAATCATTCAAACCTTTTACATTTTACATTACCCACAAGAGATAGAAGTGATCTTATCTGGCAAATATGACAACCCATAAGTTATATCTAAGGGACTGGTGGCCATTAATCCATTTTGCATTTAGCCCAGCAATATCTCCTAGCATCCCCAGCCCCCTCAAATAAAAAAAAAAAAGTCTAATTATTAAATGTTCTATGTGCTGATTTTAACAGCTTACTGGCTTTCTCACTAACTGACTAATACGCTCTACTGATTTCTCCTGAGGTGAATATGAATAACTATCTATTCTCCCAGATAAGGCACTGTTGACAAACCAATTCCACCCAAGTCTGGCTCTGTGAGCCAGTGTGTACTGGGTATAACTTCCAGGCATCTGCTGCACAAAAAGCCCCAACCCAGCCTGAATAAAATATTGTGAGAGCTGCTTCCCGGAACTCCCTGGCCAACTCGTAGACAGCTCTACCAAAGAGCCTACCCCTAGAAGTTGTTTACTGTTTATACGACCTTGGAGAAGGGCACCATGAGAATTACCAGTCACTTGAGCTTCCGACGTCTTAAGAATTTCCTTCCTCTCTTTGATTAGCACTGAATAAGAATGAAATCTCTGACATACATTCATTTCCTATTAGCATGCAAATGGTTGTTCTTCACTTTTAGAAAATTACATGTATCATCCCTCTGGGTGTTTCTCCCATGCATTGGCTGTTCCTACTCTGATGACGAGGAACTCTGGGGTAACCCATTTCCTTTTTGGACAGCACTGGTCCTTTTAAGAATGATGTTTTTATTTAGCTAGAATCTGTCTCTGCTGTTTCTTCCTTCTGTTAACTCAGTGCAAACAGCAAGGGCTCCAGAATTAGACAAACCCGGGCCCACATCCCAGTCCCCAGATCTCAGTCCCACTGTGTTGTTATAAGACCCTGTTTAAGAAAGGTGTTTGATCTTCCCTCTGCCCCCTCTTCCTGATCCTCCAGGTATGAGAACTAAATGGGATGCGTCCGTGGAGAGCATTTAGCACAGTGCCCAGTGCGTAGTGGGTTCGTTCATCTCCGTCGTTTCCTTATCCATTCACTCACTCGATAAAGGCGAAGCTCGGCTGGCGAACGCTAGAGATGGGAACACGCATAACAAATAGTTCCCGTTCTGCCTGTGCATGCAAATTAGCAAGAGAGAAAGAAATGTTTAAAAAGAGATTCTAGTACAGCATGGTAAGTAGAACAATAGAATCCTGTAAATGCAGAAGAGAAAGCGATTCACTCTGAGGCAGAAGCAGAGGTTGCTGCCAAAGCGGGCTTCCTGCGAAGGTGATACCCACAATGTGCTTGGAACAGGAGTAAGGGCTTCCCTGGCATCCATGGAGGGAAAGGAATTATGGATTTGAGCAACAGAACCTCAGGCTACGGCGTGATGGAATACAAAAGGCACACGAGAGGTAGAGAGGCAGATCTGGAAGGTCCACAATGAGCTGTAGTGGGTGAGCAAGGGAAGTGCAATTGTTTCTTTAAAAAAAAAAAAAAGATGGAGAGCTTCTGAAAGATTTTAGACAGGCAATGTTATATGTATATTTTAGTAAGGTCACAGTGACATGATCTATGAGAAATGAAGCAAGACCAAGGCTGAAGAATGCTGTTGACAGTCCAGTCTAAATAATGAAGGGACAGGAGTGAGACTTGGAATAGAGAGAAGAGAGGAAAATGCTTAGGAAACACGTGGCAAGTGGCAGGATAATCGCGGCATGACCACCACCTTACTTCCTCCATCACACCCAGGAGTCTTGTTGCTAGGATAGGCCTTGATGCTGGCCCAGAGTCAGAGGGGGATGATAATGAGGATCAGCCCATCTGAATACCTAGTCTATATTTTATGAGCACTTTATACTTTATTCCATAGGAAGGAATCTACATACACACACACACACACACACACACACACACACACACACACACACACTGCTGATAGTTTTAAATCATCTATAGATCTAGATTACAGATGTCCAAATGCAGGAGCCTATGGGGACACTTCATATTCAAACTATAGCAGTTGGAAACAGGATAGTACATGAGAGTGACAAACAGAAGTACAGCTGCCATGAAAACAGATCTGTGTCACAGGTTACAACAGCCATGTCCACTGAAGGGCTGGACACGCTGCAGCCCAATGGCCTCATCTCAGCCCCTCTAGGTCCCTTAGAGCCAATCTTGCTAGCCCTTGAAGAGACGGAGGAAAGAGGCACATCTAAATGCACAGGTATATGAATGCAAGTCTTAGCTCCTCCAGGCTTCTCTCCTGCAGCCTCACTCCTTACTCTTCCTTAATGAGCAAGCTTTGTCTTTTCTTCCCATCTTCATTTTCTCCATTGCACACACCCATGGCTGATCTTGTTTCAAGGTCTCAAGGTCCAATGTCAGGTCATTTCCCTCCTTTCCAATTCTTTTTTTTTTAAATATATATTTATCTTTACTTGTTTGTTTGCTTGCTTAGAGGAAGCATATCCGTGTCATGGTGTGTGTGGAGGCCAGAGGATAATGTGCATGAAATGGTTCTACCATGTGGGTCCTGGAGGTTGAACTCGGGTCATCAGACTTAGCAGCACGTGCCTTGGCTCACTGAGCCCTCTCACCAGCCCCTCCTTCCCAATTCTTGACTCAACCCATCTGCTTAGAGCTGTCTCCCATTGGTCTCTCACCCACCATCCAAACCTTAAGTTACGTTGAACTTCATTAGCTCAAAAGTAAAGAAAAGTGACTAAATGCCACAGACACCAGTAAGAGGCAAGAACAAGGAGAATCCACAGTCCTTGCTGGAAAGGGCAACCTTATATTAACTATTAAGTCAGGGACTATTCAGCAGGCTTCTGAAAGTTAATAACAAGCTTACATAATCAGATGGAAGATCTACAGGAAGCTGGTACCCACAGGTCAATCTACAAATATCCCAGGGGATGACTCGTGTGAAATTTTTTTTTTCTTTTGGTTTCTCCATGAAGACAATGCTTCTCTTTATTCATCTCCAAACCCTAAGAGTCTGGACTGATGCTCAACAAATTCCAGGAACTCAGTGTCTGTGTCTACAGCGAGGAGTTGTATACGGCAAGTCCACGGAGAATGTCTGACAACAGGTCAGGGTTCTCTGTCTGCAGCCCGTGATGAACAAGTTAATGAAACATTCAAAGTTTGGAGAGAAGTGGATAACATGTGAAGAATTTAGAATTCAAAGTATCTGAAGAGGCCAGAGAAAAGTGGCCATTGTATTGAGACATGGTACTAGAACCATCGTGCCAGACAATGAGAGGTGCGGGTTTGGCAACAGTGCTCTTGGGAAACTGCCCATCAACTCAGTGGGAGCTTGAAGCTGCTGAGAAAGATCTGGATACTGAGGCACAGAACCTACAGCAGAGGAAAGAAATTAAGCCATACAAAATATGCTGACTTGAGAATCACCACGACCATGTGCTGGGGTTTGAAATATGCCCAGAAGCCGGGCAGTGGTGGCACACATCTTTAATCCCAACACTTGGGAGGCAGAGGCAGGTGGATTTCTGAGTTCAAGGCCAGCCTGGTCTACAAAGTGAGTTCCAGGATAGCAAGGACAGTGAGCTACACAGAGAAACACTGTCTCAAAAAACCAAAAAGAAAGAAAGAAAGAAAGAAAGAAAGAAAGAAAGAAAGAAAGAAAGAAAGAAAGAAAGAGGGAGGGGGGAGGGAGGGAGGGAGGGAGGAAGGAAGGAAGGAAGGAAGGAAGGAAGGAAGGAAGGAAGAAGGAAGGAAGGAAGGAAGGTGCCTAGAGAAGGCTGAAGATGTATTAGTCGGTGGGGGGGGCATTATTAAGTGTTACACGCTAGCTTGTTTAAAACAAGAGAAATGTGTCCTCTCACACTTCTGGAAGTCAGAAATAAAACCGTTGTTCATGGAGCTGTGCCCCCTCCCCAGACTCCAGGGGAAGGTCATTCCTTGGTTCTCTTGCTTCTGGTGGTCACAAGCATTCCTTGCGTTGTGAGCACCACTGATTTCTGCCTGCTCCTTCTGTGTGTCTGTGTGTCTCATTAGAAGGACAACCAGACATATTTGACTAAGAGCCAAGCCTACATTAGCGTGGCCCCATGTAAACTCAGTGTGTTTGTAAAGAGCTGATTTTCCAACAAGGGCACACCCTAAGGTCCTGGAAGTTAAGATTTCTTTTCTTTTCTTTTCTTTTTAATCTATTTCATTTTTTATTAGATATTTTCTTCATTCATGTTTCAAATGCTACCCCCTTTCCTAGTTTCCTCTCCGAAAGCCCCCTATACCCTCCCCCCGCCCTGCTCCCCAACCCACCCACCCCTGCTTCCTGGCCCTGGCATTCCCCTGTACTGGGGCATATAATCTTCAAAAGACCAAGGACCTCTCCTCCCATTGATGGCCGACTAGGCCATCCTCTGCTACATATGCAACTAGAGACACAAGCTCTGAGAGATACTGTTAGTTCATATTGTTGTTCTACCTATAGGGTTGCAGACCCCTTTAGCTCCTTGGGTACTTTCTCTAGCTCCTTCTTAGGGGCCCTGTGTTCCATCCAGTAGATGACTGTGAGCATCCACTTCTGTATTTGCCGGGCACTGGCATAGCCTCACAAGAGATAGCACACCCTAAGGTCCTGGAAGTAAAGATTTCAATAAACCTTTTTGGATAACACAACTCAACTTTCCAGAGAGCAATAGAGGCATCTTCAAAGAACTGTGTTGTGAAAGACTTAATCCACATGGGTTCACAGAACAGAACTAAGAATTTGGATGGGAATGGGGTGGGGAGATGGCTCAATAAATAAAGTGCTTGCTCTGCAAGCATGGGGGGCTGCGTTCAGATCCCCAGCATCCTGCAGCATGTATCTGTGACCTCCGGGTTCTAGGGACCAAACGGCAGATCCCAAAGGTTCACTGGCTAGTCAGGCTAGCTAAGCAATCTCTGGATGGATGAGACCTTGTCTCAAAACCAAGGTGGAGAGCAACTAAGGAAAGCATCCAGTATCACCCTCCGACCTACACACACACACACATACACACACAATAGGAGGGATTACAAAATGTACAATAGGAAGATACAAAACGTAGCTACTTATAAAGATGATTCTAAAATGCAAACTGAAACAACTGTGCCCCCACCCTAAAGCTGAGCCAGAGAAAGCACAGGGTAGTAGTGGAGACGGTCTTTGGTCTCTGTTCCCTAGGAAAGCGATGGAGCTACATGGCCTCCTCCTGCTCTCCTCAACCTGATTCTCCTGTTCTCTGGCATAAGGGAGCCATTTTTAACCGTGCTGATTTTTAAGCTGCTGTTTCCAAAAGTTGATGTAAGAAGATGAGCTTGGAGATAGTGCCGGCTGCTGTGAGAAATGGAGCGTGAATCGTGGGTTCAGGAAATGAATATAAATTCAGCAGCTATTTTAATTTTTAATTGGAAAAAAAAAAGCCCATCCCAGCTGGAAAGAATAGAACAAGTATGTTCCATGCACAACACTATAGAAAGTATTTGCTAGCACTTCGTGTTGCCTGCCTCTGCCATCCCCACAATGGGGATGGAAGGATGTGTATAGGGGCAGCTGCCATTGCTGCCTGACTCCCTGGATAATAGAGGTCATGGTTTATGGGCACATGCTATTCTGCTCCAGGCGAGGCCTCATTGGTATGCAGGCATGGAAACCCAGCTGCTGGCCCCACACACTGATCAGATTTAGAAACTTAGTAATAATGTAAAAATGTCCCATATTTTTCTGGGAAGTTTCGCAATCAACTGGAGCAGGTGGGAACAGAAATGGGTCATGAGGACTGGCATTTACTAGGCACCTGCTGTGTGCTGGGCATTACTCAGTGAGTCACAGGAGCTTCCAATTCTGCCTAAGAAGGGGTTGGTACAGGTACATGTTGTACATGTGCCAGCATATGGCAATCTCCATGGAAACTGAAGGAAAAGGGAAGAAGCATAAAGTACTTGAAGAAAAGAAAGCAAAGATAGATCAAAGGTGCATGAAGGCCAAGCAGGAAAAGCAGCTTTCATCCATGGTGAATTAGGCAACCTCCTTGGGAGCCTTGCCTCCAGCAGGTGTAACTAATCTGGACAAGACTCGGGGTCAATGGAGATCAGAGACACAAGATGCCTGAAACTGAGGCTTGAGATGGATGAATGTTGAAAGAGCTGAGAGGATGGTAATTCTTGTCTATCGTGGGAGTCTCCCCAAGGCAGGTGGACTCCTCTGGGTATTTAGTTGTCTCTGCCGAGGGTTGTGATGCATCCAGAGCCCTGGCTGTGTTATTTCCACCTGCTTTATATTTACCAATATGATGCTGGGAGACAATCAGAGAGATTGTTCACAAAGCAGTTTCCTAAATCTCACCCTCAGAGATATGAGAGAAAAAGAGAGAGAGAGAGAGAGAGAGAGAGAGAGAGAGAGAGAGAGAGAGAGAGAGAGAGAGAGAGAAAGAGAGAAGAAGAAGAAGAAGAAGAAGGAGGAGGAGGAGGAGGAGGAGGAGGAAGAGGAGGAAGGAAGGAAGGAAGGAAGGAAGGAAGGAAGGAAGGAAGGAAGGAAGGAAGGAAGGAAAAAGGATGTCTTTAGTGGCCGCTGGAGATGTACATCATAAGATGGAAGGCAGGGGTGTCAGAGATGTTCAGCTTCCAGAGAACTTAGAAGCACTTTGGGCTATGCCTAATTCTCTCCATGACTGTTCTCTCTTTCACAGATTAGTTTGAATTACACCGTAACTTCCCAGATGCTTTCCCATTAAAATGAAACGTGGATGTTTGTAAAATATCCACCACTAGGAAGACTGTAGGCACAATGGGCACAAAGTCCTGCCCTGGTTGAAACCTACACCAAACCTGGGAGGCAATATTTGTTGTTGTCTGATGTATAATGAAATGGGGCTCAGAGATTAAGCAAGTCCATTCAGTGTTACTGTGGCCTCTGGATATAATTTGGTCTTTCTCTCAAACCCACCCTTCCCCACAGTAGACCTTTGGAAGAAGGAGGGCTCTGCTGAGGGTAGCAGCACCGGGTAGACTACTTCCAGAAGGTAGAAAGCGATGTCCTGGTTAGTCATAGCTTGAATGCAAAGCAGCCAGAGGTAGCTTAGATTTTAACCTGGTTCTCTAAGTGAGGCATCCAGAAGTCTGGGTGAACTTTCACCTTTATCAAAAAAGGAAGGAAGAATGAAAACATCTTTCTCTGACTTTGACCAAGAAAGAAAGATCTGGATATGAACAGCTTCATACCTAGGGTTGATGGCAAGAACTAAGCATGTCTGCCCATCAGCTCTGAGCAAGGCCTAAAATGGGCCTCATCAGAATGGACTGGAGGACAGAGTGAGAAACCGCCAACAAAATGCAGCTGGGGTGGGAGATAGATGGGTGGGGCAGATTACATTTGTGGGTGCAGTTGAAAAACTCCATGATATGACTCTAACACAAGCAAAGAGGAGCCCTAGCCCCTCTCCTGGTGAGGATACAGCAGCATCTTGGCCTCAGGTCACCTCTAATGAACGGTCTGCCATTCTTTACTCTACATCTTACCTCAACAGAGCCCACCTGCCTGGCTCCAAAATCAATTTCTACTTCTGGCTTCATTAACATTATGCAAAGCATTAACATTCCTGATGGATCAGCAGCTGCTAGGCAACCTCTTGAGATTTTCTTTCTCTTCTAAATCCAGCCATTAAGCAGACACTATTGATGGGCTCTGTAAGATGTCTCCACACCAGGGTCCCTGTATTCATATCCCTCAGGTATCACAAGCCCACAGCACACCATTCAAAGCCTTCTATGATATCACTCCATTCTACAGCCTATGCCAACTTCCTAAGACCTTAGTATCTATTCCTATCTAAGCTAGCAGGCATGGTTTTGCTCGCCACATGTTCTCTGTGTGCATTCACACGCCTCTCCCCCATCCATGCACTCAGAAAACATGAATGAGTGCCCACGGTAGACTAAGCCCTCTTTGAAGGGAACCCACTGATAATGGGCACAAAGTCCTGCCCTGGAAACTTACCTTGTTCCAGGTGAGGTAGCAATGAAGCAAGAGAGGGCTAAAGATGGCACAGTATCTGTGCACATTTCAGACAAAGTGGTTAATAAAGTCTCCAAAGATGGCACTTGGGTTGAAACATGAATGAACAGAGAGTTATATAAAATTTGGGGAAAGAACTGCACGTCTCTGCTTCCATCAAATATCAACATAAATGCCATGTTGGCCCCCTTCTCTCCCTATCTCTCTCTCTCTTCTCCTTCCTACCCTTCACACACACACACACATTCCTGTTTTCCACACTCTGATGCATATGCATATGAGTCTGATTTGGGTTTTATTTTCACCAAAAAAAAAAAAAAAGGTAAATTCTTTGAAGACAAGAGCTTGGCATGACTTCATAAAATTTCCAGATTCCTCAGTCTTTACTGAAGGCAGAGGAAGGGAAAAGTCATCACACTGATCTAAAACACGTGAGATACAAGAAAACAATTCTCGATGTGGCTGGAGGGCAGCTGCTCTGCTGGTGCCCAACAGCCTTCATTGGAGGGATTTCTCATTGGAGGCCAGGAAGGGAATTGGGGCCACAGGTGTAAATTTGAACCCAAGAGCAGGTGATAAAACACAAGGCAGGAAAATGCCACCAACAGCCCCAACATAGAAGGACATTCATCACCAAACTCTTGAAACCATTGGGCTGAAGAAACCCCTGTCTCAATGATGCTTGGGACTGTAGGGTGACTCTGGAATAAATCAGCAGGAAATGTTCCTATGATGAGTAGAGAGTAAAGTTCGTGTATCTAGACTTCACAATAATGACTCTTGATTTTAAATATTTACTGTCACTATTTTAAAGTTTACAATGTGGTTTCTTTCCACTCTAATGCTGTGTCAGTGAGCAGTTATATTTTGTCAATCATCTCCCAATACCTACTAAGCAATCACTATGACCCAACACTGTGGACACACAATGGGACACAGAGGTAACAGGACACTTATTGTGTCTGTCCCCAAGAAACTTGAAATCTATCAGAGAAAACAATTGCTGCATGCTCTGGGTAGTATTTTGCCATCTTGGTGAAAGCTCGGGTCATCTGGAAAAAGGAACCTCAACTGGCAAAATGCCTCCATCAGATTGGCCTGTAGGCAACTCTATAGAACATTTTCTTGATTAGTGATTGATGTGGGAAGGCCCAGCACATTGGGAGTGATGCCACCTGGACAAGCGGTACGGGGCTGTATAAGAAATCAAGCTGAACAAGCCATGGGAGCATGCTGGTAAACAATGTTGCTCCGTGGCCTCTGCTTCAACTCCTGCCTCCAGGCTCCTACATTGAGCTCCTACTCTGACTTCCCTGAATGATGAACTATGATTGATCTAGCTTGTAAGCCAAAAAGAATCCCCCTTTTCCTGCTTTTGATCAGTGTTTTATCACAGCAATAGAAACCCCAACTAAGACACTAAGCTATGGATGATCACAAGAAAGCAAAATCCTTCGGTAGGATTTTGCTCAAGTACATAGAGTGATTGATGGGAGAACCAGAAAAAAATTGCCTATGAAAAAGATTATTTGTGTGCAATAAACACTAACTAGTTTGTTACTGCTGGAAGGTGCCATCACTTGAAGATTGGATGTCCCTTATGTCTTAAAGGTTTGGTCCTCAGGGTAATGCTTTTGGAAAGTGGCTGAACCTTTAGGAGGAGGGGTGTAATAGAAGGCCCTTAGGTCACTGGAGATATTCCTGGAGGGAACTGTGGGACCCTGGCTTCTCCCTCTCACTGTCATTGTTCCTGACTATGATGTGAGCAGAGTGGTAAAGCCAAGCTGTGCTCTCTCCATGCAGCCCTGAACAATGGAGCTAGCCAATCTCAGACATGCACAACCATGAACCAAAAGAAATCTTTTTTCCTTATAAATTAATTATTCTGGGTGTTTTGTTATAGTGACATAAAGCTACACATAGACAATAATACAAACATGGTTAAAGACAAAAATATGTATGTACATAAACAAGCTTGGTCATGAGAAAGAGGGTTGAGGAGTCTCTGTGACCACCAAGGCCAGCAGAGTGTTGGTCCACACAAGGCAAGAAAGAAATCTGATTCACCATGACACAGTAGCTGGTGTTGGATCAAACTTCAAGTGTCTGACACCAGGCATTTCTTTAGGCATATTTAAGCACAGCACTCAATCCTGTGTATACAACAGAGCTTAAGACATGATTACATTGAAACTCTTTTTAAAGTACATGGGACTTCTTCCATAAAGATGGGTTCTATTGATGGAGAAACAATGTTCAAGGTAAGAGTCTAGGGAGAATAACTGCAATAAACATAGAAGTCTTGGGAAACCAAGTGTGGCCTGTGCCTCCAGATAGTACAGAGATCACGAGGCTATTAGCCACCATTCGTAAAGGCTGTGCCATTTGTAAAGCCCATGTGACATCTTCCATAAAGAAGAGTTCTATTGACTGAGAAACAAGACTCGAGATAAAGGTCTAGGGAGGAAAAGTCTGGGGGAGCCAGGTATAGTCTGGCCATAGAGATAGTACAGAGGTCACCAGGCTATTAACCACATCCATTCCCAGCCTCCTAGGTGGAAAATAGGTTATGCATCCCTTTTGCATTCCTGGTTTTCAAAGTGCTTATCTGTGAGCACAAATACCCTGTCCCTCAACAGCAGGGCTTTGAAATAAGAGCAAGTCCCCAGGGATGGCATGAAAGGGGAACAGGACAAGGATTAGAGGCAGGAGGGCAGCAGAAAGAGAGGCTTGCAGACATGTTAAGGATTCTAATACACACTAAGAACCATAAAATAATAACAATTGCATGGTAAAAAATGCTAATATCAAGGGGGAAAACAGAATCATATGAGCTCACTCTTAAGGAAATTAAAACTAAGACATGAATCATGGATCAGCTTGTACGAAGACAGCCTGTAATCTAAGGGTAACTGCAGAAAACTGTGGCATAGAAGATGCTATTGTTTATTCAGGTATTGTACTGTAAATTGCTTTTCTTGGCTGATAAAAGAAGTCTGGGAAAAGATTATTTACTGCTCAGATAGTTAAAGAATCTATTTGCTTACAAATCAGACTAAAGCAGGTACTCAGGAAAAGGAAAGTAGATTATACTGCACTTTAGAGACAAATTTCTCAGCTGCCATTACATAAAGAGATAAGGGCCATCTTCCTGTCAAGCCGTTTTGACAGGGCCAGCTTCTATCCACCTGAAATGGAATCTTTCATGTTTGTGTACGAATATCAAGAGTGGCAAAACATGTTTCAGATCATTACAGGAATCCATAAAAACATAAACAATGTGGGAGGGTGTCATCATCACAACAGTCTAATTATTAGTAACTTCAAACATAACCAAGGAGATGTTTGCCCTGACTAGCTGTAATTGTCAACTTGACACAGCCCAACATCATCTGAGAGGAAAGCTTTAGCTAAGGAACTGCCTTGGTCAGATTGGCCTTTAAACATTTCTTTCTGTATGTGGCAGGGGTGTCCTGATTATTGATTGATGTAAGACATCTCAGCCCACTGTGGGCAGCACCATCCCTAGGCAGGTGCTCCTGGGCTGTGTAAGAAACCTAGCTAAGCTAATCATGAGTGCTCCTCCATGATTTCTGCTCCAGATTTTTGCCTTGAATTCACTCAATAGTGTGATCTAGAAATATAAGCTCTGTTCCTCTAAGTTGCTTTGTCAGAGAGTTCTACAGAATATCAACAGAAAAGTAACTAATCCACTAGGCATAAGTAAGAGTGGATCAAGTATGACTCCTGGTACCAGCTTCTGAACTAGTCACTTTTTTATTGCTAAGATAAAATAACAAGACCAAAACAACTTATAGGAGGAAGGGTCTATTTGGGCTTATGTTTCGAGGGGGATAAGAATCCACAGTGGCAGAGAAGAAACATGGCCACTAGAGCAAGAAGCTAAGAGCTTATATCTTTTACTGTAAACATGAAGCAGAGAGAAAACTACAAATGGGTCTTTTAACTCTCAAAGCCCAACTTCAATGACATACTTCCTCCAGCAAGACCATACATCCGAAACCTTACCAAACAGTGTCAACTTGGAAACAAGTGTTTAAATGCCCAGACTATGGGGGGACGGGGGCATTTTGTTTTCATTCAAACCACCATACACAATAAGTAACCTTTTTTCTTTCTTTTCTTTTGAAAATACTACTGATTAGCCATCTAAGAGCTCAGTTATTGATTTGAGAAGTTTCAAATAGTGACTGATAGCCTTTCCTTTGAAATGTTAAAAGGAAAGATAATAGATAGTGAATATGATTTTTTAAAGAAATAAATTATATGCATGTATAAAAATATCACAATAAACGCAGTATTATATAATTAATATATACAAATAAAAAGTTTTCTTTTAATTAAAGCTTTTAAAATGAGCCTAGGTGCTTTGCTAATGCTTCATTGATGCTGGCTGGCTACAGCCACTGCTTGCCCAGCTATTCTGCCTCAAAGTAGCTTTCTCCAGCTCCCAGCACATTGACTATGTACTTGCCCTATGGAATCCCAGGCTCAGTTCCAGCTTCAGGCTACAGAGCAGAGTGTTTCACACACCATGGCTCAGAAGACTATTGCTTGCTAATAGGGAGCCCACACTGCCAATTCAGGGTTGCAGAGTAAGGAATAAAAATCACAAAAGCTGAACCTCTCAACCCAAGCTTTCTACCTTTTGCTGGTTTCCTTCTCTATCTGGGGCCCAAGGAAAGAGCATGAGATTGGGAATAGCTAAATGAGACCTCTCTTAAATGGGGATAACACTCACCGGTCCACTCTTTTAAAAGCCTTGCTCTGTGCTGCCCCTAGTAGTTGGTGTGGGATAACCAGTGAGCATCCACTTCAGGGTCATTCCACTCATGCTCAGACCCTGCAGTGACACAGCCAAGAACACTCACAACATCGCCAGTGTGAAGAACGTCACCTGTCCACCTTGGCCTCAGCCAATGCCAAGTTAAATAGTGACTGACAGCTTGGGAAAGGGTTGATTCTGGTTGAATCTTCTGAACAATTTTAGTCAATTAAATTACTGACTTCTCTGGTCTTTAAGAAACTGGTAAAGAAATGGCACACTGGTACTTCTGTGTTAGCCTCTGGAAACTGGAAGGCATCAGGCCAAATCTTGGGTCCTGGAAGAAAGAGGTCAAAGAGAGAACAAAACTGTTCATGTTGCACTAGAAGGATGAAGTCACCAGGGAGTGGCTTCCAGGTTGCTCTTGGTATCCAGCCATCCAGACATTAGACCCAATGTAGAATGTGAAATCCATCCTTATGAATCAAAGGACACCTTGGGAAAATCCTCTCCATTGTTCGATCTGCCTGAACAACCACATGAGATCTTTCAAGGCAAGAATGTCCAAATTCAATGCTTCAAGAGTCTACACGAGTTCCTTATCACTGAGACTGTCCCACAGACAGACAGAACTCAGTGCCCTGAACTGCACCAGTTAGATACTGTTATCTTTGTCATTCCAAATCATCACTGTGTGGGGTAGCTACTCCTCTCTGGCTGTCTTAATTAGTTGTGACATTCATTAACAGCTATTGTGTATTCAAATCACAGACACACACACACACATATACGCAGAACTAGGCAGCCTCCCAAAATATATCTCTCTGTGAAAGAGGCACACACCATGGTGGCAGATGTTTGCTGACGACCTTCCTAATGGTTTTGCTCTACCAGGACCTCAGGTTTTGTTCTTCCCAGGAGCAGGCAGGGCAGAATGAAGCAGCCAACGACACCATCTTATAGCCTATGAGTAGTGGTCAGCTAAGCCCTGGCCCCTAGCAGGTACGGAGTTAACATTGTCTCTCACAGGTACTGGTTCTCAGATAATTTGCACAGAAGCAGACAGTGGAGTTTTCAAATGCAAAGTAGCTCCCATAGCACATGGTACACAGCTAGAGATGAATCCATCCAGCCTCTACCACCATCACTACCAGCACCGCCTCAGTGAGCACTACCTCCTCCTAGATACCCTGGATCCTCACAGTTCAGCCTCTGTTCCAGTTACTGAGTTACACACCAGTCATAAAATACAGTATCAACTCTATAGTTATGGCCATTGATATCATTTAAAGACTCAGATTCTCATATACTGTAACACCAGAAATAAAATACACATGCACTCATGCACACACTACACACACAGAGACACTTGAGGCTGGAGTAGCACTATCACTGATCTGTTGCCACCCCAGATCCAGTGTGCACCTAACCCAGGAGCGAGAGATAGGGACACACACACAAACACACACACACACACATGCATGCACGCACACACGCACTTGTTCTCCTGCTGACTCTGTGATTTCTGTTTCCCATTCTTCACAATCGATCTCTAGCTTCAGCACCCTTTGGATGGTGATCTTTTCTGGCACCAGCATTCCCATGGTATCTCACCCATAATTGTGGCTTTTCCTACAGTGCGTGAGAATTGTCAGCCTTCCTAGGTTAGAACTAAACTATGCTTTCCATAATCCCCTTCCATGCAGAGTTCTGGGCTTGCATGAGTCACAAGAGTTTCATCCTGCATGAAACTTGGAAGAGAGCAGACAGGTGACTTTTGTCCTACTCTCTGAAAGCCTCTGCAGGACCACAGGTGCCCTCACTGCATAGCCATTGTCTCTCCTCACTTGTGCAAGGAAGAGCTAGGCAGGCAGCTGCTCCTCTCCTGCTGGATTTCTCCCGTTGGTATCTCTCGCTCCTGGGTCAGGTGCACACTGGATCTGGGGTGCCAACAGATCAGTGCTAGTGCTACTCCAGCCTCAAGTGTCTGACCATCCTTACAGAGTCTCTTCTGCTTCCTTGTCTCCCAGACATCATTTCCTACTCTCTGCCCTAGAGCAGCTGTGCACACAATGTGTGAAGTCAGAGCCCTGTAGTCAATATGTTCTCATACCTGTAGCCACAGACAGGGAGATAGGCAGTAAACAGGCAGATGATAGACAGACCCTAAAAGTCCTTAGAATTGTGATAAAGGCTAAGGCACAGCTTGGACGAGATGGAGACCATAAGAGGTAGGAATCTAGGGCCGAGGGGCATATCTCAAATGGTAGATCCATTGCAGCACTCATGAGGCTCTCGGCTCAGTCCCCACCACCACAAACAAAAGGCGGGGCCTAGCATGAAACCTAGGTTATGGTGGTATAACACCCTTGAAGGGGATTGTGGGACCCCCTAATCTCTTCTTTTCAAATTCTGCTTTTTATCCATAAAGTGAACTGTTTTGCTTTGTCACATGCTGCCATGATGGGTATATGGACAGGATATATAGAAACTGAAATCTTTTTTTTTCCATTTTTATTAGGTATTTACCTCATTTACATTTCCAATGCTATACCAAAAGTCCCCCATACCCACCCACCCCCACTCCCCTACCCACCCACTCCCCCTTTTTGGCTCTGGCGTTCCCCTGTACTGGGGCATATAAAGTTTGCGTGTCCAATGGGCCTCTCTTTCCAGTGATGGCCGACTAGGCCATCTTTTGATACATATGCAGCTAGAGTCAAGAGCTCCGGGGTACTGGTTAGTTCATAATGTTGTTCCACCTATAGGGTTGCAGATCCCTTTAGCTCCTTGGGTACTTTTTCTAGCTCCTCCATTGGGAGCCCTGTGATCCATCCATTAGCTGACTATGAGCATCCACTTCTGTGTTTGCTAGGCCCCGGCATAGTCTCACAAGAGACAGCTACATCTGGGTCCTTTCGATGAAATCTTGCTAGTATATGCAATGGTGTCAGCGTTTGGATGCTGATTATGGGGTGGATCCCTGGATATGGCAGTCTCTACATGGTCCATCCTTTCATCTCAGCTCCAAACTTTGTCTTTGTAACTCCTTCCATGGGTGTTTTGTTCCCAATTCTAAGGAGGGGCATAGTGTCCACACTTCAGTCTTCATTCTTCTTGAGTAGAAACTGAAATCTTAATGGTTCTGCTTCTCTGGCCTCTGACATAAACACCCACCCAACCCCCTAAGTAGATGCATAACATCTCATCAACCATGCACCCGCCATTCCCAACATCTAAGCACCTGCTCAACAAACCATTCTACATCCCAACCTGCCTTTCAGCCTGGACACCTGTTTCATTTTGACTTACAGAGGGCTCTAAGGATCACACCACCTCTAGTCTATAAACAGCTACTGTATGATGATGGAAGCAGCAGAAGGGCCTAGTGAGGGATTGCTACTTCAGAACTTCACAAAGAACTTCAGTGAGGCCCACATGCTTGTGTAAGCGTGAAACAGGTAGAGGCCAACCTCTAGAAGGCTGTGAGGATCAGGAGTGTCCATGCATGCAGGGTCAGAGTCTGTGCGATGGAGCCACCACCAGGGACAAGTACTGTCCTTACCAGGGGCTCTACAGTGGCTTAATTATCAAGAGTACCTTTCTCAGAAATATGTCTGTATATATTTATCACGAAAGTGACAGGAGTTCCTAGGCAAACTGGTAATGCAAACAGGGAAGACATTAGCATGCATGAGAGCTGAAAGCTTAAGTACTGGCCTTTGCTTTCACATAATAAACATACTCATTACACACTTTTTTTCTGTCCCCTTAATATCATCACAGCATGGCTCTAACACACCCACCCTCTCCCTCCTAGCATTTGTTCCTGTGAGAGCGGGGTCACAAGGAGACATCTCCTCGGTGATGTCCTGCTTTCCAGCCTCTCCCTCGCCACCCATTAACCTGCAGCACAGTTACTAAGTGTCTGGGTGGCTGGGTTGTCTTGTTCTGTTTTGTTCTTTTCACCTAGTGCTGGGAACACGATTGTTCATGGTATTTGTCAGCTTTCCGTTGCATCCAGTCAACACGGATCTCATCTAGTGATATGACACGTACACATACATTTGGAGATGGTAACGAGATGCGATTTCCCTATGAAATAACCATCCATGGGTACATTGTTGAGTATCTGGGCACTTCTAGGGAGAGGACCTAGCTGGAGGAAGTAGGTCGAAGGTTCTTGAGAACATTCTGACTGTCTCTTTCCTACCTTGCTCTACTTCCTGTCTGCAGTAGAGTGAAAGAGTTCTTCTACCATTCTCTCACGCTGCATGACAGTCCCACAGTCTGGAAGTAAACCTTGAATCAAAGGTCCAGAAAACCAGCAAAGCAAACATTCCATTCTGTAAGTTGTTTCATTTAATATTCTGGTCGCAACAATGAATAGTCACTAATACAGGTCATGTCAAAGGTTATGACCCCTTGACAGTGTAACAGCTGAGCAGAAGCAAGGACTTGTGAGGGAAGCAGCCCTGTGACTAAGAATGCCCCAGGCAGTGGGGACTTCAGACATAAAATGTCACTCCTCCATTAGGAAACGTCCTGTCAAGGATCCCTTACCATGTTGTTCTTTTGTTCATTCATTGGTTTAGTTTTTAAGTTTTAGCTATTTCCACTTATAGTTTCTAGAACTCTCCGAGTTCTTTTCTTTTCTGCATCAGAGCATTTGCACGTTCTGTTCCTTTGTCTGGTCTGCTCTTTCCCCTGTTCTCACCAGAGTGACTTCTCATGGCTGAATCCCAGACCTTTCTTTGCCAGTGAAGTCCCCTCTGACTATCAAGCCTGTGGTAAGTCCTCCCTTTTCACTCTGGAAGCAGTTGCTTGGCCCTCACAAAGCATAACCACTTGGGTACGTAATTACTCAATATACTAAAAAGTGCACATTAAAAAGAACAGGATGCCCACCAGAACCCTTGCTGAAGACACCACATCCCCTGAGTACTGGACACAGAGACCACATGGGACTGAGCTGGAAGCTATCTCCCTGCTGGTTAGCACCCATGGTGCCAGAAGCTGCTGTTCGGGCTGCTGGGGGAGAAACGTTATCAAGGATCGCACTCACTTGTAAACTCTGCCAGCTTCGGTGCTTAACCCCCCCCCCCAGCAAGCTGGTGCAGTAGTGGCACATTCCGGGGTAACCAATGGATTGCCAATTTCATCCGCAGCCTGCTCCATAGGAGGGAATACGTGCCTGGCACAGCAGAATAGGACAAAAGCCTATTGCCAGAGAGGTCACAGATCCTATGAGGAAATCCACTACTGATGTTTTCTCAAATGGACAGGTATTTAAACCACCTTCTAAATATTTATACCCATATATTAGCACAGCCCTCTGCCTCCGTCAGAGGATGGCAGTGTTGAGGGTAAGTGACTAGTGACTGTTTGGTTCCAGGTGGGACATCTGTGTCAGCCCTCTAAAGCTCAGCGAACACTGCAGAAAAGGAAGTAGGTGGACTGTGGGAGCCAATTGATGGGAAGATGGGGGGAGCGTATCTTCTGGATATGACATAGCCACTGCCATCATGAATAGGCAGCAGCTGTGACTGTCTACAAGGGACCTGGGAAGAAGAAAGGAGGGAGGGAAGAAAGGAAAGGAGAAACCCGGGTTGGAAGGTGGGCTAATTGGGAGAACGAGGGGAGATCGGCAAGAGTGGGAGGGTGGGGTAGGGCAGATAGGCCGTTGAGAGGTGAATTAATCACAGTGTGCCATATACAAATATTGCCAACATTTCTAATTAAGTGAAAATACTTAGGAGTAAGTGTTGAGTAGATGACTCAGGGGATGATGGGAAGAGTCCATCATGGAACATCCAAACCAGGGGGCTGAGGCTGGAAAGGGGAGGGGCAAAATACAAAGGGGAGTTATGGAAGAAATGAAGGAGCCAGAGAGGGATCAGAGGGAGGGAAATCTTCCAGAGAAAGTCAAGCAGAGGATCTTGGGGGTGGTGAGGGGGACAGGCCAGATAGGCCCATGGACCAGAGGGACAGGCCAGACAGGCCCATGGGCCACAGAGACAGAGATGCTACTATCGAACGATAGCTACAGGTGTTGGAGGGATGGTTCAGTCATGAAGAACACTCTCTGTTCTCTCAGAAAGCCTAATATAGTTCCCTGCAGGGACATTGGACAGTTTACAACTATCAGGAACTTCAGGGGGATTGGATGCTCTCTTCTGGCCTCCGCAGGCACCCCACACACATGTAGCACACACACAAACGCACACATAAAGGAAAATTAAAAGCTATACTACCTGTTGTGTACCAACCAAAGCTCCACCGACGGACAGAGACCAGCATGGCCTGACCTGTAGTGAACCCAAGGTCACTGATGCATTCCCGGAATCCTCCTCTACCAGGACACCTTTAATCACGTGCACAGTAAGTCTTTTCTTCTCTAACCACTCAGAGCTCCTCCCATGCCGTCACGGTTCTCAGTGGAACGGTAACTAACCCTGCTCCCCCCCCCCCCCCGTGGAGTGTCTATTTGCTAATGGAGTTGTCTGCTGCAGTATCCAGATTGCCAGATGTGCCAAAAGCCCCATATACTGGGACAGTTGCAACGCTGGGAATGGCCACAGCATGACCTTCTCCAAGCCCTTGAATCTGAAAAAAACACCAGCTGGGGGAAGGCCAGGGATGGCTTCAGTCCCGCCTGCCTTGACAAGAGACATTACAACAGATGTGCATGTATTTTATTGTGTGACGAATGGATGCAGGGTGGGAGAAGAGGGAAATAGAACCTAAGAAAGGGCACAGAGTCTCTCTGGGCAGCCAGATGGGATCACACATAAACGAGAAAGCACAGTTCCCGCCGCAGAGCCAGCTGCGGAGAAAAGGCTTCCTCCTTCATGGAAAGAAAAGATGCTCTCCTTCAAATGAGAAGTACACAGCAGACGAATGTATCTGGGACAACCTGAGGATTGAATGTCCCCACAGGACTCTCAGTGGGAGCCGGCAGGTTTGATTGAAAACACCCAGCAGGTGAAGGTAGATTCCTTATCACTTCCTATGCCCAAGGATTGAAAGCTGAAAATAGACCCAAGGATTCTGTGGGCACTTTCTGCAGGCAGGGGTTATCAAAGTCTCTGTCTGATTTTGGACAGTTTTTTTGTTTTGTTTTGTTTTTGTTTTTGTAAAATATATCCATAACAGTTTGTCTTTAAAGGGGAGTTGCTGGGTTTTCATCATGTGGATAATTGATTTGTTACAAGTCACAGGAAAGCATTTGTCATTCGGAAGCCACCAAGCCCCACGTGGTCTTCCTCCCCGGATAAGCACGGAGCCTTTTGACTTATTGCTGTCATTAAATTGAAGTGTTCGGCTGATTATTTTGGTATTTCGGAATTTCCTATAAATCACCTCCTTATTTTGGTTATTACAATTTTAAGAAGAGGTGCTTGATTTATAGGTGACAGCCAAGAGGAGGAGGAGGAGGAGGCACAAGGAGGGAGAGGCTAGAGGCCCAATGAGGACACAATTGGAAGCAGGTGTTTGATTCATTGATGTACCTCTCTACACACACACCCTCTAAAACATGCCCACGCCCGAGAGGTTTTTCACTCCTACGTCTTGGAGACAAGGTCCTGGGATCTTCAGAGACTGGGATATGCTATGCTTCCCTCCTAGCTCAGAGCAGACAGCAGTCAAACTCCAAAGAGAAATTCACCCTCCCTCTCTCGTGCATGAGCAAGTCACCAGACCAGAGTCTGTGTTCACAGAGAAAATAAGTGATCAGGATCCGGCTCCCACTGGACACAGCTGGATTCTGAGACGCAGCCGAGCAGAAAATGACTTCCCAGGCCTCAGCAAGCCTATCAATCAACTGCAGTTTCTGACAACTGTCCAGCATGGCAGAGACGGTGGGAAGACTCACAATGAGTAGACACAATGCCTGCCTGGACAGAACAGTAGGTCAGAAGGAAGGTCAAGGGGCTTGCGCATCATCCCCACCTGGTTAGAAAGTTATAAGAACTGGGGACTGGGCTATCTCCCAGATAACTGGGAGGTGGGTGTTACCGCTCCAGAGGAGAGGAATATGAAAGCCTGAAAGGGGGCAACTGCCATTCTGGTGCAGAGAATGGGGTCCCTGGCCTGGGTGAAAGCCACACATTCCAGTTGGGCAGGTCAGTCAACTGGCTAAAGGACCACCCCTCCACGAGGCACATCCACCCTAATGCCTGCTAAAGTGAGGAGGAATAATTAGCCCTTTAATGAGACCACATCCTTTTCCTTCCTAGAATGCTCAACCCCAAGTGCAGCCTCTCCACCTGAGTTCTGTTGGGTCTGCTGATCGGTCTGCACTAACTCTCCCTTTTTCTTCTCGAGTCTTTTTCTTTTGGATGCTGGTCAGAGTCTGAGAACACCTCCTCTTATACTTTGGGCAGCTTCTATTCTCTTTCTCTAAAGCCCCTTTCCCCACCATGTGGCTGCCTGTCCGACAACATGGCTGAGGGGAGGGGAGGGGAGGAGAGGGGAGGGGAGGGGAGGGGAGGGGAGGGGAGGGGAGGGGAGAAGAGAAGAGAAGAGAAGAGAAGAGAAGAGAAGAGAAGAGAAGAGAAGAGAAGAGAAGAGAAGAGAAGAGAAGAGAAGAGAAGAGAAGAGGAAGGGAGGAAGGAAGAACAGAAGGAAGATAATTGGGAGCTGAGGAGCTAGCTCAATGGGTAAAGCAGTTGCTGTACACATGACAACCTGAGTTCCAAACCTTAACATCTACATTAAAAGCCAGGCATGATGATACATGCCTGTAACCTTGGAGCTTGAGGCACAGACATGTGGATACTCAGGGCTCACAGGCCAGTCAGTGTGGCCCAAACAATGAGCTCCGGGTTCATTGAGAGACTCCAGCTCAAAAACCTAGGTGGAGGGCAAAAGGGGAGAACAAAACACATGAATGCACAGGTGTGTGAGCATTCACACACACACACATACACACACACACACACACACACACACACACACTCATACATCACAAAACAAGCCATAGCAATGAACTGAGGAGTGGAGTGGCTGTCTGTAAACAGCAGTCACCAACTCTCACTCAGTGTAAACCTATTTGTGGAGTTTCTATATTAAGGGGCACAGACCTCCCTTCCATTGTGAGAGGTCAGGCTTGAATTTGAACTATTTCCCGTAGAGGTTGATAGTGATCCCATACCTAAGGAACATGTCCAATTCTGCGCTGTTTGTGTTAGAGGATATACCGCGGAGCAGGTGGCCAGGATGTGCAGAGACTACAAAGCTCATACCACAGAGGATGTATAAAGGGGCAAAGGCATTCCGTTCCCCTGGAGAAGAAAGGGGACGAGAGCTCGCACGCCTCTGCTATGTTTTTTTCACAGGAGACCGGAAGCAATTTATTTTATAATTGCTCCAGAGAGGAGAGAGAAAACTTCAGGGGGAGAGGCAGGTTTCTGTCCAACATGATTTAGCAATTAGAGGGCTCTGACCTAGGAGGCATGATAGATAATCAGCTCCCTGCCACTGGAAGTGGTAAAGGATAGCCAGGATGGAATTACTGTTCAGAAATTGCCAGCATTTTGTAGAAAGTGAAATTGGATATAATTTAAGGTATCCTTCCTAGGAGAAAAGTCTATGGGTGTGTGACATATTTAAACTAACATATGAATAGTTGATGGATTCTTTCAAGAAGGTATGTTGTATTCACACTCGAGAATGTACCAGGAGTGGCAGATATGCCAGCCTTATAACTGTCTTGATTCTCTTCCAGTTGCTGTGATAAAATACTCTGACCAAAGCAACTTGAGAGAGAATGGGTTTATTTGGCTCAGAGCTCCCTGTTGCAGTCCTTTAGGGCAGGGAAGCCATAGCCATGGGAGTCTTCAGGAGTCATGCACGATGCATCTGCCCTCAGGAGGCAGACAGCAAGGAATGCCTGCTACTTTTCAGCTCCATTTGTACGGTCCAGGATCCCAGCCAGGGAATGGCACCACCCACAACGGTTAGGTCTTCCATCTTCAGTTAATGTAGTCCAGATAATTCCCCACAGTCATGACCAGGAGCTCCATCTCCTAGGTGGCTCTAGATTCTGTGGAGTTGGCAGGTTGACACAAACCATCACAGGAGCCTGATGGGATTCTAACACAGTGGTTCTCAACCTTCCTAATGCTGTGACCCTTTAATGCAGGTCCTCACATTGTGGTGACCACCAATCATAAAAGTATTTTGTTGCTACATTATAACTTTAATCTTGCTACTGTTATGAGTTGTAATGCAAACCTCTGATATGTAGGATATTTGATATGCAACCTGCAAAGGGATTGAGACCCACAGGCTGAGAACCACTGCTCTAACAGAAGGAACGGGTCTTGATTTCAGTGCTGACTATGTTATGGATCCAAGTCATCACTGAACTCCTAACTGAAAGGCGATGATGCATGAGGATTAAGAATGAACCCGTGAGCACCAGTGCGTGGGTTTAGGTTCTACCTCTAGCCACTAACTAAATGCAAATATCCACATGGAGTAGTTTTCACTTTGATAGGAGACGGGGGTCGGGTGATGGGTAGGCATGCTTTCACATTCTGTATTATACAGACATGCTTGTACTCTATGTTAGAAAGAGGAATTAACACATACATGTTTGATTAGCACAAATGCACTGTTAATGATTTGTTTGTTCTGAGCTAACCCCATGTCTTGATGCCCCTAGAGGAGTACAAGGTTAACTGCACAGAAACGACTAGACTCAGCATTACAAGAAGTGTCTAAGCCCAGACACGCAGACAACAAGGAAAGATTGCAAGGGATAGCTAGCAAAGCACAGACGCTGTCTCGAAAGTGGGGCAGGTCTGAATTCCAGAATGATTCATTGCCTTGACCCCCTATATAATTTGCAGCTTGAGGTAAGATGCTACAGATTTTTAGGGTACAGATATTTTGAGGCTGCTGTCTCTCTAAATAAAGCACAGCTTTAAAGATTCAATTCCTGCCTTTGCTCATTGGCATCTGCAAGTGACCCCAGGATTCTGGTGACAGCTTAATAGAAGAGGGAAAAAGAAGGCAACAGCAGCACTCTGCAGCACTCTGCATTGGGCATATCAGCATTTCTTCTCCGATCCCTTTGGCCCCAGGGCCAGTTCTTGCTTATAGGCACCACTACCTGGCTGTATGTATGCAAGAGCAATTGGGCTTCAGCTAACCAACACCTCTTTGAAGTCTTCAACACGGACAGTTAGAGCCACCCGGACCTGATCCCTTCACTGTAATCCTAGGATGAGACATAGTAGAAGCTGCCCATGGAATTAATTGACCTTCTGGTACCAACATCTACTTCATAGAACTACCTGTGTCCAGAGCAGCTTTGGCCAAGCTGTGTCCCTTGTGCCCAGGCTAGTCAGTTCTCTCCTCGGGGTTTCCTAGCTTCCCAGATCACAAGTTTGGGGGTATTTGGCACCCAGGCCACCTTATGCAGAAGCAATTTATTATGCATGCTAGAAGCTTCTTCCTTCCCATGGTACATTGGCATGGCATCCAAACAGAGGGGGAATGCAGTGCAGGGAGCTCTGGCCTTAAGATATTCCGGCATGATTCAAAGGGAGATTATGCTAAAATGAGGGAAATATCTTTTCATCAAAAGACCATGTTTAGAATTTTCCACATCATTTCACCCTCTGTGATAATTTAAACCAGTGGAGTGCATAAGATGATAATGACAATAATAATAATAGCAATAATAATATACAATCCTTCTGAGACACACAGAAGATGTTTAAGCAGTGGCTGAGAAGCTACTCGCGATATCTTTGAATGGGTCTCTGTCTTCCAACCTCTGCTGGAACAGAGTTTTATGAAGAACTACTGTGAAGGGGAACAGCAGTGTGTGCAGGAGGGAGATGGGATGAGCCATGAGAAGATAATCTAGGTGTGAAATATCTGCTAGATAAATGTAAGTTGAAGTCCTATACGAGGCATTCACCATACAGAGATTAAACTAAAGGTATATCATTGGCCTCAGGCTGTTCCCAGTCCAGTAAAAGTGACAACTCATGAGCCCCCAACCACCATGTGAGAACACCCACGTGCACAGTCAGCAGCCCTAGAGTTCAGGGGTCCACTCTTTGCTTTACTTGTGAAAGCCTTTGTGCCTCTTCAAGCCTCCCTTTCCTTGCTCAGAAAATAAGGATGGCAGCAAGGAGCTCAAACATGTAGCAGGACTCAGAAGGGTATCTGCTGTGTACAAATAGGCTGACTGGGCATCCTTGTCATTACTACAGGTAAGGCATGTGGCTCAGCCACCAGCTGCTCACCCAAAGGCAGAGGTTGGTGAAGGTTGGGAAAACGGAGTCACCGAGGACTGGGGAAGTTAGCCAAGCAGCACAGGCAGGAAGATGAGAATGTTGCAATGACAATGCAGAGACATGACATGGCACTTTGTCTATCTACTTCATAAAATGGCTTGTCACGTGCATGTATGTACACTAAAGTTCATGCTGCATACATGTGTGTATACTAAATGCCACTTTGTGGGCATATAAATACATTAAATGCCATGTTTGCATATTCACATTAAATGACATACTGTTATGTGCACATGTTCAATGGCATATTTCTACGTGTGCATAGATTAAAGGATATGTTGAATGTATATATACAATTAATAACATGATATGGGGGCTAGAGAGATGACTCAGTGGTTAAGAATGCTGACTGCTCTTTCAGAGGATCCAGGTTCAACTCTCAGCATCCACATGGTGGCTCACATGTGTCTATAACTCCAATTCCAGGAGATCCCAAGCCCTCTTCTGGTTTCCACAGGCACCAGGCACACATGTGCAGGCAAAAAACCCAAATACATACATAAAATAAATAAATGAATTTTAAAGTAACATGTTGTATACAGGGGTGTGTGTGTTGACATCTCCCTATTGCTTTATACATGATCATATATCTGATAGCATGTCTACAGGTACATGCACTAAAATGTATGTGTATGTACATACATTAAATGGTCTAGTATAGGCCATCACAATGAGTAATAAGTGGAAGTAGCAGATAAGACACAGACAGGCAAAAGTCATTCCGCAGACAAGCTTCTTGGTCATGCTGAGAAGCCTGAGTGCTTTGTTTGTGTGTTATAAACTGCTAGATGTTAAAGAAGCCACATAATCCGATTTTCAGCCTAAAGGAGAGTTGCATGTGGAGAGCTGGGGGGAGCTGGCCCCTCCAGCCCGGAGGAAGCTGATGCAATCTTCCTCTTAGGAAATTATGTGGATACAGAGCATACCTGATCAAGAGAGAGAATCAAAAGGTATTTAGGATATCCAGTTCAGGATGATGGATCAAACCTGTGCATTTTATCTCCATTTTTTCTTCCTAAGAGCCCTATAATGCAGCTACATGTAATTCAAATTGCATATCCAGTCTACAGTTCTATATATTGGACAACAAAGAAAAAGATGAACAGCAGATAGCAGTTATATTAGTTATCTTTCTTTTGCTGTAATAAAATACCATGATCAAATGCAACTTTTGGAAGCAATAATGTGTTTGGGCTTCTGGTTTCAAATGGAGGCGGGTTCTTCATGGTGGGTTAGACATGGCAGCAGGGCAGACACAGTGTCTGGAGAACAGAGCTGAGAGGCCACCTCTTAACCCCACGTACAATCAGGGAGTGAACTGAGGTAGGACAGGACTATGGAATCTCAATCTCAAAGCCTGCCTCCAGTGATGTACTTGCATCAGTAGGGCTACCTGCTAAATCCACCCAAATGGTACCAACTGGGAACTGAGTATTCAAGTTTGTAAGCCTATGGGGGACATTTCTCATTCAAAACACCCTAGCAATAAACTCTTGGAACCCCAGAAGCCTACAACCAATGTGGTAACAAATAAGGAAAGCCCAAGGACACTAGATTCCAGCATATGATGAAACTGAGAACCTTGCTATCTGCGCCAGAGAAGCCCATAGGCCCAGATGGGAAGTGGAAACACCAGTCAACTTTTGGAGCCAGGACCCAGACCTGTTCGCCCTCACTAAGCAGTGTCTTTAGCCTCTGGGACCACACGCCAATGGGAATCCAGTGCCAGACACATATAGAGTTTTAAGTGTACTGGTATTCACATTCAAAAATAGGATCTAAGGTTAAAATTAACTGTGCCTTTACATTTCATTTCACTTGACACACAATTAGTAGCAGATTGGTGGGTACAATGTGATGTACTTTATGTTGCATGATGATACAATCAAAATAATTAGTATGATTGCCATATTTCTTACTTCAAACTTCAGTTCTAGGTTTATGAACTATATAACTCACCCCAAATTCCAGGCTTTCTAATACACAATAGAATTGCAGAACGTGTTCTCTTACCTCACTTTAGCCTTCTGCCCATTGACTGCCACTCCCCTCCCCAGTCTTTGGTAACCACGAATCTGCTCTTTGCATTTGTGAAGTCAACTTATTAATGCCTATATTAGGAATAAGATTAGCTTTGATAACAATTTCTTTATCTAACCAGAACTAACCAGAATAGCATTGTTTCCAAATGTAACCAATAAAAACCTGTGGTGAGGTCTTCCACGTTACTTCTTTTCATGATACACTGGACTTTTACATTTGCAGTGCATTGCAATCCAGTTGCTGCACTGGCGAGGGAAATACTTTACCTGTCATCAGACATCATATGATCTATAGACAGAAAGTAAGCCCACATACCCAAGCCATTCCAAAGCAATCCCAAGGCTCCCAGCTCCGAATAGAATGGGCATTTTGGAAAATACGTTACGATTATATTTTTAGTTTCTTTAGTTGAAGTTTCAGTTAATGCTTCCTGTTGTGTCTCTTCTCCTTTCTCCTCCCCTCTGCCCACCCCCACCCTTCTTGCCTCTCTCTCTCCTTCCTTCCTTCCTTAGCTGATGTGAGCAGATTTGTGCCAAGGCATGCTCAGTCTCCCATGGTGCTGTGTGCCTTTCCACAAAACCAGAAGGAAAGGAGCCAAATGACCATAAAATGAAGTTTAGAAACCATGGGCAAAAACAAATGATTCCCCTTTCAGTTGACTTCCTCAGGCATTTTGTCACCATGATGGAAGGCTCACGAACACAAACAGACAACATACTCCAAACAAATGAGAAATGTTGATGTCATGGGAATAGATTGATGGCCTGATCTTAGTGTAACACATACAAATGGTGATCAGCTTACCAGCTCTTCAGGCTTCAGCCCATTATCAATGGCCCTGTTACTTTGGATCTGGGACAACGCAGCATAGCAGTAGGAGAACATACTGGAATAACACTGTCTACTTCTTGCGCGCGCTCAACTGGCCAGGAAGAACTACACTGCAACAGGATCCTTCTGCACACGTTTATTGGGAGAGCATTGATTGCATAGGCGAAAGAAGAACAAGAACCCCGAACAAGGAAAATGATGCTGCTTATATACCCCTCCATGTGACGTGTCAGCTCCTGATTAGCTGCTCACTCATCACCCCACTACTACGCCCCGGGATGGGCAGTGACTTGGCACGAATTTACTCTTGCACCTGCGCACATTACTTGTTTACCAGTTAGGCACAGCGGAGGCTCATGATGGCAATTGCTCACGGCTCCCTACATCTACTTCATAGTTGTGGGGAGAGAGAGATAGAGAGACAGAGTCAGAAAGACAGAGAGAGAGTACTAGAGTATACCCCCCGAAGGCCACTCTCCCAAACACTTCCCACTATGCTCCTCCTCTTAAAACTCCAAGCATCTCCTTTCCTAGTACTGTCTCTAATACAGTGGGCCTTGCCCTCCACTATTCCATCCTACACCTACTCTGCTCTGTAGTCCAGGATGGTCCAGGCCAGCTACTACATAGTTCTGTATGTACTGCCCTTTGTTGACTCTTTCTAACAACTTCATGGACTGAGTATGATTGTCTTCATTGTACAGCTACATGAGAGGACCGCAAAGGGACAAATGGCTTTGCTAAAGATCACATGGCAGGTAAATGATGGAATTAGAACCCAAAACCAGATTGGAAAGCCAGTTCTTTTCACTGTAACATGTTGCCTCTCAAACTCTCTGAAATATAGAACTGTCGAGAGTTGGGATGGAAGGAAGGGGTGGGTGGTAGTCATTTTTTAAGCTGGTTCCAGGCAGAAGGAGCTCCTTCTAATGGCATTTCCATAATTAGAATGTGTTTTATTCTGATAGTCATAATTTAGGCAATTGCGGTGACATTCAGCTGAAACCTGGCATACAAGATGTTCATTTCTCTTAAAAGTTCACTCTTAATTGGCCTCAGCCCTTTCCAAGTCTGAGAGGGGAACAGAATGTATGCTTCTGATGTCCCAGTGTTGACGTCTATTTGACGCTTAGTCCCTAGAGTTTATTCTGCAGAAGATGAGATGGGGAGGCAGGTAGGGAAGAAAGAGAAAAGCGGGAGTCTTGTCAGACAGGAGGTGTGCTGTAGCGCATGCTCCTCTTCAGGGCTCTCTGGACCCACAAGTGAATTCTGCATGCCACACAGAGTAGACGATTGTGCCAATGATGAAATTATACTCCCTCATTCCTCAGAGTTCTCCTAGGAGAGAAGCTGTAGCTATGAAGACCACTTACCAGTGTGGTCGGTCCTGATGGGGTCTTCCATCTCAAGAAAAGTGGGAATCCTCAGGAGAAGATGGACTGTTTGGCGAAAGGACAATTGAAGTAAGACAGTCCCTGGAGTTTTGGTGGCCTTCTGACCTGCAGGAATGTCCCAACTGCTGTAAATTACATGTACTGGAGAAAGCCTGAGAACTGGAGTAGTGTGCACGTTAGAGAAGAACAAAGTGGGCTGAGCTCTGCGCCAGTATTTGCTCTCTGTGTGACCTCTGTGAGCCTCAGTTTCCCGGGCCAATACTAACTGAAAAACCCCAAGACTATCGTAAGAACTGAGAAGCAGTCTCTGGCCTACCTCAGACTCCTGCTTCTCATTCTGTTCAAGACTAGGTATTCTGACAGACCCTCTCACTGTGTTGAATAAGTATAGAAGTGAATAAGAATCAGAATGTATTTACCAGGGACTAAATGCTAGGCAAAAATGGAAAACTAGAAGCTGGAGAGACAACTCCACAGTTGAGAGCACACACCACCCTTGAGAACTGGAGCTCTTTTGCCAGCATCTGTGTGGAGCAGCTCACAACTGCTTGTAATTCTAGTTCCAGGTGATCTAATGCCACCTTCTGACCTCCAAAGTCACCTGCATTCATACACACACACACACACACACACACACACACACACACACACACACACAATTAAAACTTAAAATCTTTTTAGAAGAAAAAAAAACCTACAGAGAACATTGGACAAATTTTCCTGAAGAATATTTGACAATTCCAAGTGACTTTGGTACCAGCAAGTTACAGCAATGAGAGACAGACTTTTAAAATGCAGGCCATAATAGGTATTTGCAGCTCTAATTGATATTAGCTAGCTTTTCCACAAACCCTCTAGTTTGACGTGGGCCCTTCTTCAATGGTGCCTCCACAACATTGTCTAGACACAGATATCTAGGGAAATAAATCTTCAACCCAGGACTCAAACAATTCCTACAAAATCTCATGAATTGTCTGGTTATGTAAGAAGGCACAACATACAAGAAAATATAACACAGTATAAAAAAGCCAGCAGAACTCACACCAGCTTTATTATATACATAAAGTCTTCAGAAGTATAAATTATTTGCTTAGAAACAGTAAAAAAAAAAAAAGTAGGGGTGGGCTGGTGGGGGCTGGAAGGAACATGAGATGGCCCAGCAAGTAAAGATGATGGCCATCAAGCCTAAAACTTGGGGTGGGGGTGGGGGGTCCACATGGTGGAAGGAGAGAACTGACTCCCTTCCCACAAGCTGTCCTCTGACCTCTATAACATGCCACAGTATATACACACACATACAAACACACACAAACACACATTCTTGTACATGCACACACAGAGACATACACACAAATAAATACATAAGTGTAATTTTTTAAAAAGAACAAGAAAATTGAAAGCAAGACTGGATAACAAAAAAGAAAGAAATATACCATTTATAAACAAAAATGTAAGATTCGAAATCAAAAGTGAATAAATGGATAAAACACTACTAGGTATACATGAAGAGGGCTTTTTCTCAACTCTAAGAGAAGACCACAAATCAAAAAACCATGCTCAAAATGCAACAAAGATTAAAAGTTCAAATAGAGAGTTTGGGGTTGCAGGGTGGAGGGACATCTAACTTACATCTCACTAAGTTTTCAAAGCGGAAAGGAAAGCAAAGACGAGCTGAGTGGAGGATGCAGCTTTACAACGTGGAAAAAAACAAATAGTTAATCCACAAAACATAGAAGACAAAGAAATTATCTTTTTGAAGAACTAGGAAAACAATAATAAAATCTGAGGATGTTTGCAGTAAACTCTGTGAGTGCGTTACTTCAGTGATGTCTCTGCCAGGCAACAGTTACTATGATCGCTTCATGGTCTGGATCTGAGCCCTGAGAGATTTAGTCCTCAAAGGCTACATCTCAGCCCTAGGAGAAGTGGATTCTTTCTGCATCAACTCTTTCTCTCTGATTTTTGTCTTACCTTGTGTGTGTGTGTGAGTGTGTGTGTGTGTGTGTGTGTGTGTGTGTGTGTGTGTGTGTGTGTGTGTGTGACATGCCCTCCCCCAACCACACACATGCATGCACATGCGCATTCGAGGTCATAGGACAAGTTTTGGAAGTCTTTTCTTCCATCCCATAGGTCCCAGGGAGCAAACATCAGGCTTGGCCACGGGTGCCTTTACCTTCTGAGCCATCCTACCAACCCATACAGCTACTATATTTAGACCTATTAATTTCTCTTGATTGCTTGCTTACTGGCCATGTCCTCATTATCGCAGTTCCTAGTACATTCTTTCCACTTAAACTTTCTCTGTTCAAAGTAATGTGTGGTTAAGGGCGAAAGTGAGGAAAAGGAGAGCGTGAATCTCAAAAGCAGGCATCTCCTTCTTTAATCTTCTTCAGCCTGGTGCCTAGAAGGTAAATCTCCTGGACACTGTCCCTCTGGTCCCTTCCTAGCACACCCACAGTATAAGCTTTGGAGTCAGATGAACTCATGCATAAATCGCAGCTTCTGCCAGTTGCCAGCTGTATCCTCGGAGAAATTTCTTAATCTCTCTAAGCCTGTTTTCTTATTTTAAAACTGATATAATAATGCTCTCGCCCACTGGCTGTTGAGGCTTAGCTGAGACAACCTATATAAAAACTTCCTGGAGCAACACTGATCCTCTGTCTCCTTCCAAGAAAGTGCCTTAAAGACATATCGTACCCCTCAAGACACCCTGCTCTCCCTTTCCCAGACTTAAAACCTTCTCACAGAGGGTCTCCATGCTCTTGAAGACTCTTACCTTCCTTTTCTAATGGATTTATTTAATTAGCTGATGTCTGCACATTGCTCAGAGGCCAGAATGCTGAATCTGTTCTTTCTATTGCCTTTCTCTTCCCTCCCTAATGGACTTCTAAATCTTTACATCAGAGCCCTGGGTGTCTCTTTGACCCTTCTGCTTTAAGATCTGGGAGAGATCAAATGTCCTGAGCCAAGAATGATGAGGCAAGGTAAGATAAATGCTTACATACTCTCTAAGGATACCTGCTGTGCACAGTGGAGCTAGCCCTAGTGGCGAGGACATGGGTGAGCTGGCCACAAGGACATGAGAGCAGGAAAGCTGGCCCTGTAACTCCTCTGCCATGCCCCATGCTCCCTCACCCCTCGCCACCTGAGGCAGTCAAAGAGCTGGTCCCAGAGTCATGAGAGTGGGTAAGCTGTCCCTGCCCCTCTCTGGTTGCAGTACTTGGGACAGTGGGCCCAACACCTGGCCTGGGCAACACAATAGAGCTGGCCCTGATAAGTGAAGGCTCGGGTGAGCCAGCCATAAGAGTGTGAGAGCAGGTGAAATGGCTCAGCCCCTCAACAGGTGGAGCACTTGGGAAGGTGGCTCCACACCTTGACTGGACAGCACAGTGGAGCTGGCTTTGGTGGCATGGGTGTGGGTGAGCCAGCCTAAGAGCTGATCCTGCCTCTTGACAGTGGCCGCATTGAGTGGGTTAGTGGGCACAGTACTGCAGAGCTCACCCTGGGTGGTGCAAATAAGGGAGAGCCAGAGGACTGATCCAGGGCTTTGAGTTGGCCCATCCCAAAAGTCCACATCATCTGTGAACTGCTGAAGTGCATAAATGGGTCAGTCTTACTGAACCATAGCTGCAGGATCTCCATGACACAGGGCAACAACAGGAAAACCAGGAGAAATCACAGTGAAGGTCCAGGATCCAGTATTGATGGTATGGCAGAAGCCAGAGACCTCAGACCAGACCAATGACTCATTGCAATGAACATTTGCAAGTAAAAATGTGTGAACAGAGGGATATACTGTGGGACACAGTGCAACACACTACAGCTTCCACAACCAGATGTTTTCTATGCTTTGTTTTGTTTGGCTTGTTTTTTATTTTCTCTTGTGGGGGGCATTGCAAGTGTAGAGGGCAGATACAAAGGGGCAGGGAGATGAGTGGGACTGAGGTACATTATGTAAAACTCACAAAGAATCAATAAAAAGTGAGGGTGGGGAAAATACCTGCTGTGCTGTGAGTTCTAAGCCAGCCTGTATGTTGGTACTAACTGTGCACTATTTAATATGGGGGGGGGGTATGTATTATCAACACTCTTCTCTGATCTACAGCATAATCCAGGTATCAATATGGGTCAACTCTGCTTACCTTCCCATCAAGTGTTTGAGTCTAGCCAGTCTGAATGGACACCAGCTGGAGCCTACACTACTTCAGTCATTCAGCCACTCCATGAGATGCATCAACTGAACACTATACACAAAGCTCAACACAGGGATCTGGGCTGCAAAATGGAGATTACACCTCTGTTCTTTTAGAGCTCATTAAAAAAAAATAGCAAGTGAACTCACACACTCTTGGTTGTAGAAAGGCCTGAGATTGTCTACTGCATCTTTCCTGTACCCTAGGACTTTGGTTCTCTGCTTGGATGTTTCTAATGGTGCTGACTTCTCGCTCTCCAGGCAGTAGTTTCTCATAAGACACAGCCGAGCATCAGAAAATTCTGCTCCTGCAGCCAAAACTGCCCTGTGTACATAAAAGAGGTACTTTGTCAGTTCCTAAAGTGAGCAGGCAAATCTGAGGTACATATGTACGAGGTGATGAGGGCATCCCAAGACAACTGTCACAGGAGAGGGCTCTTTAAGTGTCTCATGACAGGGGTGTCCATTATACACTTGAGTTGGAACCTTGCACCAATGTTTTCTGAACCCAAAAAGTTTGTTCCCAGAGAGAAGGCCTGCCACTTCTAGAAAATGATACAAAGATGCTGTCCCCTACTCACTCCCATGTGTAACAAAAAAATCTTAATGTTGTATAAAGACAGGCCAAGGAAGAGTTTGACAGCCAGAGAGAAGTGGGCAGATCAGTAGAACTTGGAACCAAGGGATGGCAGGGGATGCATTCTCTGGTTTTTATTTTTGCCTCATATATCATATGGAACTAAAGAAGGCAACTTGAAAATGCCAGACAGTGTAGGTAATAAAAGCTGTAGCAAAAACTTACATTTTCTAGCAAAAAAAAAAAAAAAAAAGCAACAAAAGACAGAAAACTTTTAGTCAATGTGCACCTTCTATTTAAATCTATGGCCACATTCCCACTTGGGCCAACAAATGCTGATTCGGGAGCCTAGACTTCGCTCTTGCAAGGCTGGAATGAGGCAACTGTGTCTGTCAGGATTCTTTACAGAAACAGGACCAATAGGAAGTATAAATATAATATGTCAATAGTTTTAAGGAACTGGCTCTTGTGGTTATGAAAGCCAGGAAGTTCTAGGATCTGCCATCTGTAAGCTAGTGGTGTAGTTCATTCCAAGTCCAAAGGCCAGCAGGAAAAGTGGGTGTCTCAACTAAAGAAGAGAGGATTGACACCCTTCTGTCATTTTGCTCTGTTTGGGCCATCAGTGATGCACACTCACATTGATGAGGAAGGGTCAATTTCCTCTGCTTATTAATTCAACTGCTATTCTCTCCTAGAAATGCCTCCACAGACACATCCAGAAATAATGATTTACCAATTACCTGGGCATCTCTTAGCTCAGTCGACTCATACAATTGATCACCAAGTACCGGACATTCATGACATTCATGACATTCATGACAGTGTTAAAGGACAGGTGGAGCTGGGACTTGCACTCCCGAGAATCAGCAATGACCTCAACTGTGCTCCCCTCTGAAAAGGGGCCATGTAGAAATTCCAGACTTCCAGCCCCATCTGGCAAGAGTAGTAATTTTCCTCCACTGGTCATTAGAGTGATATCAAAGGAAACCAAGGGAGAGTCTACATCACCGCTGTTTCCCCATAGACATAAAGCAACCTCCCAGGGGTCATCAGGGCAGAGAAAGAACATGCCCTTCCCACTTAACATTAGTAAAGCTTTAGTCCTTTCCCCTTGCCACAGTGTGTCAGAGAAAACCATTTAAAATAGACAATTTGGATAATCCAAAAGGAGCCTTATCACATAAAATCTGCACTGTTTTGCATTAACTGAAAAATCTCTCATCATACACAAACCAAGAAATCTTAATTTCATTTTAAAATACCATAAAAAGATACCAACACCAAGAGAAATAGAATAAATGTTAAAGGTATTGGTCTTAGATCTTAAAGTAACTAAGGTTCCTTTTATTTGGTTGGTTGGTTGGTTGGTTGGTTGGTTGGTTGGTTGGTTGGTTGGTTGTCTCGAATAAAAACCAACATCCTTGATGAAAAAGGAGCTATTAGGAGAAAAATAGAATAATCTCAGGAAAGACATAGAAATTTGAGAACTGAAAAATTAGTAACTAAAATAAAAATCTCAGGTGGAGAGATGGCTCAGAGGTTAAGAGCACTTACTGTTCTTCCGGAGGTCCTGAGTTCAAATCCCAGCAACCACATAGTGCCTCACAACCATCTGAAATGAGATCGGATACCCTCTTCTGGTGTGTCTGAAGAGAGCTACAGTGTACTTACATATAATAAATAAATCATTGTTTTAAAAAATCTCAATAGATAGATCCAATAGCAGAATGGACTAGAGAGGAAAATAAATCAATAAAGTAAAAAAATTAATTTATATATATTTTTAATCTTTTAAAATTATATATAGTTTTTTATATATTTGATTTTTTTAAAAAATAGATTACAAACAAACAGCCCTATGTGGTGACTCATATCTTTATTCCCAGCACTCAAGAGGCAGAGGCAGATGGATCTCTGCGTTCAAGGCCAGCCTGGTCTATCAAGTGCATTGCAGGACCATCAAGGCTACACGGTGAGACTCTGTCTCAAATAAAAACAAGCAAATTTCCAGAAACTGAGAGGCTGTAACCAAATATCTGACATTATGCCTCTGGAACTCCAATAAAGGACAAAAGAAGAGGAGATGTGAAAAACACATTCAAAGAAATCATGAATGAAAGCTTCCAAATTTTGGAAAAAGACATAGCTATGTGAGAAGTTGAATGTCCCTCACACAGTAACTTGAAGTAATTAACAGAGTAGAGCACAATTAGATTCAAGAAAGCACGCACAATGCCCAAGCAGACTGAGGGCGCCTTGCCTTTGTGTGTGCAAAGGGCAATCTAAACCACAGTAGATTCTTCACTCAAAGCTGTGAAGGACAAAAGAAAGTGACTCCTCTTCAAGGCTGATTTTGAAACAGAATTGTCATTTCAGAATTCTTTATGCAGTGAGAAAATTATTAGAGAGAGATGGAAATTGAGAAGTTCTCAGATGAAGGAAAACTACGCTGTATCATCAACAAACCCATCTCAAAATAATAACAGGGATGTTCTTTCAACCAAAAGTAAAAAGCTGAAAGGAAGAATTCCAAAGCACAGAGGGAGGGAAAGGCCAAGAGTGGGACCCTGGGGTGGGAAAGGAAGACAATGGGTGAGGAGGGGTAAGGTCCTGCTCGGGTTCCCCACATCATGTCAGAGGGAAGGAAAAATTGAAATGCTTTCTAACTTGGATCTAAGATAACATAGAAGAAATACATACGGCAATTCTATTATACATGGGGGAGGGGTGAAGGACATGAAAGCAGATGGTATTTCTGCATTTCATTCAAACTGGTAACATAATGGCAATAGTAGACACCTGTGTGTGTGTGTGTGTGTGTGTGTGTGTGTGTAATTCCTAGCTAATCGCTAAAAAATGCTATAAAGAGAAACACTTTATTTTTTAAAAAACCACTATATGGATCTAGGAAGAGGGCCCCATGGGTTGTATACTTGCTACACAACCACGAAGACCTGCACGTGGTCTCGAGTGCCATGTAAAAGCCAGCATGGCAGTGCACATCTGTATTCCCAGTGCTGGGGGCTGGGGGCTGTGACAGGCAGATCCTGGGGACTTGTTGGACAGCTGGTCTCCCTGAAACAGTGAGCTCAGACTCAGTGAGAGACCCAACCTCAATAATGATGTGGGAGCCATACAGGAAGGCATCTGGTGTTGACCTCTGATCTCCACACAGGCATGTGCTTTCAAGCATGCCCACACACATGTACACACAGCCAAATACAGCATACCCAGAAAATAAACTTTAAAATCTACAGATAAACCAAAATGGAATTCAACACGTTTAATTAGTCTGCAAAAAAAAAAAGGAAGAAAAAAGAAACCAGAGAAAGAAAAATGAAGAAATAATGCTAAATGAAGATGTCCCAGATATCAGAGCAAAGTGTGTGAGGCGAAGGCTAAGAGAAAGTAAAGGAGAAATAGGCAATGCCAAGATTGCTTTTGTAGACAGGGTCCTCCTGTATAGCCCAGGCTAGCTTCAAAGTTGCTCTCATCCTGCCTCAGGCATCATCCTCTCAGACATGTGCCACCAGGCCTAGCTTAAATATAAGGTTATAATTGGAGATTTCAACATCTTATTCTTGGTTAAAGATTTCAACGTCTTTATAGAGCAAGTGCTCAGAAAACAATAATAGAAAAACAAAGATTATGAAATAGACTTTCAACCAATCTGTAAGATATGTATTTACCAACATCAATAGACATTCTTTTCTAGCACCTGTGGGACATGTACCAAGACAGACTCCCCCCACCCCAGCCACATGGATTGTGTTCTCTGACCACATTGTAATAAATTTTTAAATCAGTAACAAATCTTTAGTCAAGTGGACACTAAATCATATATTTCTAAATCATCCATGAATCAAAGAGAAAGGTTCAAAATATTTAAAGCCCATTGAACTTAATGAGATGGAAATAAAATATACCAAGTTTGGGATATAACTACAGGAGCCCTAGGAGATGGATTTATATCAAATCCTACACTTAAAAAAAAAAAAGAGGAAGAGTCTCAAGTGAATCATCTATGGTCTCATCTCAAAAGTCCTAGAGAAAGAGGGCTAAGGAGGTAAAATAGCTGGGCGGTTAAAGCATGGCGTGAGGCTGAAACCCATGGAAAAGTCAGACATGCTCACACATCTGTAATCCCAGCACTGGTATGGGGTGATGGGAGGCAGAGAAAGGAGAAGCATAAAGACTCCTGGGTGAGCTTGTCTGGTGTCACATGGATGAGCATTGAGAGAGACTGACTTAACAGGATGGAAAGTGAAGACCAGCACTTTTGTTATCCTTGGGGATGATCTCCACCTTCTAAGTCCCAGTGAGCAAAGCCAAGGTCAAAGCCAAGTGTCTGCAAATGCCCCTCATGACCCCTTGCTGGTCAAATTTGCAATGGCTGACCCTGCAAAGAAAAAAAAAAAGAAAAAAAAGAGCAGATATAATTAGGGATCTAAGTAAAAGCCAAAAAATGGGAGAAACAGGCTCATCCCAGTTGCAGAAATAAAAGAGTATCTGCTTGCTTATCAGAAGAAAAATGAAGAATATCTATGGGAACGTTATATCTCATAATCCAATTGCAAAATTCCAGAAGTATGACAATCAATTTTCTTGGTATGACTATGTGGGGAGATGGCGTTCTTCTACCCCACTAGTGGGAATGGAAAGGTTGAATTCCCTTGGGGGAAATTTGGCAATGTCAAGGAACATTACATGCTTGTTCATCTTCTAGGTCAGGATCCCGTATCTAAATCTGAAGAAAAAAAGTGATGAAAGAAGATGGTCCTTGCAGAAGCGCTGGGGTTTTGTTTGTTTGATTTTGTATTTGTTTTTGTTTCTTGGGACAGAACATCATGTACCCCCAGTTGCTCACTAATGTTTAGCCCTCACATTTCCCAGAAGGGCTGTACAGGCTGCTGGGGAAAAACTCTTATCAACAATCTTCCTCGGCAGTGCATTTTGTGTGTAGGCAAGACAAGCCCACTGGTACCATAGTGGAGGACATGCTGCACTTTGGTGTTTCATGGTGCTTCCTAAAGTTGCTGAACAACCAACTAATCCCCTCTGCACTCTGACCAGCTCTGGCCCCACCTACACTGCTTCTCTCTTGACATATCCTCTGAGAAGTCCTGGCTATGGTCAGCAACCACTTTAACCCTCATTATGCCTGGAAGCCCAACGCATAAGTAATGCCTGGAGCAACCATGGCCAATAGAAGAGCCCAGAGCCAAGGAGCAATGTCCTCAGCCATATTGAGGCACATCCTCTTAAGCCTCTCAAGGGTCCCTGGTAGACTTGAGCCCCACTGCCCATCACAATCATCAACTCTACAACATTGGTCTTTACCTTGGTCTTCCATTTCTTGGTTCCATGGTTCTTGTTACTGCCCCTAGTGGCCACTCCTGGCATGAATTACTAGTGCCCGATTCTATTAGACTGCCTTGTGACCAAATTACAGTAAGGGATAGACTACAGAAACAGAGTCTAAATGATCACCCTTAGGGGAAAGAGAAACAGGTGGAGAGAGCAGAAATAGAAATGACATTTTACAAATAGCATTCACATTTTAGCCTTGGCTTTTGATATGGTTAAGTATTTCATCATAAAACAAAAATCAAACTTCAAAGGGTAATCCCTAAAATTGAAAATCAAGGGGCATAAACACCCCTACCCATATTTAATCTTGGATGAATGAACTATTCCAAATGACTTTAGACATACTTTTTCATTAAAAATAAAAAGGAATCTGAAGCTGCTTCGGGCTGTCATATTGTTAGAGGGGGACTGCCACTGCTTTTCTGAGACTATTGTGTGTGTAACATGGGATGAAGCTATAATTATCCTGATGTCATTTGGAACTTGCGTTTTCAACATGGTGAAAAGAGACACAGATCCAGTCATGTGTTGCTTAACAACGGGGATCCTTGCTGAAAGATGCGTCATTGGGCAACTTCATTACTGTGCAAACAACATGCACTCTGGTTACAAAAACAAGGTGGCTCAGTTCCACCTACGAGGGGGGAACACAGGGTTTGGTCTTTCTGAAATCAGGTCACTTCACTTAATATTATACTTTCCGGCTCCATCCATTTACCTGCAAATTTCATGATTTCATTTTTCACTAGAGCTGAATAAAACTGCATCATGTGTGTCTTCTACATCCATTTATCTGTTGATGGCTATCCAAGCTGCTTCCATTTCCTTGCTGTGGAGAACAGGGCAGCAACAATAGACATCCAAGTGTTTTTGCAGTAGGAGTTGAAGTCTTTGAGTGTTTGCCTAGGGGTAGAACAGTGGTGTAAATGTGGGTAAACCTTAAAAAACTAGAAAGGAAACCATGAGAGAAAAAATAGGTAATGAAAAAAGATGGGGTTGCAAAATGTCATAGACCATGTGGACCATGAAACAGGAAGAGAGCCATGCTGTAGGAGGGGAGACTTGATACTGGCAGCACTGAGGTAGGGAGGAGAGAGGAAAGGATAATCTACTAGGACATTTACTTGTTAACGTTATGATGATTTTTAATATCTTGTATGCTTATGAAACATCATTGTTAATGTGGATACCTGTCGGCCAAGACTTTATACCACATATGAGCGTATAAAAATTGATGGTTTACAAAACCAGGGGGGTAAAGGAAGGAAAGAAAAGAAAAACCCATAATTGCAATGTTCAATCTTGATTGTCAACATGATAGGACTTAGAATCACACCTAGGAGCAAGTCTCTAAGGCTGCATCCAGAGAGGTTAAATGAGGGACAAAAGAAGCCCTGCCTCCCAAACCTGAGTGACAGCTTTCAGTGGGTTAGGGCCCCAGCATCCATCTTGGTGCTTCCTGATGCGATGCAATGTGGCCAGCTGCCTCAGCTCCCCCCAACCCCCACCGTGCTTGGCATGCTATGGCAGAGTGCATGCCAAAATACACCGCTCCTTCCATAAGTTGCTTTTGTAAAGTATTTTAGCACAGCAATAAGAGAAGTAACTACCACAATATAACATATTTAATGCAGGTACATATGTATTTTCTTTTTCCATGATTAGATCATGAATCAATTCATCAAATTACTAAAGTAACACCCAGCCTCTGACCTAAAGCAGGCCTTTGTGATATATTTTAGAAGTATATACATGTGTGCCTGTAACAACAGTTAATGAAAAAAGAAGCCATGAGGGCTGCAGAGATGGCTCAGGGGTTAGAAGCATTGACTGCTCTTCCAGAGGTCCTGAGTCCAATCCCCAACAACCACATGGTGGCTCACAACCATCTGTAATGGGGTCCAATGTCCAGAGGTGTGTCTGAAGACAGCGACGGTGTACTCATATACATAAAATAAACAAACAACAAAAAAACATGAATTCAAAATGGAGCAAGAAGGGATATTTGGGGAGGTTTGGTGGAAGGAAATGGAACAGGAAAATGATCTGATTATATTATAATCTCAAAAATAATTTTTAAAAGTAGGCCACTGTAATGGCCAGTGAGATGATCAATAGAGACGGGCACTTGTTGCCAAACCTGAAAACCTGAATTTGATCCCCAGGACCCACATAGAGGAAGGAGAGCCCTAACTTCCACACACATAGTCAGGTGTGCCTGCCCACATACACAAATAAATGAGTATAATTTATAAAATTTAAAATATGCCATTATTAGAACTAAGTTATTCATGCCGTATGTTCTGTTTCTCTTTTTTAAGAATAAAAGATTAAAAAGTAGCTGAATAATTTATATTAGGAAATATGATAATGTAAGTAGAAATGAAAGGCACCAAAAAAAAAAAAAAGAAAAGAAAAGAAAAGAATCTTTTAGAAGAAAAATCTACACGGTGAGCAATACAAACTGCAGAGAGTCTTCAAAGCCAGATGTGACTGCTTGCCTGAACTGTGAGACCAGACCCCATCTCAACAAGTAACCCTCACAAAGCCTTTGCCTTCCAGACCAGAGCGGAAACTGTCCGTGGATGGCTATCATGCAATGGTGCTACCAGATGTCATCTGTGCCATTGGCAATGCCGATGAGTAACCATTTCTATCTCCTTCTTACTGGGTAAGTGCTGAAGCCTCAGGCTGTCAGGTGACTTGACTGTTGCCGCCTAAAGGAACCCGAATGTGAACTCAAAGTCCCTCTGACTTCAAAAGTTCCTTATTCAGATCTTTCCTGCTACTATCCCAAGCAAAACTACAACTCTCTCCTTCCCTTCTTCCTGTTTACAAAGGCAAGCCCTAACCCCCTCCCCTTCCCTGTGCCCACATGCCCCCAGCCTTCTCTGGTCAGCGTGGCATGGCTTCAATCCTTTATATCATTCTTCTCTTAATACCTTCCAATTTGCTCAAATCCCCTTAAACGTGTAAGACATAAAGGTGGACATTGATTTTCAGATCTGGACCGTTGGGCTGACCCAAGCCAAGCCTTGGGGGATTATCTGCACCTGTGATCTGGCATCAGAGTTGCTGGGAGCACAGTTTAGGATGGGTCCTGACAGCCCAGACACAGAGCTGGCTCACTAATGTTCCCTCAACTGGAGCTTCTATTGCTTCATACCCTGCTCAGCAAGCTGCCCTGTTGCTACACTGGAGCAGCAGTGTGTTCTTGTGAACCCCAATTCAGAATTTCTCCATTATTGGCACCACCCCGTGACAAGTGAAGGTTGTTAGGAAGCAGCCTGAACACGGCACTGCCGAGCTCGGCCCGGGCAGCTCTGAACATCCCTACATTCTCCTGGAGGAATGATATTCACTGCACTCTCTTCCCAACAGAGGCTAAGGCCTGCATCTGTTGCAGCAGCAAAGACCTTGAGTTACCAGGGCTCTGGAGTCCTGTCTCTCCTGTGACTATGGCTACACTGAACAGCGCTGTTTTGTTAGTGAAGGATCAGTTGCCAAGAACATTTCAAGGGGTGATTTACTGTTTCTCTGAGGGTTGTTTACACCAGAGCTTTCTGCTCCCCTCAGAGCCTCTCCTAAAATCCCTGTCACAATCTGTGATCTGAGAGGAGTCGGCTTGCCTCAAGGAAAAAAAAAAAAAAAAAAACTCATTTCTGTCCTCACCTGGGAACGCTGCCGTGTTTTCTGACTTGTCTGAAACATGTTCCCCAGGCTGGAAGTGGAACTGAAACACAGGGTGTTATTAGCTGCCCCAGGTGTGACACTGCTCAGCAGAGGTTATATGTCCTTTGGGGTGTGATCCTATGTTGTCCTGACAAGCCAAGAAGGCCTGCTTAAAGCTCATCTATGAAATATTCTACATGAGAGTACAGTTAATCAAACCAAAGCTTAAATTTTGGTTAAAATGTTTTGTAACTTGGTTTAAAGGAAATGGTGGTATTGTGACAAGAGCTTTAAGCTTAGAGCCAGATAATTCCAGTCAGGGCTCTACTGACGATCTGTGTGACCTTGGGCAGGTAGTTATACTGTCTGGACTCCATTGCACCATATGCTATGGTTACAGAAATAACGTGTGGATGTTCTAGAGACCCTTCAGATTATGGTATCACATACTATTATGGGAACTGAACATGGTTGCACACATCTGTAATCACAGCACCAAGGCTGAGGTAGATGTTCAAGGCCAACCTAGGATACATTTCTAATTCTAGTCCAGCCTGGGCTACATAGTACCCACAGGGAATGGCACTATTAGGATGTGTGGCTTTGTTGGGTTGGTGTGGCCTTGTTGGAGGAAGTGTGTCACTGTGGGAGGTGGGCTTTGAGGTTTCCTATGCCTAAGCTCCACCCAGTGTGGAATCAGAGCCTCCTCCTGTTCTCCTGGGGAAGACAGTCTAATCCTGGCTGCCTTCAGATTAAGATGTAGATTAAGCTTCTCCTCCAGCACCATGTCTGCCTACACACTGCCATGCTTCCTGCCATGATGATAACGGACCGAGCCTCTGCACCTGCAAGCCAGGCCCAATTCAATGTCCTTTTTAAGAGTTACTTTGTCACAGTGTCTCTTTACAGCAATGAAACCTTAAGACAGGGGGTAAGGGAGTGAAAGTGACAAAAATTCACAACATACATGTATGAGAGTATCAGATGGAGAGTCTGGAATGGCCCTGACACACAGTAACATTGTTGCCATTCTTGTTTTTGTACTAACTGCCAGCTAGAGCCTTGCCTTAATTATCACTATTAAAAGGAACTGGTTTTCCTGTCAACGACTCCTCTGACAGAGCTCTTCCCCCATTTGAGAGTGCTCTGACAGAACAGAGAAAGTCTCCATGGCCCCTGAGAGCTCTGGAATGGAGAGAGCATTGGATCTGGTGTGGAAGTTTACACCATCCTAAAAGCTGTCTTACGTGTGGGCCCAGAAAAGTCTCCCTTCTCACGCTGCCCACATCTCAGGTTCTTTCTCACGGGTCAGGTGGGCCTAGACAGATGCTGATACTCAGAGACATTTCACAGGATGACCTTCTGGGTGCCAACTCTGTAGCAGAGAGATGCCTCTGGGCTGGGGTTTCTCCTTGCTCCCTATCCCGTGGGTTTTCTGAAGGAAGGTCAAAGACTGTGAAGAGCCTGGTGGGAAGGCTGAAGAGCCGTGGTGCTTCTGGTGCTGCTGATGGAATGGATTCAGGATACTGAGGGAAGACGTGAAGTCACAGGATCTTTTCTCCAGGCCCAAACCTACCCAGTGAGGCTTCCAGAGTAAAGACTAGAAAACCAAAAGATACAATTTGTTTATTTACTTTGTACCTAAAATAGACTTAAGAGAAACCCTTAAAGGTCTGGAGAGATGGCTCGGCACTTAGCACATGATGCACTTATAGAGGATCTGATTTTGATTCCCAATACCCAATGTCAGGCTCTGGACAACTGCCTATAAATCCAGCTCCAGGATATCTGGCGCCCTCTTCTGGACTCCACAGGCACCTGCATGCACAAGTATGTACACACACACATACACACACACACAAATAGATAGATAGATAGATAGATAGATAGATAGATAGATAGATAGATAGATAGATGATACTTAAGGCTAGTGGAATCACTACCCTATCACTAGCAACCCCAGGCTCCCAGTGGAGAACATCTTATGCACAGTGCAATACATCTGGGGTCATGCTTCCTGCAGGCAGCTCACATCCAGAGACAAAGGGAAAGAGTGGTGCACACCCAGTCCCTTGTCCTAGACACATCAGGCAGGACAGAAGCTGGGAAGGTTACACTCACTTGTCCTCCACATGGAAGGGAACACCATAAGTGCAGAAGAAACACTCCCTCCAGCAGCCTCCTGACAAACACTGCCCATAGCTGCCCACATAGCCCCTGGGCCTTTCTCTGTGACTCTTGTCTAGATCAGACTTGTTCCACTGAAGTGTCCTGACTTCAAGGACTAACATATCCTTCAGTTTTAGTGCCTGAGAGTGTAGGGACTCTGTCTGGCTGTACCATCATCTGTCTGCAGGCTCTGTGACTTTGCACAAGTCAGCCCACTTCTTGCTGTGTGTGCCTTGCCACCCTGGTCTGTAAACAGCACCATCACAGTACCTACCCAGAGTGGTGCTGTAAAGATTGCATCAAAGTTGGAGAACAGTGCTGGAGCTTCGGGGTTGATGGCAATCTGTGCTTCCCACAGTTAGCAAAGGTCCATTTATGGAAGAGAATAAAATGGATGGCCTCGGCCGAAGATTGCAGTCAGTGGAAAATATATACATAATTGATTGATTGGTTGATTGATTGATTGATTGATTATGGTGCCATGGTACATGCATAGAGGTCAGAGGACTTGTGGGAGTCAGTTCTTGCTTTCTTCCCTGTTGGTCATGGGGATTCAGCTCAATCCATCGGGGTCAGCAGTGAGCACTTTTACCTGCTGCACTCCCAGGCCAGCCCTAAAATAGACTTTTAAAGGAACGCTTTCCCCGGCCTCTTAGCTTGAACCTGGCTCTCCGTGGTGCCCTGGCATCTTTCTGCTCTCCCTCAACTCTAAAGCCTTCTCCCAGCGGCCCTGGGTCCCGGGATGGGATAGCTTACAACTCATTTCCCCTCCAAACTTAAGGAAAGTAGTGGGAAAGCTTCTCATGGAAACAGCTGTACAGGCAGCACACTCCTCCAGCAGTCTGAAGTCTATTACCAGAAGAGGAAAGCCAATAATGTGGGACCTGCAGTTAAGTCATTTCAATAAAGCTACCCAGCCCTGGCCCTGCCCAGCTTAGCTTTGACCCAGGCCTGAAGCATCTCTCCCAGACCACACACCCAACTCCTCCCTCCCAAACTCAGCCGACTCCCAGGCCTGAAAGGTAGGTAGGTATCCTTGGAGCCCTCCAACCCAAATCACCAAGCAGGAAACTTGCCTTTTATTGTGGCTCTGAGGGTTATAAACAAGCAGTCCTGGCAGGGGTCATTCTTGAGATGCTTGCTTCATTGGCTTTAAAGGCCCCTTGGCGACAAAGAATTTCAAAGCCACTAACTCCATAGTATATTAAAGTAGAATAAATCCCTCTGAATGGTCCTCAGGTGAGAACTCACACTTCGCAAATACTTCCTGCTTTCTGTTGTAGGACCCAAGGCTGACCCCTTGTGGTCCCCAGGACTAGCTGAATTCAACCTTTACCAAGTCCATTGAGTCTCAACTCAATCCTAGTCAGTCAATCTCTCTCTCTCTCTCTCTCTCTCTCTCTCTCTCTCTCTCTCTCTGTGTGTGTGTGTGTGTCTGTCTGTCTGTCTGTCTGTCTCTCTCTCTCTCTCTCTCTCTCTCTCTCTCTCACACACACACACTTACATCTGTTTCCCCCCTTTCTCACCTTCCCCCTTATTCCTTGATGGGCTGAAAGAATGAGATTCTTTTTACCTTAGTCCCGGTAGAGGAAGTAAAATGTGATCAGTCAAACAGGAAAAGATATCAGAGACCCAAAGTGCTACAAGACAGACTTCCCCAAATATGAAAATTTGCTTAGGCTCTGTAGTCCCAAGCACTTGGCCTATAATCCTCTAGAGTATATCAAAAGTAAACCCCCAACCTTCTCAGCTTTGTTTCTGTTTCCTGCTCCTGTCCTTCATGCCCCAGTGATGCTAATATGCAACACTGAGGCACCTCTAAGCCCCAGTAGGCCACAGTTTTCAGGCCTTCGTGCCCTGGCTGTGGTCTGTCCTTGAAGGCTGAGCCTCACTAAATCCCCTTCCTAAAGCTATCACTAATCCCCAGAGAACGAGCTTTGAGCATTTGAGCTTGGTTCTTCCCACCTGGCATCAGAGAGTATGTGCACGCACCGTATTCCCTGCCAGCTTCTGAGGGCCTTGGGGCTTGGGAACTTCACTGTCGTGCCTGGCACAGTGCATAGCATATCTCTGGCTACCTAGCCAGAGAGGTAAAGAGTGGTCCTACTGCTGGTGGTTCATAGGTAGACTTTCTCTTCTCTGGATATCAAAGAAAAGAAAGAAGTGATTTCCAGAGTCCCTTGGGGATGAGAATGAAGTTGAAGGGGAAGTTGCAAAGTTCAAAGCAAAAAGGACTATCTCAAGTTCATAATATATCCCAAGTATACAGTATACCAAGCCAGTGGTATATCCCAAGCACATAAGTGTATCTCACTCACAGTATACCCCAAGCCCACAGAATACCCCAAGCCCACAGTATACCCCAAGCCCACAGAATACCCCAAGCCCACAATGCACCTTAAGTTCATAGTCTATCCCTTGTTTATAAGCAATGACACATTCTGCCTGCGTCTCGCTATGTAGCCCTGACTGACCTGGGCTCTGTGTACAGGCTGGCCTTGAACCCACAAAGATCCACCTGCCTCTGCCTCCTAAGAGTCAGGACTAAAGGTGTGAGCCACCACACCTACGGGTTTTAGGTTTGTCACCGGTGTTGTTAGGTTTATGGTGTTGTTGTTTTAGACTCGGTCTCATTCTATAGCCCAGTCACGGGCCTGAGACTCAATGAGCTCCTCCTGGCCAGCCTCCCAAATGCTGAGATTACAAGCATGAGCGACCACCCTGAGATGTTCCAAATAGAAGAAAACTGGAGAGCTACAGCAATGAAACTTAAGAAGCTACAGTTATGGGGAAAGCTGGGGGAGGGGTGGAGGTGAATGTGATTATATTTCATTGTATACATCTATGAAACACTCAAGAATAAAGAAAAATTAAACATTAGAGTATATTGTAGAAAGATTGTGGAAAGTACAATTTTTTAAAGATTTGTTTGTTTGCTTGCTTGCTTGCTTGCTTGCTTGTTTTATGTATGTGAGTGCCCTGTAGCTGTACAGATAGTTGTTAGCCTTCATGTGGTTGTTGGGAATTGAACTTTAGGATCTCTGCTCACTCTGGCCAACCCCTCTCTGCCGCAGACCTTCCGGGTCCCTGTGTCTGCATGGAACGGGGTCTCTCGACTCGGGTGGGCAAAGCGTGGATGAATGACAGACAGACACACACACAGGAGAGTTTGTGTGGAATCTGAATGTAATTTTACAACTCGAGCATCAGACTTTTTATGCAGAGGACAATAAGGAAGTTGGGTGACATATTCGCAAGGTACAATTGAGGTAACCGGAATCTTACATAAAACAGAGGAATGTAAACACAAAAGGTCTAACGGGAACCACCCAGGATAGAATACATTGATAACAGCTGGGATCAACAAGGGCTCCACCTAAAATTCACTAATCTTAGAAGCCAGGGTCAAGGGCTTCATGTCCTTGCCACAGTTCCTATTTTAGTCTCTTGTATAGTCCACCTTCCCCTTAGGCCATTGTAAATACGTGTGTATGGGTGTAACTCTGCTATAGTATCTATTCTGGTTTCTCCTTTGGTCTGAAACTTCCTTCTTCCTAAGTGATGGTAAATTCCTGTGTAAGGGAGTGACTTAGCTTTTACAATCTTGCTGAATTCTAAACCCTTGGTCTTGGTCAAGGACACCCTTGGACTGTTGGAACACTGGCGGAAGGCTTTAGCCATGTCAGAGCACTTATAATAGGAAAATACTGAAAGAGAGCACGTGGATCCATACTCTAGACTAGCACGGTAATGGAACTCGGGAATGAAAAATTAATGTATGGGTAGAGAACACTAGACTCCAGGAGGAGAGCTTCCTTGAAACTCTTTTGCCTCATGAGTGACTTTTAAGCCTTTCGGCTTGTCCAGTTGACTCGACCGGAGAGCGTAGCACCTCTCGCTCTGGCCAGCTGCTCACTCAGTCACTGCTCGCTCTGGCCCAAAGATTTATTTATTATTATACATAAGTACATTGTAGCTGTCTTCTGACATACCAGAAGAGGGCGTCAGATCTCATTACGGGTGGTTGTGAGCCACCATATGGTTGCTGGGATTTGAATTCAGGACCTTCGAAAGAGTAGTCAGTGCTTTTACCCTCTGAGCCATCTCGCCAGCCTGGGGAAGTAATTTTTTTAAGTGGATCTGTTTATAAATATTTTAGTTATTTTATAAAGTTTGTTGGGGGCTGCAGAGATGGCTCGGTGGTTGAGCCCATGCTGATGTTATTGCAGAGGAGCCAGGTTTGGATCCCATCACTCGTATGGGGTGGCTCACAATTGCCTGTTACTAAAAATCCAGGGAATCCAACACCTGCCCTCTTTCGGCCTACGTGGGTACCTGCATGCACATGATACATGTGAACTGCTGCAAGCACACACACGCACATGCACACACATGCACACACACACACATGCACACACACACCAAAATAAATACTTTAAAAATAAATTTTATTAACATTTAATATGCAGATTCAATACTCTGAGACAAAACAAATCCTTATCTTCCTTTGCATCAATAAGGCTTTCTCAGCTATCAATGTTATCTTACTAATAATTATCAAAAAAGTAATTGGCATAGAAAAAGGAGGATCTTGTTTCATCTTTTATGAAATGAGGCATTTAAAACCTGAAGAAACACCTCCATAGTGTAGAAGGCCTTTAATCCCAGCACTTGGGAGGCAGAGGCAGAGTGATTTCTGTACATTCAAAGCTAGCCTGCTCTACATTGTAAGTTCCAGGATAACCAAAGCAACATGCTGAAACTCTGCCTCAAAAGTCTTGGTCCAGGAGATAAATAAACCAGAAAGATAGTTGGCAAAATTTGGACTTGGACTATGTACTGATGGCTGCATTCAGTTTGCTCAGCTTTGATGCCTGTACTGTGGTTGATGACAAATGTCCTGCTCCTATAAAATATGTACTGGCATACTTAGAAACCAGGAGCGAGGATGCAAATGTAAATTGTTTATACTTAAAGAAAAGAGAGCTTACAATAATACAAAATGAGAGTGTTCTGTTATAAAGGAGGGGTTTGGGGCATTACTATTCCAAATTTTTTGGTGTTCTTTCAAAATTATAGCAAAACTAATTCTCCCTAAGACTGGGGAGTTGGCTCAGTTGGCAAAGCACCTGTGTTTTGATCTTCAGAAGTTACGGAAAAGAGCTGGGCTGGGTGTGTTCACACACGATGGCCACCCCAAGGCTGGGAGTTGAGGATGGGGTGGAGAGAAGAGGATCCAGCCATTTTGATTGGCATCCCCATGATAGCAGGGATGTTGAACACTTCTTTAAGTGCTTCTTGACCATTTGAAATTCTTCTGTTGCAAATTCTCTGTTTAGATATCTATCCCATTTTTAATTGAATTATTTATTTCTAATTTCTTGAGTTCTTTACATATTTTGGATATTAGCCCTCTGTCAGATGTGGAGTTGATGAAGATCTTTTTCCATTCTGTGAGCTGCTGCTTTGTCCTATTGATAGTGTTCTTTGCCTTACAGAAACTTTTGGGTGTTATGAGGTCTCATTTATTTACTGCTGATTATAGTACCTCCACTGTAAGTGGTCTGTTCAGGAAGTTGTCTCCTATGCCAATGTGTTCAAGGCTATTCCCCTCTTTCTCTTCTATCAAATTCAGTGGTTTTACAATGAGGACCATGATTTTTTTTCTCAAGGTATGTAAAGAATTGTGCTGGATGGAGCCTGACATAATTGTCATCACAGAGGCTTCATCAAGCAACTGATGGGAGCAGATGCAGAGACCTATAGCCAAATATTAGGCAGAGTTAAAAAGAATCATGCCAAAGAGAGGAAGAAGGATTTTGGGAGCCAGTGGGGTCAAAAATACCACAAGAAAACCCACAGGATCAATTAACCTGGGTTTATGGGGCTCACAGAGACTGAACTGACAGCCAGGGAGCCTACATGAGTCTGACTAGGCGCTCTGCATATATGTTATGATTGTGTAGCCTGGTGTTCTTGTGGGACATTTAACAGTAGGAGCAGGGGCTGTCTTTGACGTTTTGAATGCTTTTAGGACCCTTTTTCTCCTTCTGGGCTGCCTGCTCTAGCTTAATATGAGAGGAGTTAACAACCTTTTTACAACTTGATATGCATGTTTGGTTGATATCCCTGGGAGGCCTGTTCTTTTCTGAAGGGAAGCAGAGGAAGGGTGAATCTGGGGGAAAGGAAGGTGGGGTAGGGACTAGGAGGAAAGAAGAGAGGAAAGACATGGTCAGGATGCAATAAATAAAAATATTTTTTTAAAGACACACACAGAAAATTAAGCTATCCTAGAGAAACTTCTTGAAACTTGCTAAAATGAAATTCTACCTAGAAGCCGCATGTGTCCGATAAAGAACGTCAGTGTTGATTTGAACAACATGGGGACAGTGGCTCCTGACTCGCCAGAGCTGGGCTCTGCCTGAGAGGCAGCTCCTTTGCCCTCTTCCCCATTCACCTTCTTCTCACTGACTCCCTTCTCCACCTCCTCTGACTTGCGGGCTCCACCTTACTCTCACCTCCTCTTAATACTTATGTAAATATGTTGATTATGCAGATATTTATGCAGAGAACTCCTGACTCTTCTATTATTTTTGGTCTAAGATGTTCAGAAATGTTCTTCTCCAACCTTCCAGGGCAGGAAAGTCAGACCTACGTCTGCTTAGAGCTTGAAGTCCATTCCTACCCTGAACGATATGAATTCATCATGCTCATCTCTGCCACCTGAGTTTACCCCTGAAAAATACTTTCTAGTGCTGGGATAGAGGACTATTGTCCCATGCAAGAGAAAGACGTGGCATTAGTTCCTGATGGCTGCTATGACAAAGCAGTGTGATATAAAACTGTATTCTCCGTCAGTTCTGGTAGTCAATAATGAAAGTTTTGTTTAATTAGGCTAAAGTCAAAGGCTAGCAGTACTCTCTGACTCTAGGGAGAACAATTGTTTTCAGCTTCTAGCATCCATGTACGTATGTCTTGACTTGTGGCTTCTTCTTTCATCTTCACTTTGTGTCAAACTGCTTCCAACATCTTGTTGCCTTCTCTTCCATCTTCTCATCTCCCTCTGCTCTCTCTTCTAAAGAAATTCCTGGTTGTATTTAGGGCCTCTGCATCTCCCATGTTTAACTAAATTACACCTTTAAAGCCCTCTGCCATGCGAGGTAACAGGTTCTGGGGATTTGTGAACAGTTCTGTGTCTACCACAGAGAAACTGGCTACCGGGCAGCTTTTGTTTGTTACTCTCATTCTTAGAATTAAATCACCAACTATTGTTTTTAATTGTGGGGGTGAGGGAGGCACTGAATCCTTATCCTGGAGCCTGATATGGATGCTGGGCACTGCCTTAGTCAGGGTTTTACTGCTGTGAACAGACACCATGACCAAGGCAACTCTTATAAGGACAACATTTAATTGGGGCTGGCTTACAGGTTCAAAGATTTAGTCCATTATCATCAAGGTGGGAGCATGGCAGCATCCAGGCAGGCATGGTGCAGGAGGAGCTGAGAGTTCTACATCTTCATCTGAAGGCTGCTAGTGGACAACTTGCTTCCAGGCAGCTAGGATGATAGTCTTAAAATCCTCTCCTACAGTGACATACCTACTTCAACAAGGCCATACCTCCTAATAGTGCCACTCCCTGGGCTGAGCATATACAAACTATCACAGAAACCAAACTCAAATCCTCTGGGCGGGGGGAGTATCTAAGACAGGCTGTTAACCTCTGAGCCCAGATTATGAGCTATCTTTGATTATGTTGCAACACAGTGGTTTGGGCACAAAGCTGTTACTTGGACACTGCCTTCCATTAGCTGCGCTGCTCTCTGCTGCCCCCTGCCTGTTGGCGAGCTTTGCCTGCATGGCTTAGTTCTTACAGATCATTGAATTGAACGTGGAGGATAAGGGTTGGGGTAAGAGGGTAACAGAAATATCCTCCTGCTTTTGCCAAGCCTGTATCTGGGAAGGGCTGAGGGCTCCCTGGCAGCCCTCATCAGTGTCTAACAGCATACATAAATCAAACAGGACCTGGGCCACAGCGCTCCTGGGGAGTGAAATGGAACAGAGAATGGTGGTTCTTGTTTAGGTTGATCCCAAAATATATGGGAATAAAGGCTTTAGGGTGATGTATTTCTCTTTAATGCTGTCACATCTGTCATCCTGATGGTTTAACCTCTGGGTTTGGGTTTGGATTTTTTTTTTCTTTCAGACCCACATTATTTCTGCAAACTTGACACCAGATGCTGCCAGGGAGACAGAGCTGAAGCGATAAAAATCTATTTAACAGATTTAGTGAGGCAAATACAAACTAATTAACAATTTTAGAATTGGGATTAAACACTAATTCTTTTAAACCATAAAAACTGAGATGAACAAAAGGAAAAGAATGTTCTCCCTCTGAATAACTCAAAGGAGCCATCTGTTTGTCATTGAGAAAATGGTCCGATTGATGGATTTTGAACAAATTCTGACATCCTTTCTTTCTGGGCTTGAATGCATTATGGACAGTTATCCGGGAAAGAAAGCACATAACTTCCTGCCTAATGTGTGGATCTGGGCTTCCCTGAAGCTCCAGAAGTCATCTATTTATGTACTGACTCAGAAAGGAGAAGGCAAAGGATAGAATGATGTGTGGATTCTGCTTGGAGAGCACACTGCAGATGTAGGGAAGGAAAGGTGGCCTGGTGTCTCTCTGACCTCACCTTGCTGTCTGTCACCATTGCTATGAAAGATAAAAAAAAAAAACTGAACCTGCCACCCTCCTGTCTCAGTTTGTTGAGGCACTGCCTGGTTTTGGAATGCAAGTTCTAGAGTAATCACATGCTGTGACTTGAATCTTAAATGTGCGCCCTCCAAAAAAAGCCATGTGCTAATGGCATGGCTTGGTCATCAATCTGTAGTACTAGTGGGAGGTGATGGAACCTATAAGAGGAGATGACCTCTCTAGAGTCCACTCTTTTTTTTTTTTTAGATATTTACTTTATTTACATTTCAAATGTTGTTCCCTTTCCTGGTTTCCCCTCCAAAAATCCTCTATCCATCCCCACCTCCACCCCCACCCCCCCCACCCCCGCTCACCAACCCACCCACTCCCCCTTCCTGGCCCTGGCATTCTCCTATATTGGGGCATAGAACCTTCACAGGACCAAGGTCCTCTCCTCCCATTGATGACCAACTAGGCCATCCTCTGCTACATATGCAGCTAGAGCCATGAGTCCTACCATGTGTACTCTTTGGTTGGTGGTTTAATCCCAGGGAGCTCTGGTTGTACTGGTTAGTTCATATTGTTGTTCCTCCTATGGGACTGCAAATCCCTTCAGCTCCTTGGGTACTTTCTCTAGCTCCTTCATTGGGGACCCTGTGCTCCATCCAATGGATGGCTGTGAGCATCCACTTCTGTATTTGTGAGGCACTGGCAGAGCCTCTAGAGTCCACTCTTAACTGATCTTAGGACTTGGTCCTTCCCCATCTCTTTGCTTCCTGCCCATCAAGTTATGAGCAGCTCTGCTAGTTACAGCCCCAGCCATGCTGTTCTGGTGTTCTGTCTGAGTTATAGGCTCAATGTGAAAGGACCAACAACCAAGAACTCTCAAACCAGAACCAAAGTAAGTCTTCACTGGACATGGGGACAACTGTGCTGGGGTGAGGGAGTGTCCCCACACATGTGTGCACGTACAAGGCAGAAGTCGACTCCAAATATCATTCCTCAAGCACTGGCCACTTTTCTTTTAACATGAATGTGCCTGTGTCTGTAGCAAATGCCATATGTGTGTGGATGCTCATGGAGGCCAAAATAAAGTACAGGAGCCAGAGTTACAGGTAGGTGTGAACTGCCTGGTGTTGGTGCTAGGAACTAAATGTAGGTCATCTGCAAAAGCATTAAGCATGGTCTAACCAGTGAGCCCTCTCTCAAGCCCCCACTTTTCCTTCTTTTTAGATAGGGTCTCTCAGTAGCCTGGAACTTGCCCAGTAGATTATGCTTGTCAACCCAGGGGTCTGTTGGTTTCCATCCCTTTTCTGGGATTCCAAGCACATGTGCCACCATAGCTGGCTTTTTTAGCTCCTAGGAATATTATAAGCCATTTGACTTGGTGGTTTTGCTATGCCTTATAACAGGTATATTCATAGCATGCCAACTAAATTACCATTTGTTGAACATCAAGCATGTGTCAGACAGAATGATCCCATCAAGAGATTATGAAGTAGATATTATTATGGTCTGTATTTTGCAGATAACAATATCTTTGAGAAATGTAATAATTTGTCTGAGGTCATGGAGCTACTAAATGACAAGACAGAGTTAAGCCCCTGGGCTGTTTAATTGCACAGCTGATTTCTAATTCTGTACACACCCTGCTATTACTATATATATGCTCACATTTGTTCATTTACATCACTCTTGATCCTAAAATATACTTGAAATTATGAAAATGTAATGAATAGGCTCAAGAGTACGAGTAGAGGGGCTGGAAAGATGGGTCAGAAGTTAAGAGCACACATTTCTCTTCCAAAGGACTCAAGTTCATTTCCCAAAGCCTATCTCAAATGGCTCGCAATCACCTGAAACTCAAGCTCCAAGGGATGTGATGCCCCCTTCTGGCTTCTGAGAGCACCTGCACTCATGTGCACATACTCACACAGAGTCAGTCGCATGTACACATAATTTAAAAATAAAATCTTTAGGGAGTGGAGGTAGATGGGTCAATTATGACATGCACAAGGTTGAGAGCAGCCCTGGGGCAGGGCTCAGATGAAGTACCCACTGGGGTTTGGTACTTGGACTCTTGAAGCTGGCAGGGCTATGGAGGACTGCACCTAGGAATTGAGAGAAACTCCACCTTGAGTTGGAAGAGCTGTTGACAAACTGGCCAAAGATGGCAAAGTGTGATATGCAAGTGAGCTAGCCCGTCACCAAGACTTTGAGGTTGAGTTCAGGGATGCCACCTCAGAAAAATGCCTCCACAGAGAGCTGTGGCTATGTCACACTGGACCCCAAGGGATTCGGAGGCCACAATAAGATATTATTGACAACAAGAATGTGTCCTTGGATTCAGGCAGTACCACTGCCAATCACAGAGAAATAAAGTTCTTTTCATCGGCCTGTCAATGGCAAGCAGGAATACAGGTTCCTGAGGCTTCTTTGGACAGTTTCCTGGTCACAGTTCCTTCCTTACTCCAAAAAGATCCTTTGTTACTGAAAAATCTATGCACTTCTCCTGAGCCAGAAATATCTGAAGTTCCTCTGGCTATAAACACACATGTAATCAAAAAAAAAAAACAAATAGCACAAGTTTCAGACTAGGGTTTCCAATCTATCTGGACAAAATGTTACCTGATTCCCCTACATGAGACCTCAGCCTGTGGCTAGCCCTCAGCATGGCAGCCAACCGTTGCCATAAGAAAGATGTGACAACTTAAAGCTATGGCAAGACAATAGCTGAATATCAGAAGTCAAATGAGTATTTGAGTTGCCTAAGTTTCCCCAGTAAGTCTGAGAATAAGTCAACTTTGAGAAGGAGGAGGAACTGGCCAGCCATTCTCCAACAGTTTGCCTGTCACCTCCACCCCCTACCCCATAGCAAGCAGGCAGCTACGTCAACAGCCCTTCACGCCCACATCTCTCAGACTGGGGCATGTAGACCTCCTCTCTTAATTCATAAACATGGTTTTTTTTAACTTATCTTTGTATGTGGTACATGTGTTTGTATACAATATGTGAATGTGGGCATGTGCATATACCTGCACTTTGTATGTGTGAATACAGACATGCATACAGGCATGTCTGTGTGAATACAGGCAGTCAGAGGACAACCTTGGGTGTCAGACTCCGGTGACTACCTTATTAGTGAGGCAAGATCTCTTTGTTGTTTTTTTATGTTGTGTGCTTCAGCCTGCTAGCCTAGGGATTCTCCTGTCTCCTGATTTCATTTCCCCACCGAAGCGCCGGGATTACAGACACTTGTACAGTCATGCCTGGCTTTTTATACAGATTCCAAATATTCAAACTCAGTTCCTCTTGCTTCTGTGCCAAGAGCTTTCGCCCGATGAGCCATCTCCCTGGCACCACCTTGCGAGCTTCTGACAGAGTTCTTTTTTCATTTGTGTTTTTATTTTAATGAAATTCTAAATCGAATCAATACAATTATCTTCTGGACCAACTGCATGACTGACTTGGACACAGAATTTCTATTCCACGTGTGGGATGTGAATTGTTGGAGGAGGTATAATCAGTGTCCACCTGCCGTTAGCTCTAGTCCTCTGAGCTGATGGCTCTTCGGGCTTGCTTACAACAACACTGGGGCCCAATAGAACTCTGTTGTAACTGCCACAGCTAAGTAGTAATGCAGAATAAATGAGATGAACTTTCCCCACAGTGTGTTCACCACCAAGGGAAGGACAAATGGCCTCACAGTGCCCTGCAGCAGCTCAAAGTAGAGGAAAATGACCAATGCGCTGAGTCACTGTGTGGCACTCTCCATGTTCAGCAAATCACAGCCAAATCACGTGTCTTTGCTTCAGCCTCGGTCTCCACAGCACTCAAAGACTTGGCTTTAGCAAACGTCACTGTTGTGTTAAACAAAGATTAACCTGAATTTTATTGACTCTATGGATTTTAAAAAATTTTATACATTTATAAAGTTTATCTCAGTGTAATGTCTGTGGTGGTGTTTGTACTTCCATGTGTATATTTGTTTTAGTTTTAAGGAGATTATAGTTGCTTTAATATCTGCATGTATCTAACTTAATTGTAATAACAAACAAATTTGTCAGTGTTTCCCCTCTACTGTGCTCTATCCGTTCCATCATTTAGGCTTGAAGCATTACAGCTTTGTGAACGTGACACCATCAGTTCCTGTAACAGTGGAGTTTGTCACCTATTGGTCAGTGGGTGTGGCTAGCATACTTTCTAATGTGAACTAACTGCTTTCTTTTTTATCATTATGGAGACAAGGCTAGATTCAAAGTTGCTACAGAGCCATGGATGACGTTGAACCTCTTATCTTCCCGCCTCTGTCTAACAACTGCTGGGATTGCAGGTATGCAGCCTCAGACCTGACTTATGGCACACTGAGGTTTGAAGTCGGGGATTCCTTTTTTTATTTAAAGATTTATTTATTTTCACATGTAAGTACACTGTAGTTGTCTTCAGATACCCCAGAAGAGGGCATCAGATCTCATTATGGATAGTTGTGAGCCACCAGGTGGTTGCTGGTATTTGAACTCAGGACCTTTGGAAGAGCAGTCAGTACTCTTAACCACTGAGCCATCTCTCCAGCTGAAGCCAGCTCAGCAAGCACTCTACCAACAGTGAGTTCCATCCTCAGCTTCTTTTTTATTCCATGACCTCTTTTGTCCATCATCCATTTTCCCTGATAAGTGCTTAAAGAGCCAACAGCTTAAAAGGGAAACGATTCATCTGACCATGTTAGCTATCCTATCCAGAAATAGAACAGAATTCTGGAAGCTCCCATGGTAAGTCCCTGAAGATGAGAGTTTGTCTGGACAAGGCAAAGCAGAGCTACATCATCACCAGATCTAATGAGTTAGATCCAGCCATGAGAATGGCTCCTCTCCAGGTTTCTTGATCCCTGTGAGATGTAAAACCATGCCAGGAAGTTTGGTAAGGTAGAGCAGGTTGAGACCTGGGCACACACCTGGGGCTTAGGCGACTCCCAGCTCCCTGCCAGACTCCTGACTTGGAACATGTGCCATGCTCCTCACATAAAAGAAATGTGACCTATGGTCACAATGGCCCAAAACAGGGTTCACCATGCTAATGAGGTACATAGAGGCCCAGAGGGCTTAGCCAATAAGCTTCCTTTCCAGGCATTCCTCCCTGCAAAAGGTATTTAATCTCAGGTCTACCCTAAAAAGTGGGTATGGTACATTATGCATCCAGTTTCTGCCATGAACAACCAATAAACTGTTTAGAACCATGGACAGTCTCTTTCATAAAGATTCACTGTGGGGAGCCATGAAGAAGGCTTTTGACTACAGATCAGCAGCTTGGTTCACCCATAGAAGGCCTCTCTGCACTCCCAGCCACAACTGCCACCAAGCCTGACTCTGCCAAGCTAAGGAAAATCACTGCTGGGACAAGCCAGAGCTGCCCTTTCCCCCAGCCCCAGACTAGGTGCTGTCCCCAGCCCGCAAGCCCTGGCTCCATTCTTTACTCTTCCACTACTCCTCGATGCTCCTGAGTGTCCAAGAGTCTGAGAACCCCATGGCCCCAGCCTCATTGCAGGCTAGGGGACCCCTGAACAAGTCCCACCTCCCCAAGAGTCTATGCCCAGCAGCAGAGCTTTGCCCTAGTCATTAACCCGCCAGCTATGCTCTAGGTTAGCAAGCAACCCTAATTAAACTCAATGGGTCACAAACAAAAAGGCATGAAGGTAGGAGGGACACTTGGGAAGAAGGGCTCCTTTAAGATAGGGGAGTGGGTAAGAGGAAGGAGTAGGGGCGAGAATCACTAAAATTCACTCTATACATATATGATATGGTCAAAAATACCAAGGAGATTTTCAAAAAAGCACAAGGTTCCCGTATTAAATGCATGAGTATTTCCCAAGTCCACAAGAAGATGCATTCTCCCCGGCTTTGTTAAGCTCATGGTCCTCTGATCTATCATTTATTCTCAGTGCTATGAAGATATGAGCTACTGCTCAGTCATACTGCAAACACAATACAAGGCTGATGCCAGGGGTAACAGGCCTGCAGGGGAAGGCAAGAGAGGCTGCGTCACGGTGACAACAGCGCTGAGCTAAACAGCACTCACACCTCTGCTGTAGCCTGCTGAAGCCGCTGTAAGCTTTGCTAGGTCAACCATCAGCTCTGCTCAGCGTTAATTCCGGATGACGGCCGAGGGGCCAGAGGATAAAGCGACTGGTAAAAGGCCATCCATCCTGTGGATGTGGGTCAAATGCTGGCCCATTTAACTGGTTTGCTGCTGGACACTTTTACTGTAACACATTTGTCAAGCAACAGTCTGGAACAGGTAATGGAGGAAAATCGCCAAGGAAGAATACTATTACGTATCTATCCACACATAAAGAGGCCATTTCCAGACCTTGGCCATCGGCCCACACTAACACAGCTCTGCCGATTTGACAATCACAAATTCCACTAAATGAAAAACTCACCATAATGCCAACTATTAATACTCTCTCATATTAATAGGTAGCATGAGTCTCATGTAAGGGAGTCTACCCACATCACAGGCTTCACTTCACAGCTCTCTCTAGTTTTTTATTATTATTTAATTTTCAGTGTCCTTTCACCGCTCTGACCACTGCCTGTGAGACACCCTCAGTCCTCAAGGTGGGATGTAGAGGAACAACCATGTGTGTGGTACACAGGAAAGTAGCCCAGTCAGGAGTCTGGAGTCCTCTTCTCTCACCTAATGGAGTAAGAGGTAATGAACACAGAAGATGTCCCTGCTGAAATATCACATTCTTTCTTTCCTCCAGATCTCAAGTTAGGTGCCGTTTATATCAGGAAGCTGTCTCTACCTGTCTGCTCCATCTCAGCAAAAAACAGTACGATTCCTTCCAGTAAGATTCCTCGACACCCACAATTGCCCTCTGCGGGCTCCTTTCACAGAGTCCCTACCAAAGCATAGAAAGTATACAATAAATGCTCTGAGAAGGGATGAATGCGTAGATGAATTACTGTGTGAATGGATGAACTGATAGGTAGATGAGAGAATGGGGAAGTGACGGATGGATGGGTGGGCGAGCGAATGACAGGTGAGTAGGTGGGTGGTGGGTGGTTAGATGAATGGACTGGATACATGGATGGATGCATATTTGGATGGGTGGTTAGATGGATGGACACATGATGGATTCTCCCTGGCTTTTTAAAAAGAAGAAAGTTCTGGAGAAGAACATTCTCCAATATGTTGCTTTACGGGAGGACTCTCCACAAGATGGCGCCCCTAAGTTTCTTAATTTATGGTTTCTTCAGAATTTCTCACATCTCGAGCTGTTTTAGCTAGTTTACATATTAACAGCTAACATAATTTTCACAACACACCGTCCATATGTCATGTTCAATCACATTTCTCACCATTTCAAAAAAAAAATACTTTCCCCCAGGACATCAAGTTATGATCAAGAGCCAGCAAGATGGCTCAGCATCCAGTCCTGGGCAGATACCTTTAGTCCCAGGACTTAGAAGACAGAGGCAGGAGGCTCTCTGTAAGTTCAAAGCTAGTTTAGTCTACATAGTGAGCTCCAGGACAAGGTGAGCTGCATAGGGAGACTCAAGAAAATGGCCCAGCATGTAAACATAGTTGTCGTCAGATGAGCTGAGTTAGATCCTCAGATGGAAAGAGAGAACCAAATAATGTCAACTCCTCCGGAAGATGTGTCCTCTGACCTCTTCATACACACAGTAATGTGTGTGTGTGTGAGTGTGTGTGTGTGTGTGTGTGTGTGTGTGTGTGTGTGAGTGTGTGTGTGTGTGTGTGTGTGAGTGTGTGTGTGTGTGAGTGTGTGAGTGTGTGTGTGTGAGTGTGAGTGTGTGTGTGTGTGTGAGTGTGTGTGTGTGAGTGTGTGTGTGAGTGTGTGTGTGTGAGTGTGTGTGTGTGTGAGTGTGTGTGTGTGTGAATGTGTGTGTGTGTGAGTGTGTGTGTGTGTGTGAGTGTGTGTGTGTGTGTGAGTGTGTGTGTGTGTGTGTGAGTGTGTGTGTGTGTGTGTGCGCACACACACACTAAATATGTGTAACAGAAAGTATTGCTATAACAGACAACACTAAAGCATTACGTTGACCCTGGAGGGTGCTTCAGGCTTTGCCCAGTTGTTATACAAGCAGGAAAAGACTATTGCTCCCTAGACAATACAGGGAATAAAGGCATTCTTTGGAAATCCATTCTCAACAACGGAGAGTCAGCAGAAAAGGGGAGATGCGCCTAAATCTGAAATAGCCATTAACCTCCAGACCCACAAGTTTCACCTGATAAAATAATAACCTCGAACATTCGTACGGGGCCTCATGCCAAACAGCAACGCTACATAACAAAAATAGGTTGGAGACCAAGGAATGCTGCCAAGCACTTTAGATTTATTATCCTCATTTGACCCTCCTACCAAGCCTTGGAGAGAAGTCTTAATGCTTCCAATTCTGCAGCTAATAAAATGGATGGGGTGTGCTTTTCCTAAAGCGCCTGGCTGTTCGCGGTAGAGCTGTTTGGTCTCAGTTTGTGTTTATGCTCATTTACTGCCCATTACAGTCATTTTACTGCTTAGGGGGAAGTACTGGACCATAGTTGGGAGGGAGCTTATTTTAGTAGATTTTTAATTTTACTTAGGTGTATGTGTAGTGGTGGAAAAGTGTATGCCATATGTCCAGGTGACTGAGAGGGCAAAAGATCCCTTGGGGCTAAAGTTACAGACATGTGAGCCACCCAATGTGATGTTGTAAACCTAACTTAGGTCCTCTGGAGGAACAGCCTATGCGTTTGACTGCTGAGCCATCTCTCCAGCCCCAGGAAGGTCCTTCATTATATAACAACCTGTATTTATGTATGTCTGCACACACAGAGTCCTCGAGGCAGCTTTATTAGAAGAGCAGTAGCCAGGTGATGGTGCACACTTTTAATTCCAGCACTCAGGAGGCAGAAGAAGGCTGATCTTTGTGAGTTTGAGAGACCTGGTCTCGAAAAACCAAAGAAAAGCAATACCATTCTCAAGTGACCATATGTACTAAATACCGGCCGGACACTCTTGTGGACCCTTCCTTTCATCCCTATTTCCATGAGGAAGATTCTTTTACACCCATTTCAATGACAGGAAGATTACAGCTGGGAGAGACCTAGAAAACCACAGAAAACCCAAGGGATAGGATTGATATTCAAATCCAATACCACACATGTCTCTAAAGCTTTGGTTTTTCTGCGCTGTACCATGGGATGCTGCCAAAGGTCCCCTGCATCAGGGAACTTGGATATTCTGGGAAAGCATTCTGGAGCCACCTCTCTGTTCTTTCTCCTCTTATCAAACAAAATACAATTCCCCAGATATGTCTCCAAGCTTTAGCATAACTCTATTCTAAGGCCAGAAATGCCCTTCCCTAAAGCAGCCTGGAGAGCTCCTACATACCTTTCAGAACCCAAAAATCTGTGCTTTCACCTACAGTGCCTTCCCTGGTCTCTCCTGTGTTGGTTTCTTTTCTGTTGCTGGAATAAAACACCATGGCCAAGACAATGTATAGAGGGAAATGTTTATTTTGGCTCACAGTTCCAAAGGGTAAGAGTCCATCAAGGTTCACGGGCATCCAGTAGCCGCAAGAAGCTGAGAGCTTACCCCTTTAATGGCAAGCAAGTCCCTCCCCCAGTGACACACTTCCTCCAGCAAGGCTGTACCACCGGAAACTCCACAAACAGCACCACCAAGTGGGGACCACGTGTTCAAATGCAAACCTCTGGGGGACATTTCTCATTCAAGCCTCCATACCTCCTCATCAAACAAGCAGCCACAGTGCTGGCTTTGTTTTAGTTTTTTTTTTTTTTAATTATGGGATATTTCAGATGTAAAGTAAAACTAGTGTCAGTACTTTTCCTATGTGCCCAGGATTGAGACTGAATGGATGCTAGAATTATATCATATTTGTCAACCAGAGAGAGAGAGAGAGAAATGAAGAAAGAAAGAAAGAAAGAAAGAAAGAAAGAGAGAGAGAGAGAGAGAGAGAGAGAAAAGAAAAGAAAAGAAAAGAAAAGAAAAGAAAAGAAAAGAAAAGAAAAGAAAAGAAAAGATGCAAATAAAGCTAAGATAGCACTAACCCTTCCTCTCCTTGATGATCACTCTCAATTGTAATATCTTCTTTATAGTCACACTTTTGTTACATTGTTACAAGTGTAGGTAACAGGCTTATACAAAATTTATGTGTTATCTCATCATTTATATTTTTTGTGATTTTTTTTTTACTCAGAGTTGAGAGCTGTAGATATAGCTACATGGGCATCTAATTAATTCATTTTAATTGTTTCGTAGAATTTTATAAATAAACCACAATTTCCCATACCCCCCCCTGCACATTTGTAGCAAATGTGTAGCTTTGTCTTCATGTAGGTCCCTTAACAATTGGAGCAGGGGCTGTCTCAGTCTCTGTTGCCTGCCATTGGATCCCCTTTCCCTACTTGCACTGCCTGGTTGGGCCTCAGTGGGAGAGGATGTGCCTAGTTCTGCTGGAACTAGATGTGCCAGAGTGGGGTGGTCCCCTCAGAGAAGGGGAGGAGGGAGGGGGGTATTTGTAAGGGTGGGACTAGGAAAAGAGGAGGAAAGGGGCTGTGACTAGGATATAAAGTGAATAAAGAATTAAAATTAAAAAATAAACAACAGTTCACACCATACAGTTAGGAAACAACTAAATGAAGGGCATTTGGGTTGTTTCTATTTTTCTCAACTCTTATTCACAGTGCAATAATAAATATCTCAGTCTTGTGCATATCCTTGTGCACACATTTTTCTGGCATGTTCTCTAATGGGAACAGCTGCTCAAAGGGCATGGGCATGATTAACTATCTTCTATTCACCCTTCCCATGAGCACTCTCTACACTCATTGCAACTGTGGCTCTAGGGGCCGAGTCATACGAACTAATCAACAGGCTCCCTCGCCTTCTGCTTCCTCGAGTATTTGGCCAATGAAGACAATCAACAGGAAATGGGGAGAGGGAGGAAACTGGGAGCATGTTATTTATTTCCCTCGTTTCCTCTGTGTGGGATCGCAGCAGGCTGACTACGCAACTCCACTAATGGTCGCAGTCCCAGGCTGTCTCTCCCCCGTTACAGTCCTCTCTAGCTCCAGATCTCAGTAACTGTTTCCTCTGCTTTCATTTCAGTCTACAGCAGCTAGGCCCCACCAGTACTCTTCCTTAGGTGTGCTTGCTAGGTTCATGTCAACATAGCACAAGCTAGCATCCTTTTAGAGCAGTAGTTCTCAAGCTATGGGTCAAGACCCCTTTAGGGGTCCCATATCAGATATCCTGCATATCAAATATTTACATTATGATTCATAATATTAGCAAACTTACAGTTTACTGACAGGATCCTGGCTGAGACAAGTAGCATCAGCTTCACAGTCTTTGCAGCTTGCTCCCTTAGTGACTTTTCTTTTTCAGGATTATTTTTGCCATTTTTAATTATGTATATGTCTATATGTCTATATATCTATGTCTGGGTCTATGCACATGCATGCTGGTGCCCATGCAGCACTGGAGTTACAGGCAGTTGTGGGCTACCTGCCATGGAGGCTGGGACTCAAATTTGGGTGGGTCCTCTGCAAGGTGAGTATCTATTCTTAACCATCAAGCCATCTCTCCAGTCCCTGCTTTCTGTGGCTGAGACAAAATATCTGACAAGAGGCAACTTAAAGGGAAGGTTCCTTTCTGCTTACCATACATGGGGATACAGACCACTGCAGTGGGGAAGGTATGACAGCAGTGCAGGAAGCATCCTGCCTCCATCAGTAGGCAGAGACAGATGCATGCTGGGACTATTCTCCTCCCTTTTGCACAGTTAAGGCCCCTGTCCCATAGAATGGTTTCCTCCATGTTCAGAGTAGGTTTTCCTATCTCAGTTAACCAACTGTAGAAGGTCCCTCACAGACATGTGCAGAGGCTTACACGGCCCATTTAGGTTCATATATTTGAATGTTTGGTTCCCAGCTGGTGGACTATGTAGGAAGGATTAAGAGGCATGGCCTTGTTGGAAAAGGTATATCCCAGCTGGTGGGCTTTGAGGTTTCAAAAACCCATGCCAGGCCCAGTGTCTCCCTCTCTGCCTCCTGCCTGCATGTCAGAATGTAAGCTAGCAGCTCCAGCACCATATTCTCTCCTATGAGGATGGACTGACCCTCTAAAACTGTAAACAAAGCCCCCAACTAAATGCCTTCTCTTACAAGTTGAATTGGTCATGGTATCTCTTCACAGTAGTAGAATAGTAACTAAGAAAGAAGAGTTGGTACCGGGAGTGGGGTGTTTAACAGGTCTGCCAATATTGCTTGTTGGCAGAATATGGACTTTGGGACTTTGGATTGGAAATCAGTTGAGTGTGTAAGTGGGGCTTAATAGACATTATAGTGGGAGTTTGGAAGACAGTAGTGTTGAGAGGAATGTGGACTGTAGAGGTCTACCACAAGAGGTTTCCGAGGGGAACAACATTAGCAATTGGGCAAGAGACCATGCTTGTGATACTTTGACAAAGAATGTAACTGAGTTCTGCCCTTGTCCAAAAAGTCTGCAGGAGTCTAAATTGAAGAGTTTTGGATCAATGTCATTGGCAGAGGACGTTTCAGGAGAACCTAGTATTGATTGTGCCATGTGGTCATTAGCGATCACTCTTGTACAGATTTACAATGGAAATTTAATCTTGTGCTAAAAGAGGTAAGCATTTAAAAAAGAAAAGAGTCAGTTGCTAAATGGAATAAAGGAAGGGGTGATCTTAGAGCAAGATCCCATTCAGCTAAGGTTCCAATTTGTGAAAAGCAAAGCGTATGTAGCAAAGGAAACCAACGAGTCAAAGGCTATGTGACTGTAATTCAAGCAGGTATGGTGGTCTGGCTTTGGCTCCGGGTTTCCCCCTTCGCTCCCATTCCTTCCTTTTGATATGGCCATATATATTTTGTGCCATTATGTGTTGGAATTGTGTGATTTAGTTTGTGGTTTTACAGGGGATTATAGTTAAGAAATTGCCTTGGGTCTTCAAAAGAGACCTTAGACTTTTAAATAGTGTTGACACTGTGAAGAACTATGGGGACTTTTGAAGTTGGACTAAATGTCTTTTGTATCATGATATGGCTAAAATCCTTTGGGGGCCAGGGAGTGCAGTGTGGTTTGAATGACAATAGCCCCTATAGGACCATATTTGAATGTTTGATTCCCAATTGGTGGACTGTTTAAAGAAGGATCAGGAGGTGTGGCCTTGTTGGAGGAAGTATGTCACTGGGAGAGGGTTTTGAGGTTTTTGAAAGCCCAGCCATTCCCAATTACTGCCCTCTCCCCTGCTTCCTCCATCCCTACCCCAACCCCTCTCTTCTCTGCCCCCTGCCTACCAATTGGAGTGTAATCTCTTAGCTACTGCTCCAGCACTATGTCTGTCTTCTTGCCATAGTGCTTCCCATAATGGTAGGAATGGCCTAGCCTTCTGAACCTATAAGCAACCTCTCAGCTAAAATTCTTTCTTTTATAAGTTGCTTTGGTCATGGTTTTTCATCACAGCAATAGGACTGTAACTAGGACAGTAGCTTCCTCTCCTTTTTATCAGAATTAGTTTATGAGGAATAACCCAAAGATCTTACAAGATTATTTTCTGAAACTCTCCTACAAAACTCTCATTCCCAATAGTGCTCAAATCAGATTAGTCTGGGTTATTATTTAATAGTAGTCAGTTTCCTGGTTGTTGTCAAGTCATAGTATGAAACAGTTCTGATTATCTATTTCATGAGTTTTCAGAAGTATTATAAAGGAGGTGGTTCTGCCACTCTGTCACAATGATGGCCTTGCACAGATCCATGTGGCTCACAGAGGTCAAGAACACAGCACAGTAGCCAGCTTTAGAGGCACTCACTCTCCATCTTAGGGAACACCAACTGTGTTGAACAAAGTCAGCCTGAGACAGCGTCTCATCTGCCATGATGAAGCCTAAGCTTTCAGCCTCAACTATGTCATATTCCCATCACCCTTAGCACCTGACATCCCCACTTAGGGCACAGCTACAGGCTATAAAACTCCTAGATACCATCTACAACTGAACAACCTATCTGGCCCACTTCATTTTGGTATCATCTTGTGACAAGGTACCTGCTTGTGACTCTGAACCTGCCTTTGCTGCCTATGTAAGTAGGATAACAAGCCCTCCTTCCCAATGCTGCTTAGAGGTTGCACTTCACATTAGCATGCTGCTGCAGATGACATTCTCTGGGATTTTCAAAGTTGAAATACCACTTGTTATTCTAAGAAAAATTTGACTTGGCTCTTGTTTTCTTATTGAGTTCTGTGAAAGGCATCTCTATTTGAAAGAACCGGCATTGTTTTTACAGACACCTCCTTTTCTGTTGTTTATAAGTTACCATTTTTAGGTCTGAGTGTTATCATTTTCTTTATGTAATCTATCTCCAGGCACACTGTATTTCTGAGTCTTCAATTCCTATGAAAATTTTTGACATACCTATATTTCTAATATTGCCTGTGCTCTGATCTCTTTCTCTTGTCTGTATAGATCTGTTCGTCTCTCTGTTTATCTGGTACCTGTCTATATGCATGCACCTCTTTATGTAAAGTCATTGTATTTACTCTGTGGTACATATGGAACTTTTTCCTATCTTTACCACTCTGCCTGTCTTTTCAGGATTGTCTCAGATCCTATCTCTAGTTTGTTAATTTGTTCTTCACCTGCATTTAATTTTCTGCTGTAAAAATCCAGTATGGGGGCTGGGGAGAGGTTAAGAGTTCTTCCTGCTTTTTCAGAGGACCTCAGTTCAGATCCCAGCACCCACACTGCCTGCAACCCCAGCTCCAGGGGATCCAATGCGCTCTTCTGGCCTTTGAGGGTACATGCTGATCATGTGCATACACTGATCATGCACGCACGCGCGCGCGCGCGCACACACACACACACACACAAATAATAAAATAAATATTTTAAAATCCAATGTCTTTGTATTTCTAATGACTAATTTTATTCTATAAGTGTTAGTGGTTTCTTTTTCTCTTTGCTCTTTACTTATATCTTAATAATTCTTTAAGTCTATCATTTATTCTTTCATATTCACATTATGTAACTCCAATTCTTAGGTATTTAGTTATCTTTTTATCACAGCTGTTCTAGATGGATCATTCCTTCATTTATTTCGCTGTGGGTGCTCATATTCTATCATGCCAACACTTCATTTCTAATGTTCTCATCTGACTGTGGGTGGCACCCCATAACACACACACACACACACACACACACACACACACACACACATGCATGCACCAGCTACAACTTATTGCTATTGTTTTTATTCCATATTCCCTGGGTCTCTGCAGATTTTTCCCTTTTCTTGGAAATCCAGCCACTCATTAAAAGTTGGTTTTATACCTACCTCCTCCAGCATCTCTGGATGTTTGTTTGGAAAGGTTTGGTGCATTTTTAGTCTTTTCTCTTGCTCTAACCACAAGCCGAAGAGAACATGCTGTGTGCAGTAGAGTTCAAACTATGTCATTAGTGAACCAACTAATACTAAGAACGCCAATGTGTGCCTTGTGAACTTACATATGAAAGACAGCATGATTTTTTAGAATCATCTTAGGCCTTTGGGTCCCAGAGAAACCACTTTGAGTTTTAGCTCTGCAAAGTTTAATGCTTATGTGACCTCAAATAACTTAGAATTCCCAAGATTCGATCTTGAAATGCAGATTTTGACAACTCATGGTTGCTAGCTGTGCCAAACCCAAATACATGCATTAAGATATATTTAGTACAAAAATATTTCTGAGTTCTATGACCCAATTCGTTCTTTCTACCAAAGAAGCAGATTTACTTTGCCTCAACTTGTTGACTCAGAATCATCCCTTCAAACCCTGTGAGGAGCAGGTGTGGCAGCAGTCCCAAGATGGCACCTGGGACTGCAGCTCAGTCTTATGACTTGCACCTGACTTCCTCATACACCTGAAAATAGCCACGACCATCATGAGAGCTGCGCAGGTGCACCATGATGCTGGCGGTGTAAACAAGTCCATATTTGGTGGAGAAATGCCCCTACCGCCCTGATTGGCTGAAGCTGCGTGTCTGGTGAGGTGGCATGGCCTGCCGTGAGTGGATGGGGGCTGAGAGTATATAAGCAGACCTCCCTGGGTGCCCGGGGTCCCCACCGTAGCAGCATCAAGGTGTTCCTGCAATAAAGGCTGTTGAGAAGAATCCGACCACCGTGTTGTGTTTTCCCCAGTGACCAGGGTGGCCTGGGGCCTGTCATCAGAGGACCAAGACTTCTGCGCACCATCAGGACAGCCTCACAGTCGCATCTTTCCCTTAGAGGCTCACTCTAAAAAGAAGTCAGGAGAGATGAGTGTGAAGTCCCAGAAGCAAATGCAAAGCACCTCCCATGAAAACCTTTACACACATCCTCTCAGGGATCCACAGGACAGCCCTGGAGATGCACCTTGTGTCTCTGCCTCTTCAGCACTGGCATTTCAAGCATGTGCCACCATGCCTGGGTTTTCATTTTTTAATAATTTTTAAAATTATAATTACACCATATCCTCCTTCCCTTTTCTCCTTCATGAATCCCCCTCAGTCTCTAATTCATGGCCTCTTTTTAATAATTGCTGTTACTCATACACATGTACACACACAGTGTGTGTGTGTGTGTGTGTGTGTGTGTACATTCTTAAATATATAAATACAACCTGCTCATTCTGTATAATGTTATCTGGGTGTAGATGGCCTCAGAGATGATCATTTGGTATTGGATAACCAATTGGAGGCTCCTTCCTGGAGAAGGCCATTTCTCCTGCTCTCAGCCTTCTCAGTGGCCTGTAGTTTTTTTACCTATATGAGCCTTCCCCTTCCATATTAGCATGTCCATCATTGCCTGATTCTTTCCATTATTGTCTGGTTCTTGTTTAGGCAGCCATATTGATGAGACTTCATCAAGAGGTTTACCAACTGAACAATCTTCCCAGCTCCCTCATGAGGACACCTGTTATCTTGTCTTCATCTTTGAATCCTAAACCTCTTGACCAGTTGGTTCTATCAGAGATTTACTGGCCTCTTGTCTCCAAATCCTCACCTCTGGATCATACTATCCCTTACTTATCAAGACAGAAGGCTTCAGAGCCACCCTAGCACAGGCCCACATCCTGGGGCTCCTGTATTCATGCTCCTCCTGCAAGATGAAGGTCTAGATAAAGCACTAGCCCTGGTAACAGTGACTAACTGTTATGGGCATAATTTTTTAAAAGCCTTTTAGATATGTAGGAGTATCTTGGTCAGGAACCACAATATACCCAAGGCTGCACCTAACAACCAGAACCCAATGACATCATTCACTCAAAATAACTAGACACATGATATCATAAGCAGAGAATACAACTCAACCATATATAAACAGAGACCAAGAGCAATACACCACTCCTTACCTCTTCGCGACTGCTATAAACATTGAAGAGACATGCCTTGATCTGTCCTATAACTGGAAAGTCTCCCCCAGGGTCCTGACCTTTGAATCAGAAATTTCTGTTCAAGACTGGACCCAAGTTTTGGCTAAGATACACCACAGAGATGAGCAGCCTTGGGAAGATAGGTGTAGGACGTTAGTTAGGAACTTGGAGTGTGAACCTTGTATGATGGCCCTGAGCATCATAAAATATAACCTTTGTTATATTTTAAACCAATTATGCACACCTACCTTTCTGCTTTCAACATTAACTAAAGTCTAATCTATTGTGGTGTCCCTATCTAGACTGGGCACAGCATCTGGTAGAGCCAGGCACATCTCAGGTGCCCAGAAAGCCTCAGTAATTGCCTTGGTAGTTGCAATGGATGGGCTTTTGACTTGAAGACATTTCAGACTCAAAACAATGCAGACTTGAGGAACCACAGCTCCCTGCCATGACTCATCATCAAGGCCCCTTTAAATCAAATTATGGAAATGCTCTGCCTGGTATTGTTTTAATTAAGAACAACCTGGTCCTTACTGTACCCTCTGAATGAATTCTCCTCCCTTCCTCCTCTCTCCTTTTCACCTTGACACTTGGAGAAAAAACCTGGCTGTCTTTGACAAGGCTTCTTCTCACAGTAACACTGCTGACAGACTCAGTTTGGTAACAGCTGAGCTAGCTGGAGCCGGCAGCCCTCCCCCAGCGTGAGGCTCTCTAACCAGCCACCTAAACTAGTGAGCAGCAGAGCTCTCTCCCACACTGCCCTGTGTGAATTCTCAGAAACTTTGGAGGTGGACTTGCAAGCAGACCTCTGTGGTTCTCATTCCTTACCACTATACCAAAACTAGTTTATCCTGAAGACAATAGATTTTCTAGAGAATAAAAATGGATATCTGGGTTAGGGAGAAGGTTCAATGGTCAGGTGTTTGCCAGGCAAATGTGACGTCCAGGTTTGGATCTTCAGAACCCACATAAGTTCCCAGCAGGTGTGTCAACTGGTCTGTAATTCCAGCCTTGGAAGGTGAAGACACGGGATTGTGAGAATAAGTTGGTTTGTAAGATGAGCCACAGCTGAGAGCTCTGGGTTTAATTGAGAGAACTTGCCTCAAAGTAAGGGAGGAAAAGGATGGAAGACAATTTCTGACATCAAACTCTAGGCCTCTACATTCATGAGCATCCACATCAGACTCATCCACGTGCACATGCACACACACTCATGTACTCATCCACGTGCACATGCAACCACACTCACATCCACATCAGACTCATCCACGTGCACATGCACAAACACTCACATCCACATCATACTCATCCACGTGCACACACATTCACATTCACACACATACTCATCCATGTGCACATGCACACACACTCACATCCACATCATACTCATCCACATGCACACACATTCACATTCACACACATACTCATCCACGTGCACATGCACACACACTCACATCCACATCATACTCATCCACGTGCACACACATTCACATTCACACACATACTCATCCACGTACACATGCACACACACTCACATCCACATCATACTCATCCATGTGCACATGCACACACACTCACATCCACATCATACTCATCCACGTACACATGCACACACACTCACATTCACACACATACTCATCCACGTGCACATGCACACACACTCACATCCACATCATACTCATCCACGTGCACATGCACACACACTCACATCCACATCAGACTCATCCACGTGCACATGCACAAACACTCACATCCACATCATACTCATCCACATGCACACACATTCACATTCACACACATACTCATCCACGTGCACATGCACACACACTCATGTACTCATCCACGTGCACATGCACACACACTCACATCCACATCAGACTCATCCACGTGCACATGCACAAACACTCACATCCACATCATACTCATCCACATGCACACACATTCACATTCACACACATACTCATCCACGTGCACATGCACACACACTCACATCCACATCATACTCATCCACATGCACACACATTCACATTCACACACATACTCATCCACGTGCACATGCACACACACTCACATCCACATCATACTCATCCACGTGCACACACATTCACATTCACACACATACTCATCCACGTGCACATGCACACACACTCACATCCACATCATACTCATCCACGTGCACATGCACACACACTCACATCCACATCATACTCATCCACGTACACATGCACACACACTCACATTCACACACATACTCATCCACGTGCACATGCACACACACTCACATCCACATCATACTCATCCACGTACACATGCACACACACTCACATTCACACACATACTCATCCACGTGCACATGCACACACACTCACATCCACATCAGACTCATCCATGTGCACATGCACACACACTCACATCCACATCAGACTCATCCACGTGCACATGCACACACACTCACATCCACATCAGACTCATCCACGTGCACATGCACACACACTCACATCCACATCAGACTCATCCACGTGCACATGCACACACACTCACATCCACATCATACTCATCCACGTGCACATGCACACACACTCATATCCACATCATACTCATCCACGTGCACATGCACACACACTCACATTCACACACATACTCATCCACGTGCACATGCACGCACACTCACATCCACATCAGACTCATCCACGTGTACATGCGCACACACACACAGTGAAAATGAGAGAAAGGAAAAGAGATGAACTCTTTAACCTTCTATCACCTCTGAGCTCCAAGCCCCAAGGCAAGGAAAGGTATGGCTACTCTGTAGGCACAAGGACATCTGCTTAGGATGCTCAGGGACCACGGAAGAGGACTGAACTCCATGAATGTGACTTTGTGGTTATCCTCTTTTCCTCCTCTACACACATACATTCACACACACACTCATACACACACATACACTCATGCACAAGCTCACGCACATATACTCTCATGCACACACACACACTCATGCACAAACTCACACACATATACTCATGCACACACTCACACACACTCCCATTCTTCATGAAACACGGAGAGAAAAAGTACAGCTGCACTCACAAACTCACGAAGTAGACCTTCAATGAAAGATGTGTGCAAATACACTCAGTTCACTTCAAGGCTGTGAAATAATTACTCAGAAATGAAAGCAAGAACACTTTGTGACCAGTTGTCTGTATTTCACTTCAGTAAAATATTCTCTCTTTCACAATGAAGTCTCTCCAGCTAAGCATATCTTGCATGTATCTCAATCCTCGAGCCCCAGTGCTGTCAAAAAAATAATAATAATAATTCATTCACACATACATTCATCCTTGTGAATTTGCATTTTTTAAAAATCTTACTTTTCAAAGGAAATTCACAGATGTTGACTCTTTAAAACCTCACAGGGCTTGGGTAGTGGTGTCGGTTTGAGGGGATTTGGGCTTTGGGAGACGGTTGTATTTTCCACCGTTGTGGGGATAGGTTTTATAATTTCCAAACCCATTCTGCCCTAGATCCCTTTGTTAGCATTCAGATGCCCACCCCTCCTGAGTTCCTCATGACACCAGAGACAAACATTTCCCAGATTCCTTGTCAGCAGCTGCTTTGAGTCCATCAATAAGAGGCATCATGATGAGAACTGGTATGTGCAAAAGAGGCAGGCCAGTCTGTTGGTCCTCTGGCACTGGTTGTATTGATCGATTGGGAGTTGTATCATCGTGACTTCCCCTCCAGAAGCCCTCCTGTGAGCTATGTATGGAAAACGGTGCTGTCAGCTAAGATCCTTAGCGACAGTTTCTTCCTTTGCTTATAACCTTTAGAACTTCCTGGTTCTCTAAAACCACTGTTAGCTTGTCCCAGCCTCTGCTCTTCCAGCCCTCTGCAAATATTTTCTAAACATTCCGTTCCCTCTTTTTTCTGCAAGCGGTGCCTTAACAGTTTTCCCTGACTGATAACCTTTTGGGTGTCAGTATTTGTGTCAGTCACACATGTATTTGTGCAGATTAACAACAGCTTCACAAACAGTGAACACATGAGGACACTTCACTCTGCTGCGGTGCCATGTCAGGCATATTTTGCTTACACTGTATCATTCTACTGGGACTATTGTAACAAACACACACACACACACAAATTGGACATATTTTTATTGTTTGTCATTATTTGTCTTTTGCAATAGATGAGGTTACTGTGGGTAGCTCGGGCTGGCCTCAGTCCTCCTACCTCAGACACCCTGAGTGCTGTGGTTACAGTAGTGTGCCCCATGCCTGGACTTGCTCAACACTTTAAACAACAGAAATCTGCTGTATCAACTCTAGAAGCTACAAGTCAGGAGTACTCTGTAAGCAGGGGCTCGCTTTTTCTGAGAGTTAGAGGAAGATGATGTTGGTGGGGACAGGGAAGGTGTCTTTCCTAGCTTCTGGTAGATTATTGGAAATCTCTGGTGTTCCTTGGAAGCCACTGCTTCACCTGGATCTCTGGCATCTCCCCTGTATCTCTGGATCCAAAATTCCCTTTTCATAAGAACAGCAGACATGTCAGATTAGGGCCACTTTGGTGAGCTCATTTTAATGTGATTACCTCTGCAAGCATACTTTTCTGAATGAAGTCACTATCTGGGGTTCTGGAGTTGTTTGGGGAAGAAAGTTACATAATTCATGATGCCATCCAATGAAAATGTCCAGCAATAGTCAGTTCTGTGTGCATCTCAGGAATGAAGAGAGTTTGAGCTAGAGACAGGGAGTTATGATTTTCAAGTAAAAAGTGGTGGAGAACTCAGTGAAAGTTCAGTCAAAGAATAAATAAGAGAAGATTCCCATAGGGCTGGAGATGTAGGTGAGTTGGTAGAATGCTTGTCTAATGTGCATGAGGCCCTGGGCTTTACCCCAACACTGCATAAAGCCAGATATATAGTATAAGTTGTAATCCCAGAGGGGGAGACAGGAGGGTCATAAGTAAGGCCATCCTTGGGTACATATCAAGTTCAAGGGCAGCCTGGGCTACATGAGATCCTGTTTCATAAAAAGAAGAGGAAGTGAACCAAAACAACCAGCTTCAACTAAAAGGAGAAGCAGGGAGGAAGAAGGAGGAGAGAGAAGGGAGGAAGAAGAGGAACAGAAATGTCCGAAAGCTTGTCAAATCCAAGAACACACTGGTTATGTACACTGGGGACAGAGGAACAGAAGGCACAGAAGAAACTGTTGACAAGATAGAAGACAATCTTCCTGAGAAAGAACTGTAATTCATCATCACACACACCATCTGCAACCTGGCTTTCAGCCAGTGGGGTGGATGTGTGTAACTGGTTTTGACATTGGCCAAACAGTCCAGATTTACTATCAAAAGTGTGAGGATAGGGGCTGGAGAGATGGCTCAGCAGTTAAGAACACTTGCTGTTCTTCCAGAGGTCCTGAGTTTATTGCCATCACCCACAGGGTGGCTCCCTGCCATCTATGACTGTAGTCCCATTGATCTGATATACTATCCTAGGGTACATAGTGAACAAAAACCCATGAACATTAAATACATACATGCATGTATACATACATACATACATGCATACATACATATATGCATGCATACATGCATGCATACATACATACATGCATACATACATATATACATGCATACATACATATATACATGCATACATACATATATACATGCATACATGCATGCATGCATACATACATACAAACATGCATGTATACATACATACATATACACATATGCGCATATATACATACAATGTAAAAAGGATTTTTTTCATGTGAGGAGGCAAAACTCAAAGCAGAAAATGGATGTCCGACATACCACCGACTGTTTTACCAGTCACCTGCTCAGTTGAATTCACATAGCTATCTGACCATGTGGCATCAAAGCAGTCTCTTCCTCTCATTGGTCCAGTGGGGATGACTATGCCATAATGAGAATGAATTAATGCATGTAAAAGCATGGTGTTTCCCAGGATTGTTACGTAATGAGTCAGCAATAAAAGGAATCATTGTTGCTTCCACTATCAAAATATGCTGGGAGAAAATGGAAATTTTGCATCTCAGACTTCTGAGCCTGTTTTCTTTTTTTTTTTAATTGTTTGTTTGTATGTTTGTTTTATGTATGTGAGTACACTGTCACAGATCCTATTACAGATGGTTGTGAGCCACCATGTGGTTGCTGGGAATTGAACTCAGGACCTCTGGAAGAACAGTCAGTGTTCTTCCCCACTGAGCCATCTCTCCAGCCCCCTGAGCCTATTTTCAAAGAAATATTAAAAAAGAAAAAGAAAGAGAGAGAGTGAGCGCTTAATTAGGGTAATTATATTTACCCCAGGACTAAGCATTTATAAGTCTCCTTGAATATGCATCTCCAAGTCCCGAGAAGTAAAGAACCTGTATCAGATACAAAGATTAGAGCTTAAATAGTGATAGGCGTGGGATTAAGAACCCGGAATTATGAAGCCAGTCCCAAGTGTTGCCCCAAACCTCCTGCCTCTCCACGTTACCGTGGTGGGTTATACCCCGACCTGACAGTTAACATCCCAGGCCAGCATTGCAGCCTCTGCTGCACCCAGGCTACATGGGCAAGCCTGTGACTGCTGAGCTACCATTGCTATGGTGGAATGGAAATTCAATGGGGCATCTGGAAAGCTGGTGGGATGTCTACAAGTAATAAACTTGTGACTGTGTGTTCACTTGGCACCCAGGAGCGATAGCACAGATTCCTCTCATCTCTGTTTCTTAAGAATCAATAAAAAGTTAGTGATGCATTTAGCTGGGGTTCAATAAATGGAATTGAGTTCCTTTTTTAACCTTTTATGGGGCTGCTCCTTGGGTTGCGCCCCTGAAAGCCACTCTGGAGCAATCAGATATATCATTTGGTGACTGCAGCACAATTTTCTGAAACAGTATTGGAAGAGTGTTGGAGTCCAAAGGAGTCAAAGAAGCATTTAGCTGGCTGGAGTGGGGAGGGCTGACAGTGAGAAAGGAACACTGTTCTCTGAACCCTGAAGGCTGAGCATTGAGAGGAGTGGACCAAAGTAACTGAGGATGTGGCAACACGAAATAGACTGTTTGGCATTGATGGGTGAAATGTGAATTTGGGGGTCGTTTTAGGGAGCACCAGGTGCTAGCTGAGATCAGAGGAATGCTCTCAACCATCCCTGTCCCATCCGTCAGCCACAACTGAGGCAGTGGGGTTGCAAGAGAGCAAGTAAGCCAGAGATAAAAACAACGTGGAGACAAATGTGTCTTTTCTGATCCTAACTCAAACATGCTGGAAGAAACATACCTGATTTCAAACCCCATTGCCCACAATGATTATACATAATATGAGGTTTGTATGCCATTATTTAATCCACAGCATACCTGCTTTCTGCAGGTCCGGGATAATTCCCCCATTAGAGAATTCAGATACGACAACTACGGGGTGAAACAAGTAAAAGCAATGCCTCATCCCGATGTGAGAAAGCCAAGGAGTTGCAGGGATTCATTCAATTTCCAGTGCTGTAAGTCGTCAGACTCACGATGTTTTACAACATTGCTCAGGCCAAACAAAACACGCCGGGCCATGACTCTCACTCCGCACACTCTGCACACTCTGGTGTGAATGTGATGACCAGAAGGGGTTAGGGTTTTATAAAGGAAAGAGTGCCTGCTTGCAGGAAGATCAAGAGCCAGGCAAACCTGGGTTTTGCAAGATGACTCAGCAGGTAAGGGTGCTTGCCACCAAGACTAACAACCTGAACTCAAGTCTCAGAACCTACATGGTGGAAGAAGAGAACCGACTCCAGCAGGTTGCACTCTGACCTCCATGTCATGCTGCAGTGTGCACACACCCATTCACATACATGTGCATGCACGCATAAGTGAGTAAATGTAATTCAAACTTTTAAAGGAACAGACAGACCAAGCTATGATCATTGAACTCCAGATAGTGTCTGGTGTGGGGAGGTTGACAGTGAATGTACCAGGAGGTGTATCAGGAGGTAGAGTCAGCTGGAAGACACACTTCTGTGAAGGTGATTCCAGAAAAGTTCAGCTGAAGACGGAAGACCCACTCTGGATATGGCACCATTCCATGAATAAGGAGAAGGTCAGCTGAGCATGGCTGTCACCCTTGGGCTTCACAACTGTGGACGCTATGACCAGCTGCCTCATACTGCCTACCATGTCTTCCCCACCATGATGGACTGTATCCTAAAACCATGAACCAAAATAAACTCTCCTGTGGTGGTTTGAAAAAGAATGTCCCTCATGGGCTTATATATTTGAGTACTTAGTCACAATGGAGTGGAACTGTTTGATGGGGTTAGAAGGATTAGTAGGTGTGGCCTTATTGAAGGGGGCGTGTCACTGGGGGTGGGCTTTAAGGTTTCAAATGCCCATACTAGGCCCAGTCTCCTCTTCCCCCTCCCCTTCTCTCTCTCTCTCTCTCTCTCTCTCTCTCTCTCTCTCTCTCTCTCTCACTCTCTCTCTCTCTCTCTCTCTCTCTCTCTTTCTCTCAGAGGATCAAGATGTAGCTCTCAGCTACTGCCCCATTACTGTGCATGCCACCTGCCATTATGCTCCCTGCCATGATGAAAATTGACTGAATCTCTGAAACCGTAAGCAGGCCCCAATGAAATGCTTTCTTTTCTAAGAGCTGCCGTGGACACTGCAGTGGTCACTGCGGTGGTCATGGTGTCTCTTCCCAGCAATAGAACACTGACTAGGAAACCTTTCTTAAGGAGCTTTTGTCAGACATTTTTGTCACAGCACTGAGAATGGTGACTGTCGTAGGGTGTCAAAGGCATGCTGGAAATGTTCGCTGTCTGGTTCTAGATTTACTTAAACACAGAGAGCTGTATGTGTAAGTTTCATGAACCCTACTGCATCTAAGCTAAACCTCTGTCCAAAAGGAAATGTTTAAAAGGGAATATTTTAGTAAATGTCTTACAGGTAGTTATTGGGGTCAGTGCTGGCATTATGGCTTGCTTGTTTTGCTTCATTTTGTTTTGTTTTGTTTTTTTCCCACTACTAGGGATTGAACCCATGGACCCAGGGTCTCAAATACAGTAGACAAGTGCTCTATCCCCGAACTATATTCTCATCCCTTTTTTTTTAACTTTGTTTTGAAGTAGGGAGTTGCTAAGTTGCTCAAGCCACCCTGGAACTCACTCTGTAGCCCCAATAGTCCCTGAATGTATGATCCATCTGCTGCAGCCTCCCAGGAAGCCTCACAAGCCTGCACACCAGGTATAGATACTACTTAGTTAGTATCTTTGTTGGTAGTAGTCAGCCAATACAGTAGCCAAATGAGCCACATTCACCACAGACCCACTGAGTGTGAGGACATATGCCACTATACATGCTACCACAGTAGTTACATGTGTATCTGTATGTACACATGCATAGGGTGTGTGTCAATCCTGGATGTTCCTCCTACAACATAAACTACATTCCTCCCACCAAGAAGTCTCTCATCCCCTTGGATCCTGACTGTGCTTATAAATACTGTCACTAATAGCATGTTGCAAATGTTTTAGATTAGGTCATAGACAAACATAAGGCCTCCACTCAGCTCTCTCGCTGGAACACATGCCTTCTTAAGACATATGAAGTCTAGCTTCCCTGAAGGTACCACACTGGAGAAATCACAGGGCAACTGTGATGATTAAGAAGCTGTGGGCTGTTCCCACCTCTTATCAGCCCAGGTACCAGATACATGAGTCAGGAAGACTTTAGGATGACCACCAATGCTGCTCCTCAATTCCTGGCCCTTGGGGACCATGAGAAATTAACAGATTATCACCTGAAGTCAGTATTTGAAATAGTATTTTGTAGCAATTACAGATATCTGGTATCTATTTTTGGCATTCAGAAAAGAGGTGACACTATAACAAAAGAAAAAGGAAGAAAGAACAAAAGAACAAAAGGAAGAAAGGAAGGAAGGAAGGAAGGAAGGAAAAGAAAGAAAGAAAGAAAGAAAGAAAGAAAGAAAGAAAGAAAGGAAGGAAGGAAGGAAGGAAGGAAGGAAGGAAAAGAAAGAAAGGAGGGAGGGAGGGAGGGAAGGAAGGAAGAAAGGAAGGAAGGAAGGAAGGAAGGAAGAAAGAAAGAAAGAAAGAAAGAAAGAAAGAAAGAAAGAAAGAAAGAGGAAGGAAGGAAAGAAGGAAGGAAGGAAAAGAAAGAAAGAAAGAAAGAAAGAAAGAAAGAAAGAAAGAAAGAAAGAAAGAAAGAAAGAGAGAAAGAGAGAGAGAGAGAGGAAGGAAGGAAGGAAGGAAGAAAGGAAGGAAGGAAGGAAGGAAGGAAGAGAGAGAGAGAGAGAAAAGAAAAGCTGAACCAATTCTAAAACTGTGAGGGCTCAGGCTGGAAGGACTTTGGAGAGCTGTGGAGCACGTGGCCTTCAAGGTTGCAGCCATGACAGTGCACAGAAGTAAGAAAGATAATGTCGAAGGTGGAGAAAACAGGACCCTGTGTAGTGCATTAGGATGCTCAGGACCCATAAAAAGCACCAGAGACTAGAGGGCTCACATGATGGAAATTTATTTTCCTACAGAGAAAGACAAGAGAGCTGGTGAGACAGCCAAGTGTGTTGACCGAGTTCAGTTCGATCCCTGGAATCCACGCAGTAGAAGAGAACCAGCTCCCACACTTTGTCTTCTGACCTCTGCACACGTGCTGCAGCATCATGTATGCCTGCAAATGTACACAAAAATAAGCTAATAGACACCCATAAATGTGATGGTGAGAGAGGATAAACTCTGGCTTCTCTCCTTCTTACAAGGCCCCTGTGCTATAGACTGAGGTCACCCTGTGGTCTCCCATAACCTTTACCATTTTTCCCTGGGCCATGTCTCTAAATCCAGCCACACTTGCAATTTGACTTCCACTGTGTACACAGAGGTCCCTCTTTAACATACAATGAGAGAGGTATAGCAATACTGTCTTTCATTATAAAATGCGAAACAATGTGCCCAGTGGAGTAGGTGACCCATTAAAGGTGTTTCCAAGTTTCCAGGGAGAACACGGAAGGTGTCATCTGGCTTCTAGAAGTTTACACTAAAATGTGAAAAGAATCAGACACATTAGAGAAGGAACTATCATGAATAAAGGAGCCAGAGCTTGCTAGCTTTGAAAATAAAGATGTTATTTCATTCAGTGTGTGATACTAAAAGTTTAAAATGGCCTCCAGGCAAAAATCAAACCCAGGATGCTGTCAAGGAAGTACGGTCTTATGACAAAACTGGGGAAACCAACGTGAAACCTTTATTAAGACTGCAGGGATATAGACTGTGGTGCTCAGACAGGAAAACAAAGGAAAGCACTCTCGTGGATCCTGGCTGTGCTGTCCCTCCACAGCCACAGAGGAGACTCCAGACAGGAGGGAGATTATCTGTCAGATATCTGCAATTGTGACTTATGTCTAATGCGAGAATGCCAAGAGGAGATTTAGAGTCCCACAGGGAGTGTGAGGTGTTTGCCCTGTTAACACTGCCTGCTTGGACTAAAAGAACAGAAGATCACGGGAGAAAAACAGGTCTTAGGACCTCCAATCCACTCTGTAAACAAGGCTGGGAAAATAACCCAGGAGTAAATACTATTTCTTTTTAAAGATTTTTTTTCTAATTTTTATTATATGTATATATGTTAGGGCAAGAGTGTGTTCCTCTGAGTGCAGCTCTCACAGAGGCCAGAAGAGGGCACCAGATCTCCTGAAGCTGAAGTTACGAGTAGTTGTCAGCCATCCATTGAGGTTCTGGAAACCAAACTCAGATCTTCTGGGAGAGCAGAAGGCACATTTAACTGCAGCCATCTCTCCAGCCCCAACACTGGTCATTTTGTATGGGAAACATTGACAAGATTTCGTCTGCCTCTGAGCACAGAAGCCAGAACTAAAGCATGTCAGGAACCTTTTTCAGGTGGTGTGACTGGGTTCTGACCCAAACACTGACCACATGAGCAATAGTATTTCAGATGAGCTATGAAGCCCTCTCTACCACCACTACCCCCATTAGCCATGTCTTCTTTTATTCTCTTTAACAAGTAAGTGTTGTGTCTTCTCTATTTCTGTTCCATTATTCCAATACTAGAGAGATGATATGTTTCTTTAGTTCACAGACCAAGAACAACTATGGAAAAGTTATTATATTTAAAATATGCACCCAAGAAACTGCATCTAATCCTGGATCTGGAGGTCAACGGATAGACCTCTGTGGTGTGCGACCAGCCTCAGAGGCTCATATATTAAATGTATAGTCCCAAGTTAAACTTTTTGGAAGGGTTAGGAGGTATGGCCTTGTTGGAGGAGGTATGTCACTGGAGGATTTGAGTTTTAAAAAGCCCACAACAAGGCCCAGCTCTTAGCTGCTGCTCCAGCCCCATTCCTGCCGTGTGCTGCCACACTCCCAGCCATGATGATATCAGAGCAACCCTCTTACACTACAAGCAAGTCCCCAACTAAATGCTTTCTTTTATGAGTTGCCTTAGTCACAGTGTCTCTTCACAGCGAGAGAACAGTGATTCAGACCACTATGAACTGAAGAATGCTACTCTCCAGAATCTTCCAGGGCTTTGGCACCATATTGGGACACTGAGGCATGCAGTCTCATAGACTGACAGCTACAGGTTCTAAGCCTCCCCAGCATGCAGATAGCCACCATTAGTGGGCTACCCAGCTTGGAGTAAGCTAATATAATTAATACGCTTCTAATGAATACGTAAAATACATCCATGCTATTGGTTTTGCTCTTCTAGAGACCCTGACTAATAAAAAAAGAAACTGTGACCAAAATACCTTACCTAAATGGCTCAAGAGAAAATGTTCTCCTATCCCAGGGTTTCAGAGGATCTCTAGGCCTTCAGGCTCAAACATTCTGGCAGTCGTTGCAGTAATTTGAATATGCTTGGCTAGGGAGTGGCACTATTTGGAGGTCTGGCCTTGTCAGAGGAAGTGTGTCACTGTGGGCATAGGCTATAAGACCCTTGTCCTTGCTGCCTGAAAGCCAGTCTTCTCCTAGTGGCCTTCAGATGAGGATGTAGAACTCTCAGCTCCTCCTACACCATGTCTACCTAGATGCTGCCATGCTCCCACCTTGATGATAATGGACTGAACCTGTAAGCCAGCCCAATTAAATGTTGTCCTTTATAAGAGTTGCCTTGGTCATGGTGTCTGCTCATGGCAATGGAAACCCTAACTAAGACAGTGGGCAAAGGGGCTTCTTCACCTTATGGGACACAAATGAGAGAAGAACCTGGGAAGGGCCTGGGCAAGATATAGCCCCTAAAGGCACACTACCAGTGAGCTATTCCTTCACCTAGGCCCTTCAGTACCTCCCAATAATGACCTTATATTATGATGTCATCGATTTCCCAAAAGTGCAACCATAGGTAATCCCATGCCCAACACGTGAGCCTCAGGGTGCATCTCCTAGTCAAACCATAATAATATCAGCCTCCCAAGATTCCTTTCTCCTGCTATTGATTGCTTCAGATCAACATCCCCCCATAAATAAATAAATAAATAAATAAATAAATAAATAAATAAATAAAAGCATACACCACACAGGTTCTGTGTGGCAAATGCAACCAGAAGAAACAAGGCATGGGACCCTCAGACTTTGTTCTCTCAAAGACTTGCCACCATGGTGTGAGACTCATGCAGCTTTGTGGAGGGGAACAGGGGTCCTTCCCTTAGCCAACCACTCCACACTACCCCTGTGTGTGAAGCCCTTTGAGAGGGGTCCTCCAGCTCCAGGCAACAACATCTGACTGCAAACTCAGCTGAGTCTCTAGGCCAGGATCCCACCTGTCCCGGAAATGCCATCCTAAAGCAACAACAGAGGAACAAGTGTTTAAAGACTGAAAACTGGGGTCCATTTGTTTCACAGCAGTGGATGCCTAACACAACTTTGTAGGATCTACTCAAAGAGAATTTGGATATAATGATGGCTATAAAGGAGAACTAGATACAGAGAAATCATGCAGACCCTGGTGGACACAGTTCAGGGCACCCTGAAGTTCCCTTGTCCATGTAAAAAAGGCAGTTTCTCTCTCCTGCTGGTATTAACACTGAGTTCTGAGGTGAAGTGCCTTGGGCTGTGAGACAACACGAGACAATTTTAAGAAGACATAGGTGCCCTCATCAGGAGATACTTTCTTTTTTCAAGTATCTATTTACTTACTTGTTAGATACACATGCATGCATGTGCATGCTACGGTGCACATCGGGCAGCCAGAGAACAACTTGTAGGAGCAGATACTCTCCTTCTAAAGTGTAGGTTCTCCAGCTCAGACCCTCAGCCTTGCAGCAGGCTAGCTATCTTGCCAGCCTATCAGAAGTATGTTCTCACCAGCACTAACCCATGGATTTGCTATGAAGAGGCCATTTGCTATAAAGAGGGCTCTTCAGCATTTGCTCTGTCATCAGATAACAGAAGCAAGTTGAGGATTATCACCCTCTAACACAAAGCGAAGTCAGAAGCAAAGTTCCCACTAAAGAACTGGGCATCCAGGCCCTCAGTGCTTTCTCCGAGGCACTATCTATGTCCTTAGGATCCAAAAGAACCAGAGTTCAAAATACCTGGGAGTTGAGCCATACACACACTAAGAACGAACATGTAGGGGAAATGCCAGCCAATGGCTCTGGTTAGGAACCCTCAATGAGTAACAACAGACTTTGGCTACCTTAAAACCATCCTTCACCCCTCTGAAAATCTGTGCTTGGGGTGCCAAAACCTGACTAGAACCAGAGCCCGATTACATCCTTCTGTAGAAGTAACCTCGGGTCTCTCTGGGTCTCTGAGCCTCATCCCTGTTCTGTGGAGTTAGCATGGCTGATCTCTGAGACTCTGTCATTATAGGCTCCTGAGGAGTTTGTGAAACATTCCATATCTATGTTGGCAGAATAATAAATGGCTATTCCTGTCTTGAAGCTCCAATCTACAAGATCAATGCCAAACAGGAAATTGCCAGTGGTAATTTATTCTGAATTCTCCCACCATGGGACTTGTTTAATATACATTGCTACATGAACTCTTATAAAACATTAAACTGACAGAAATGGCTTCTGCCCGCTTCCCCAGCCCCCTGACATATGCTCCCCTTTCTGCCAGGCCTTCCTGGAATGGGGCCTCTCTGGGACAGCAGCTCTGATCAAAAATAACCACAGAGAGCCAGGCAGGAGGTCACTCATGAAAGCAACCCAGCCTATAAACTAAAATCACAAAAGAAAAAACATTGCAAAAATAATGAAATGAGAAGGCTACTGCAATGTTACAAGACCCTTTCATCAATATACACCTCTGTATAGTTCAAAGAAGGAAATTAATTAAAATAGTTAGAGGAAGGAAATTAATTAAACCATCAAGCAGACAAGACACCCAGTTCTGTCCTCTTCGCCTAACCTGTGTGAGTCTGGTTTCTCCAGATAAACAGGATCAATAGGAAAAAGAATCAGAGAGAGGCTTGCTATAGCAAATTGGTTTACACAGTGATGGGGTGAGAGTCTAAGATCTCCAGTCAGCAAGCTGGACATCCAAGAGAGCCAATGGTGTAAGCACAGTTCAATCCAAACCCAAAGATGGAAGGTGAATGCCCCAGTTCTAAGTCAGGCAGAAAGAACAAATTCTTTCCTTCTTCCTTCAGGCCTTAGGTGGGTTGACTGAGGCTCACCCACATCAAGGAGGGTGGTTGCCTTACTCGGCTTACTAAGCCAGATATTAAGTCATCCAAAAACATCTTTAAAGACACGCCCAGAAATAACATCTAGCCAAATGCTTGGGCACTACGAGTGAATTCGACTCATAAAATTCTCCCTTAAGGTTTAAGGATCACTCTGAGAGACCTATCTAAGGAAGTGGGGTCTGGAAATAACCGTGCTGATGCCATACCTAGTATGATGGACTTGTGCTGTGGTGAATCATTCCTTCCTAAGGCTCATAGGCTCATAAAATTAAGGAAGTAAATTATACAAACCAACCTGGAGAAGTTATCAAAACTTAGAAGCTTGGAAGCATTAACAATCTCCAGGAAGAAAAAGGTTCCCCGACTATTAGAGATGCTTACAAGTCACACGTGGACTCCAAGAATACAGCTTTATGAGTCATTATCCACCCTGGAGTGGGCTTTAGAGAGATGTTGCTGCCTTTGAGTCGCCATGTTCCCATAAGGAACCCCAGTAAGGCTCCCATAAGAAACCCTAGGAAGCTCTCTGATTCTAAGCCAGACTTGGGTGGAACCATTTCTTTGGTCTGTCATTAGTTCCTGGAATGAACAGATACTTGTTCACATCTGTCCAGGAAAAGTCCGAGTTAGGACCAAACTAAGACTACATTATACAGCAACCATTACAGGTACATAGGGGTCAAGCTTGCATCTTTCTCTACCACGGCAGCCTCTGCAGTAGCATACAGAACAAGAAAAACATAGAAATTCAGAAACAAAATAATGAAACTCAGCCACATGAAGGCTGTGTTTTGATTCCCCTAGAGCAGATATGTATGAGGGCTTTGGGCAAGGAGTGTGTCCATTCTAAATAAGGCCCCTGGTGTGACCAGGCCATGGGCTAACACAGAAGCAGAGATGGTCCTGCAGAATATGCACAATCAGACAAAGTAGGTGAGTGGGGAGCTGGATGATGCTTAAATAGCTTTTGTCTAAGGAGGTCAATATCACCCTGGGGAGCCAGGCTGATGAGCACACAGCCCCTCCCTTCACGGTGCTTCTCATTATGACTGTTGAACAACTGGAACACAAGAAGCTAGCTTCTGAGCTAACTGTTGCTTTTCCTGGCTCTATGACAAAACGCCTGGCCTCCAGAGTTAGAGTTCAGCTCATCATGGCAGAGAAGGCATGGTCTGAGAAGCAGGTGTGTCTATGGTGGGGGTTCACAGCAGCAGATGATCACCAGGAAACTGGTGAGGGAGTCTAGAGCAGGACTAGAAGGCAGGCCAGGCCATAAGTCCCAAAAGCCTGTGCCCAGTGACTCACCTCTGCCAGCCAACCTTCACCTCCTAAAATTCCACAACCTTCCCAAAATAGTGGCACCAGCTGGAGAGTGGGTAATCAAATACCCGCCTACAGGAGCATTTCACATTCAAGCCATAATACTAACCTTTCAGCCACTAGTGCACTTAGTTGTTTGGTTAGTTAGTGAATGTGTGTGTGCATGTGTACATGCTACGGCACCCTTGTGGGAGTCAGAAGACAGTCACAGGAGTCCATCCCTCCACCACTCAGATTGTCAGGCTCGGTGACGAGTACCTCTACCCACTCAGCCATCTTGCCAGCTAGCCTCTTTGCTGTTTGTCACAGTTTCCTAAATAAAGGGTATGCTTTGATACCTTGAAGGGAGACTGAGACATTTACAGTAGACCACTATACAGAGATGCTCAGGAAACAGGCCCATGTTCCTGCTGCCTTAATAGAGAAGGGAGAGTTCCTACCTGCTCTGGAGGGTCACCCTCTCCTTACAGGTCAGTTATAGACAGTTCTTCCTGTATGGCTTGACTCCAAGCCCTGTGCTCTCTTCTTTGTGCTATGAAGCCAAAGTCAGAGGCTGCTCAGAAACAAACGTCAGCTCCCTGTCAGGTAGACACAAGTCACCCCATCAACAGTATTCTCTCCATATATCCTTCCAGTCTAGGATCACTCACAGAACACAAGCACACACATCAGCACCCATAAACACTGTAAAACCAACGGGCATGGAGGAATAAAAGTGGAAAAACAAGTTGATGGGCCCAGGTTGTGAGAGACTCAGAGCTACAGAGAATCTAGCAGCTGGAACCTGGTCTGGCTGGTGATGGCAGAGCAGAGGCTTAGCCTGTTCTCAGTGATGCAGACTCCCCAGCCCACAATGGCTGCTGTGGCCTTTCTTATCCCTTGCCTGTTTCCTCTCTAATGTCACCCCTTCGATCCACTTGTCCCCACCCAACCCCCTAAATTCCAGCCCTGGGGACTTCCATTACACAAGGACTCTGGTACCAGAGCCTCCCATCTCTTATGAACCATGCTGGGTGTCCATCCTGAAGACCCGGAAGCACTTGGTTTCCCTTCCTGCTCTGGCTCTGAAGATACCAATCCAGATCTCAGTCTTTTGGCCAAGCTTTTCACAGGCCCAGCTTCCCCTAACAGGGTGAGGGCAGATACCAGGACATTCCCCTCCATTTCAGTCCTGCACTAGGGGGACTAGAGCAGGCAATTCAGATCTGTGGCCAAAGAAGACGTGTACAGGGCCAGCCAATAAGAGCATGAAAAGTTGCCCAACAGTATTAGTCACTAGTGATATGCTTATCATACCTCATACTTCATAACTCATAGGATGGCAGCTATCAGAAAGAAGCAAAGTGCTGGTGAGATAGCTCAGTGGATAAAAGCATGTGCTGTTCAGGGCTGATGACCTGTGTTGGATTCCCTGAACTCAGCCACTGTCAGTATAGCTGTCCTCTGTCCTCCACATCCATTCAGTGGCATACACATGCCTGCTCTCACAGTGTTTGCAACAGACACACATTAAGTCAAAGAGAAAAGAGGAGGGGGAAAGGAGGAGGGGGAAGAGGAGGAAGAGATGATGATGAAGGAGGAGGAGGAAATCCAGTGTGATTCAGTGTGATGGCACATGCCTTGCAATCCGTTGTACACAGGAGGCTGAGGCAAAACAACCACAAGTTTGAGGCCAGCCTTCATTCCCAAGCTATCCAAGGCTATTCAGAAAAAAGAAAGAGAATGAAGATGGGGAAAGAGAAGGAGGTGGAGGAGAAGGTGAGGTGAGCTGTGATATAGAGAAGCTGGACAGTGTGTGCATTGCTGGTGGAAATGTAGACTCGCCAAATGGAACCCCATCTGACCGTGGCTTCCATATGACCCAGCCACAGCTGTTAGAACTGAAACTGAGGACTCAGACACACACTTGTGCACCACTGTTCATCACAGCAAAATCATTGTAGCCAAAGTAGGGACAGCCCAGTGTCTGTCTGCAGACAAGTAACAAACTGGTGTCTATACTGATACGTGAGTGGGAAGGAAAAAAAAGTTCTGATCCAGGCCAGAGTGAAAGATCCTTGAAAATGTTTTACTGCATTAAATAAGCCAGATGCAGAAATAGAGATATTATTATCTAAAGCTTCTTAGGTGGGTTGCCTAGCAACGATAAGCTCAGATAAACATCGGAGTAGTGGCCACCAGTGTGAAAAGGGGGCTAGAGAATCAGCATGTATCGGGGGTAGAGCTTCCCATTGGGAAAGTGGAAACGTTCTAGAACTAGGAGTTAGCAAAGTGGCTCAGCCAGGAAAGCTGCTTGCTGTACAAGCCAGATGGCCTGAGTTTGATCTCCAGAACCCCCAAAGTGGTAAAAGGAGAGAACTGACCTTATGGATCGTCCTCTCACTACTGCCCTGCTCAGACAGAGCAGTAACTCTGCCTCCCAGGAGCGGTGCAAAGCTATGTGAGATACAGCTCTCCCAGCAAGCCAGATACTATCTGCCTTCACTTTTATTGATCAGGAACATCATTACCCATTCGTCACACATTCTTTGAAAGTCATTTCCAATTCTAGGCCCTAGAAAAACAGCAGAGAACCAGGCAGACCCTATGTGGCCTCAGACAGCAACCACCAAAGTGGAAAAGACAGGCGAGCAGTGAGCCATGTGATCGCCACATGCCTGCTGAGTTCAGGGCATGCCACGGGCTTTCAGTCAGAGTCTGATCTCCTCTGGACCATCGAGGTGGCTCTCCCAGAGGCAACAAGAACAATAAAGCTGAGCCCTGAAGGCCAAGTGGGTCAGTGAGCATAAGTACAGAGAAGATGATGGGGGTGATGGGAACTCACAAGTCACTGGCTGACACAATCAGAGAACGCCTCGGTAAAGCCCGGGCATGTCGAGCGCATCCAGACGAAGCTTCTCTCTGTCCTTTGTCAAGCTGGGAAAATGAAGAAGATAAATTGAGATTAGCAGACATGGCACCCCATTCTGGCTCTGGTGTTCCCAGGGCAAATCTTACCCAACTCTGCCTCCCACTCATCAACTGTGAGAAGAGTGTGCTGATTTTGATTTGGGGCTCTGTGAGTGTGCCTGAGTGTGTGTGTGTGTGTGTGTGTGTGTGTGTGTGTGTGCATGCATATGTACATGCATTTGGGTGTGTGTGTTATGCATGGATGTGAATTTATGTGTGTCCATTGGAGGCCAGAGGATAACCTCAAGTGCCATTTCTTTTCAGGCAACAACTACCTGTGTTCTGAGCCAGGGTCTTTCGCCAAGACTTGGGCTTGCCTAGGGATTCATTCATTTCTACCTCCCCAGTGTGGGATTCTAAGTGTACACCATAATACCTGGCTTTTGTATGACCACTGGGGATCAAATTCAAGTCCACACTCACACAACAAGCACTTTACCGTCTGAGCTTTGTCCTTCACTCAGCCAGCATTTACCAAGAGCCTTCCACCTAGCCAACCCTGCTCTCATCTGTGAGATACCATCATTCAATGAAGAATGCCCTCACAGAGCATGTCTTCCAGAGGAGGGGAGATGAGTGGTAGACACACTAGGTACATCATGAGAACAGAAATAACATACATTTCTTGGAAGAGCTATGGATTAGAGAAAGTTGGAATGGGGGCAGCTTCATTATAAATAGAGCGATCCAAGTGGAAGCAGGTTGCACTGCGAGGCAGAGTGAAGTAGTAGAGTTCAGATTATAGCACGGTCTGGACAAGTGGCCACAGGACCAAGGCAATCCAGCAAAGGCTCTAAGCAGAGGGTGCACACTGGGCAGGAAACGTCAAGGAAGTCAGTCCCACCTGCAGCAGACCGTGAAAGTGAATGTCAAGTGGAAATGAAGCCAGAGAGGTAACCAGGATGGTCAAGCAGAGGGCAGAGAGCTTGCTTGGCCTGTGGGTGCTCTAAGGTTCTTCTCTAAATGTCTGCAAGGTTCCCACCTCCCACCTGCAGCACCCCTTTCATTTACTTGGGGCCGGGTGTAGGTTCAGCATACTCATGCAGCCCCGCCTCATCCTGCAGCTGGGCGCTGCTACGGCATTGACTCCGGAACAGCTGCCATGTATCTTGGCACTGAAGTTGGCAATCAAGACACAGGCTTGCAGCGTGGCCCTAGAGCAGGCAGGCCTGGGAATATATGGCCTGCCCTCTCTCTCAGCAGGCCTCCCACTCCCTCTAGCACAGCCTTTATCCAGCTAGGCACAAAGGAAATAGAAAAGAACGCAGTGTTAAGCGGTGTTCTGGACTGCTGGTGATTTTTTCCCTCAAGCTAATTCTATTTCCTACTAATTGATCCTGATTGCTCACTTCCATCATTTGGAAACCCATGCCCGCCCTCAATTGCTCTCTGTGCCTCTGAAAAGTAAAAAATCACTAGGCTTCTAACTGCACAATAATTACCTCAGCATCACAAGGCTACCCAGGCCCCTCACCTTAGTTTATTACTGCTCTCTTCTTTCCAACCTGGAGAAAAATATGAATCGATACAAGCAGTCATTTACTCTCCGCATACCAGCTGTGCTCCAAAGAGTTTGTCGGAGCCTTTTAAAGCCCAATTCCTCCTTTGCACTCTGCTCAGCAAGTTGCTCTGTCTTTCTCCTGGCCATTGATTTCTGCATCTCTTTAGGATAGGCTTGTTCTATGCTCCTAAGGAATTAAGAGCAAATTAGCCAACATCAAGCACTTTGGCTCAACTCAGCCAGTTGGACACTCTAGGTGAATGGGGGTGACCCCAAGGAGGGTTCCTAGATAGGAGTTCATCCTTAAGACTCTTAGTCTGGCTCTGTGTTGCTGACTCTGGATCTATTGTGATTTGAATATGATGTGTCTGCCACAGACTCCTGTGTTGTGTGCCAGGAATGTCCAACCTGCAGGCTATGGAATGGCCAAGGATAGCTATGAGTGAATCCCAAGCATGTGTGAGTGTGTGTGTGTGTGTGTGTGTGTGTGTGTGTGTGATTTTCTTTTTGAAATCAACTATGTTATTCTACATATGAACTTTGCATTTGACAAGGTCTTAATTAGGGTTTATTGCTGCGATGGCTGTGGCTACTCTTATAAAGGAAAACATTTAACTGGGGCTGGCTTACAGGTTCGGAGGTTTAGTCCATTATCATCATGGCAGGAAGCATGGTGGCATGCAGGCGGACATGAAACTGGAGAAGAAGCTAAGAGTTCTACGTCTTGATCTGCAAGCAGCAGAAGGAGACTTCCAGATACATTGGGTGTGGCTTGAGCATATGGGACCTTAAAGCCACCTCCCCAGTGACATACTTTCTCTAACAAGGCCACACCTCCTAGTAGTGCCTTTCCCAATGGGCCATGAATTCAAACACACGAGTCTATGGGGGCCATTCCTATTCAAACCACCACAGTCATATAATATCAAAAAGTTGGACACATCTGCAGGACAAGGCCGAACTGGAGAACAGAGGCCCCTGAGGTGTTGGTTTAGGATCTGTAGCTTGTTCCAGACACATTCTCAATTTCGATTCTTCTCTTTTCTTTCCCCCCTCTTGTCTCCCCTCTCTTTTCCCTCCCTTTCTTCTCTCCCCTCTCCTCCTCTTCTCTCTCTCTCCCTTCATTCCTCCCCCCTTTCTCCTCCTCCCCTCTGGCATGCTCTTTCTTTCCCATCCTCCATAAAGTGTGCAGCCTCTGCCTCAAACTCCAATCCACATGATGTTTGCTTCACCACAAGTCCAGAATCAATGGAGCCAAGAAGCAAGAACTAAAATTTCTGCAACTGAAAGATCCTGGCAGAATGTAAAAGGACACAGAAGCCCTGAAATTGGCAAGATAGACGTCGGTGTTAGCAGAACTAGCTTCACTGATTTAGAAAAATAGAGGTGCACAATGCTCTGGCCACTCCTTGAACCCGTGTGTCTGCCAATGTTCTGACCAGGTGTGTGCCCATTGCTGCACCTTCATTAGACTCTTTCCTTGTACCCCTCCCATACCCATTTCTTGAGAATAGACATTGTTTAGATCTGGAAATCCCCTAATCTCCCCCTTCCTCTTTCCCCCCTGAGGGCCTATAAAAACTGGGAACTCTTTCCCCTCGAGGTCGACTCCTCTACCCCTGCGTGGGATATGAATCGTCCCCAGAGCTCTGGCTTTCCCCGAATAAAGCCTCATGTGGTTTGCAACAAGTTCGGTCTGTCATGAGTTCTTGGGTGTCCACTATTGTCCTGAGGCCTGAGTGAGGGGCTCCTCTCGGAGTCTTTCACAACCATAATCTAAAATACAGATCACCTTCTCTTTAAGCTGTTCTTGTGGACATTTGGTCATAGTGGTCAAAGCTATTAACTATCATAAGACTTATTCTTGGAGTCTTGAAGATTTAGTGCAGACCTTTAGAGAGAAAGGAGAGAGGTTACCAAAAAATGGTAAAGTGACTGTTGGAGCCACACAGATCTGAGCATTAATCCTAATAGGACCACTTTCGTGCTGCATGGCCTTGGACACATACCCCACCTAGTGTTGAGTTGTACAATGGGGTCATTGAGAGTAGTAGTACATAGAGTCAGATCTGTAAAAATGTGGCCTAAGCTATGATGGGTCTCTGTCCTTGGAAGGAGCTATAGAGGTCACTGAAAAACTATTTTTTCCTGAAAGGAAAAAAATGGGAATATGGTTTCCAGTGTCCATCCCAGAGTCATGAGGTACCCTGGTCAGACAAGAGGGGTATGACAGTGCCCAGGGACTCTTCTTGGGACATTATGCTACAGGAAAAAAAAAAAAAAAAAACAGAGCTAAGTACCCAGACCAAAAGTCAGACTTCTAGGATCCAAATCCTACTTTGACCAATGATGAGCTAGAGCTTTGGCTGGTTTTGATTTTTGCCTTCAATCTTTACTTGACACATAAATAGAAGCAGCTGGTAGATTTCTTAAGGTTTGTGCCTTCATTTCTCCTTGGTAATATAAAGCTAGTCCTCATACTTCCTGGGATTGTTAATGAGTTAAAATGTGTAATAGCTTTCTCTGTCTGAAGTATCTTATTTCCACCTACCCTCATCTCACCACCACCACCACCACTATCTACATATTGCTTAACTCACAATCAATGCACCCAGTATCAAGACTCGTCTATGTGGCTATGGCCTGCTTCCAGGCCCACCTCTCTCATCCTAAGCACCATGAGCTTCTTGAGGTCATCTCTATGTACCTGCAGCAAGAGACCAGCACTCAGATACTTGGATGAGTGGATGACCAGGGCCAAATCTGGGACTGATGGATCTAGCTCTGCAAGCAGAAGGGTTCTTCCTGAAAACACCTCAGCCCACCTTGGGAGGGAAAAGACGTTAGACCAGGTCATGAAGGGAAACCTTCCCAGGAGGGAACCAAAGACGTAGAAAATGTTCTGGCTCCTGTTTCATTTTCTTTTGTTGTTTTTCCTGGGCCAAAGGTTGCTCACAGACAGCTCTAAAATGCAGTCTTCATCGCTAACATATGTCACCCATATTATGCACCAAACACCATTCATAAATCCTCAAAACACCCCACTTTACTTATGAGTAAGCTAGAGCTCGGAAATATGATTCGAGGGGCGAGGGAGATGCTTACATTGATAAAGACGTGGTTGCCACTTGAGCATTAATACTTGAGTTTGGACCCCAGCAGTAGAAGCTAGGCAGAAGCATGCAGCTATAACCCAGTGCTGAGGAGGCAGAGACAGACAGCTCTCTGGAGCTCACAGGCCATCCCCCATAGCCAAATCAAGATTTCTAGATTTAGAGAAAGACCCTATCTTCAAAAATAAGGTTAGAAAGGGTTAGAGAGACACTAAACTTCAACTCTACCCTGCACAGACACCAACACATGTGCACACACCCACATATATACATGTATATACACACATGCAACAAGCACATGTACATACACACACACACCATAAAATGACATGCTACTCTCTCTACCATAGTCTGAGCCTCTCTCGTTCCCCTGAAGCACTAAGACAAGGATGCTTCATCCCACCTCCCAGAATTTCTCCCAGTGAGAACTGGAATTTATAGATGACTAGCTTGCTGAAGGCCAGAGCACACGTTTCAGAATCCCATAAATCCTCTCTATGCCTCTGGCTCACAAAACAGGCCAAAAGCCAGACAAACCACCAAGGGGACTCTCACTATGAATTCTAAGCACTTTCCAAGCTAACATAGACTGAGCTTTCCATTGCTATTTAATACTACAATACCTCTTGGTCAAATTAAGAAATAGCCAAGATTGGAGCAAATAAACAAATTGGAAAACCCAACCCCATCTCAAAGAATGAACAGTGCTGATGTTTTGACAGTTGTCTCCTCTCCTCCTGCCATGGTGAGACTGAGTACCCAGAGGCCAGTGGTGCGGAAACACAGCTCCATTTAGCCATGCTTCACGTCCCCTGCACCAGACATTTCCATAATCCTAACTGGATAACAACCACTCCCCCTGCCAGCCCCCTTGGGAAATCACTGCCTCAGAAATGTTTTCACACTGATGACAAGAGAAACAGCTGTAATTTGTCATTATAGAAATATCCAATTATCAAGCCACCGAGTGATGCCTACAGCTTCCCATCATCGCTTGCCATCAAGCTGGGCTCAGCTAGCACACCTGTCAGAGAGCCAGGACCTGCCAGCCTCAGCCAGCGATGAGCCTGGAGTACTTCACCTGTAACCAGAAGGGTTTAGCAGTTCCTGCTGAGGGAAGCAAGATCTCTAAGGCCATCTCCCAGCACCACCCTTGACAGAAGTACAGGAAGGACAGACAGTGAACCTCTGCCTCAGAAGAGCTCCTCTGAGAAGCCTGTCAGCAGCCTTGCATAAACCCGTTATTCAATAAAGGATGGAGAGGCCTGTGGCATGTTACAGAGGAATTTGAGGAGTTTGGTTTTTTGGTTTTTGGATTTTGGTTTCATTTTGGTTTGGTTTTGAGAAAGGGTCTCAGTAGGTAGCTCTGAGTAGCCTAGAAGCCAGGGATCTACTTATCTCTGCCTCCCAAGTGCTGCTTAAGATTAAAGGCATGTACCACCATACCCAGCTTTCCCCCCCCCCTTAAGAAAGGTTCACATGTAGCCCAACCTAGCTTTGAACTCACTATGTGGCTAATGATGACCTTGAACTTCTGATCCTCCTGACTCAACTCCCAAGAGCTGGGATTACAAGCATGTGCCTCCACACAGGTTTGTGGGACGATAGGGATTGAACCCAGGACTTTATGAATGCTAGGCAAGTGCTCTACAAACTGAGCTACTTTACCTAAGGGTTCAAACTGAACACCTACATTCAATTTATGTCTCTAAGGCGGATGCTACATGCATGGCCTGTGAGATACACTGTGGACGGGCTCCTTTGTCGGTGGAATGCACTGAGGAAGAAAACAAATGAAAAACAGCTAACCCAGTGCAATAATAACAGCCAAGTATATAGTTACGTTTCCATGGCTTCAGCAAAACACCATGGCATGGCAACTTAACAAAGAAAGCATGTAATGGGGTTTATGTTCTAGAGGGTTAGTCTATGAGGGCAAAGCCAAGTACAACAGCTAAAACAGCTGAGAGTGTACATCTCTAACCATAAACAAGAGACAGAGGATACTCCAAAAACAGCATGAAGTCTTTCAAAACCTCAAAGCTCAACCCCAGTGACACACCTCCTCCCACAAGGCCACACCTAGTGATCCTTCTCAAATAATTCCAACCAGTGACATATGAGCCTATAGGAACCATTCTCATTTAAACCACCTGTCTTAGTTAGGGTTACCATTGTCGTAATGAAACACCGTGACTAAAGGAACTTATGAAGGAAAGGGTTTATTTGGTTTACACTTCCACATTCTAGCCCATCACTGAAGGAAGTCAGGGCAGGAGCCTAAACAGGAACCTGGAGGCAGGCACCGATACAAAGGCCATGGAGGGATGCTGCTTACTGACTTACTCTACATGGCTTGCTCAGCCTGCCTTCTTATGGAACCCAGGACCACCAGCCCAGGTGTGGCACCACACACCATGGGCTGAGCCCTCCCCCATCAATCACTAATTTAAAAAATACTCTACAGGCTGGTCTTATGGAGGCATTTTCTCAATAGAGACTCCCTTCTCTCCTGATGGCTTTAGCTTGTGTCAAGTTGACATAAAACTAGCCCTCACAACTGTCCTCTTGTCAACTTGACACACAAACACATCACTGTTACTGTTAAACCACAGCCTTTCCCTTCTTTTTCATCTCCAAGAGCATACATTAATATGAAAGTATAAAATATTCCAAGTTTTAAAAGTCCCATGGTCCTTAAACATTCAAACACTTAAAAGTACAAAAATCTTTTTAAAATACTCAAACTCTTTTAAAATTCAACGTCTTTGTAAAACTCTAAAATCTCTTTAAAATTTAAAGTCTCTCAACTGTGAGCTCCTGTAAGACTAAAAATAATTTCTTACTTTGAGAGGGAAGAACTACAAATTTGAACAAACCCAAACCAAACTCCAACAGTGTAAATAACTCAATGCCGAATGTCTGGCTCCATTCACAATCTTCTAGGCACCTCCAAACCCACCCTCTGCACCACATACGGCTTGGTTTCTAGGCTCCTGCTAGCTCCACTCCACCATTGCTACTGTTCTTCGTGGTCATCTCATGGTAGTGGCATCTCCAAAATGCTCGGGTCTCTTGCTGCATTTGGGCTGCACTTTCACCAGTGGCCTCTCCTGGGCTCTTTCAGAGAGTCCAGCCCTGCCACGTAGTGCCAAACCTAAACTGATCTCTGTGACCCCTCCTTGCCTTCAAAACTGGGAAGGAACTGGGAGACTTTCAATGACAAAGTTCAGCTGTCAGGATAAGGTACCACCTTGGTGGGTTCTGGAACACAGGCTCTGTGTGCTGACTCTTAGGGAACACTTTCCAGAAGATTTCACCTTAAGGATACTGGTTTCTTCCTAATCACCAATAATTTCTCTGACCCAGCTAGACATCATCAATTGTCACAGTAATGCAAAGGTTTTGCTTCAGTGGTGTTCCTGTTAATCATGGCTGATTCTTTAGCCTCCGTTGACCAGAACCACAGTTTGTTTGTTTTTAACTCAAAATATGCAACACCCCTGATGAAGTTTTTAAGGGACTCAAACATCCCTCCAGAAATTTATTCACAGGCCAAGACTCCATGGTCTGCATTTCTCTCAACACTCTTATCTTCCAAGCTCCCACAGAACAGCTCAACAGGCTTTGAGTGTTCAGTGTCTGTACTGGCTAGTTTTGTGTCAACTTGACACAGGCTGGAGTTATCACAGAGTAAGAAGCTTCAGTTGGGGAAATGCCTCCATGAGATCAAGCTGTAAGGCATTTTCTCAATTAGTGATCAAGGGGGAAGGGTCCCTTGTGGGTGGGACCATCTCTGGGCTGGTAGTCTTGGTTCTATAAGAGAACAGGCTGAGCAAGCCAAGGGCAGCAAGTTAGTAAAGAACATCCCTCCATCGCTTCTGCATCAGCTCCTGCTTTCTGACCTGCTTCAGTTCCAGTCCTGACTTCCTTGGTGATGAACAGCAGTATGGAAGTGTAAGCCGAATAGACCCTTTCCTCCCCAACTTGCTTCTTGGTCATGATGTTTGTCCAGGAATAGAAACCCTGACTAAGACAATGGCTTTTCTAGTTCAAAGTTTCAAAGTCCTTCCACAATCCTCCTAAAAACATGGGTCAGATTGGCACAGCAATTTCTGTCTTAATTAAGACTACTATTGCAGTGATTAATCACCATAACCAAAGTAACTTGGGAAGAAAAGGGTTTCCTTGGATTACAGTTCTATATTACTGTTCATCATCGAAGGAAATCAAGACAGGAACTCAAGCAGGGCAGGAACCTGGAGGCAGGAGCTGATGCAGAGGCCATGGAAGGGTGCTGCTTACTGACTTGCCACCACAGCCTGCTCAGCCTGCTTTCTTATAGAACCCAGGGGTGGCACCACCCACAGTGGGCTAGGCCCTCCCCCATAAACCACTACTTAATAAAATTCTCTACAGGCTTGTATGCAGCCCAGTTTTATCAAGGCATTTTCTTATTGAGGTTCCCTCCTCTCAGATGACTTTAGCTTGTGTCAAGTTGACATAAAACTAGCCAGCACACCGCCGTACTAATATTTGATGATATTACATGCTAGTTAATTCACAACAACCCTGCAAAGTAGCTGCTTTGTATGATACCTATCTAATAGATGAAGAAACTCACTTTAGTTATCTTTCTGTGGCTGTGATAAAATAGCACCTCCAAAGGCAACTAACAGAGGGAAGGGTTTATTTGGGCTTATGGGTCCAGTGGGTTAAGAGTTCATTATGTCAGGGGAGCACGCAGCAAACAGCAAGCATGTCAGCTGGAACAGGCAGCTGAAACATGGCATCATCAACTGCAGCACAAAGCAAAGAAAGCAAACCAGACCTAAGACAGGGCTGTAAGCTCTCAAGGCCCACCCCCACCATACTTCCTCCCAGTAAGGTTGTGCTGCTTAACCACACACACACACACACACACACACACACAGAGCACCACCAACCAGGAACCAAGTGTTCAAATACTCAAACCTAAGAGGAACATTTCACATTGAAATCACCACAAAACCAATGTCATGACGATTAAGAAACTTACTGAACATACCTGGCTATGAGTGGCAAGCGTGAGATTTATACCAAGCAGCCTGGCTCTGGGCTCGTACCCTAGCATGTTCCCATTCTTTCAGTAAATATTTATGGTCATCTGTGTCCCAGGCATTGTCTTAGGTTCTTTTTACATGTGGCAGTATTTCATCCCCACCATGCATTATCCACAGGGTACAGAGGAAACAACCAAGTAGCTTGCCTGAGTTCATGGTGACATAAAGTAACAGATTCAAGCCCATGTGTGCTAGCATAATTTATATGATGAACCTCCAACTGCAGATCCCTTGCTAGGGTTCTCTGATTGCCTTATGTGAACTCTCATTTATTCATCCTGCCGACCCTACTTGTAAATTTTAAAAATGGGAGTTCATAGAATTTAAGGAAATTACAGTCAGTAACTGAGGACCAAGTATTGAAACACAGGCATAATCTGGAACCTTCTATTTAAATCCACTCCTGTTGAAATCTGCTCATCACAAAACGTGTGACTTTGATTTTATGATGAGTATGCTGTGTGGTGCTCACACATATGTATATTCATGTTTAATGAGTGTAGATTTCATTCATATGTATATGCATATTTTAAAAAGTAAAGAATACCCAAGATACAGTCCATAGAACTCAAAAAGGTCAACAAGCTGAAGTGCCCAAGTGAGGACACCTCAGTCCCACTTGGAAGGGAGAAGAAAACAATCACAAATGGGGAGGGAGTGAGGGACCTGGGAGGGAAAGTGAATGCCAGGGTGGGGGGGAGGTCGGGGAGGAAGTTGGGGAGGAGAACTTGATCTGGTATTGGGTGAGGGAAAAGGACTGAAGCCCTGAGGGCCAGCAGAAAAATGGAAACAGGCAACCTCCAAAGATAGGAGGTTGGGGGGAACCCCCAGAATGCACCAGAGACCTGGGAAGTGAGAGACTCTCAAAGGAAGGGAGAACTCAAAGGAAGGGACTTAGATGAAATGCCCATCAATAGGGAGGGGGAACTTATAGAGCCCACCTCCAGCAGGAAGACAGGACATCAAGTGAGGGAGGGGGTTGCCATCCCTCAGTCACATCTCTGACTCATAATTGTTCTTGTCTGAAAGAATTACAAGGATGGAAATGGAGAGGAGGCTGAGGAAAAGAAGGTCCAGCGACAGGCCCAAAGTGGGATCCAGCTCAAGGGGAGGTCCCAAGGCCTCCTGACACTATCACTGAGGCTATGGAGCACTAACAGAAAGGTAGCTAGCATGACTGGTCACACTCATTTATATATTGAATCAGAGACTCTCCAGTTCATCTACCTGGCTAGCCAGCTCACTCTGCCCTGGGGATTCCCGACAAGCTGACAAGAGATTCATCAGTTGGCTTGAAGGGCTGAGACTACCCAGAATAGTGAAGAAAGAAACTTAAGGTGAGACTATGTCCCTGTTTGGAGAAGGGGAAGTAGGCACAAAGTCCCACCTCTAACCAACAGGCTGCAATTCAGAGCTTCCAGGAGATAAAAATGAGTATGTTCCAATGGAGTGTCACTGGCTATATCAATCACACCTCAAGGCAGGCCCTGTGTTCAGAGGTAGTTGGTCAACATGAAAGAGAGTCTGTGTGGAGTGGTGTGTGTGTGTGTGTGTGTGTGTGTGTGTGTGTGTGTTATCTTTTGTTTGTTTAATTGTTCTATGTTGATAGAGTTTATTTTGTTCTGTTTTTTAAGAGCAAGAAAAAAAGATAAAGTTGGGTGGTAGGAATTGGGGCAGAATCTGGAAGGAGTTGAGGGAGAGGAGAAAAATATGACCAAAACATATTGTATGAATCTTTTAAAATAATAATAATTAATTAAAACTACACAAGCAAGAATGAAAGCCTGAATTCATCAGTCATTTTTTAAAAAGATAGTCCTTACCAGACGTGACGGTGCACACCTTTCATGCAAACACTCAGGAGGCAGACTCAGGCAGGTATCTGATATTTGTGACTTAGCAAAGTACATACTTGAAGCCCAACCTTTCCCTAATGGCTGGGGAGGAATCTCCGTAGAGCATGCAGAGTCTGGCCATCTGAAAGCATCGTGATCAATGTAAGACGACAGACGCTCAGGGAAGTCCTCTCTGCATCACCTCCCTTACTTGGGAGCTGTTCTGACTTCTTAGTGGTGTGTTTGGAATCGACATGTCCGCTGAGATATGTGTCACCTGGTGACTGTATTCTGAAAGGTTATGGGGCAGGTTGAGCCCTGCTGGAAGAAGGAGGTCAGTGGAGGCAGGCCTTGGGGTTTTATAACCCAGTCCCACTTCCTGCTTCCTGTTCCCCCAAGATGTAAGGGGATGAAGAGTCCCAGCCACACTCTTCTGCCACTATGGAGCTGCCTGCCCCCATGCCTCCCCCTCCTTAAACCGTGAGCCAAATAAGTCCTTCCTCCTGCCAGTTACTCCATGTCAGGCATTGGGTTACTCTAACAAGAAAAGTAATCAATATGCTTAGTATGGCCATCTTTAACATGAAGGCTGTGAAAAGGGCACTCCAAGGACACAGCTTAGTACAGTACATCTTGGGGATCAAAGTGCAACATAAGGCACAAAAAGGGCCAGTGAATCCCAGGTACCTGCCTACTCAGCAGGGCCAGTTCTTTTACCATGGAGAGGCAAAAGGAAAGAAGACAAGGAGAGGAGCAGAGACGAAGGGGAGCAATTAGAAGCAATCTCTCGAAGTGTATTTAATATTCCACTCCATATGTATCAAGCACATCTCTTCACTAAATACCCTCGGATACAGCCGCATCCCTGGGGAATTAGTCTACCGCCAATGTTTGCTCCATCTGCCCATGGCAAAGCTGTATTTCAGAGGCAGAAGATGAGCTAACATTAGACTTCAATGTCAGGAATAAAAAGCAAATAACTTTGGGCATGAGAAACAAGAAATAAGAGTGGAGCCTTAGTACTTCCATAGAAAAGCAAATATTTGCACTTATTAATATCCAGGAACCCACATTGCTTCTCCTTTCATCCCACGCCTTTTGTCTAACACGATGATATATTGCCACCCTTTCAAAACCCTGACACAGATGACATTGAAGCAAATTATGTACCTCAGCCAGATCTCTCCGTTAAAATGGAGATAGCTGATGTGTACATTTTCCCATCTAATTAACATTCCACAGTTTGAATAGCTGTTATCGTGCCCTGGGTCCCATATGAATGGGTGCATAGATAGAAAGATCCATAAACAGTCTGGATGGCACAAAATGAGATTTTTTTTAACCCAGAAAGAGAAAAAGGAACGAGTCTTTTTCACATGAATGGTAGCAGTCATCAGAGACTAGCTCAGGCATACTCTACCCAGTGCTCAGAGCACAGGTATGTCTCCTGGTACCAGCAGCCATCTAGGGGGGCTTTTATACTCCAAATCTCTGCTACATCTACCCAGGTAATTTTTTTTCACCCAAGCCTTTATCAATATTGTATTAGTGTCAAAATTACACCCCATGTTTTCTGGTACACCATCACTCAAGAAGTATAGATTCTTTTATTCTTGTACTTAGTGATTTACTTTCAATAAAAAAAATATGACTGATGTGGTGGTGGGCAACTTCTGAGACTAGGTCAAAAAGTTTCTGAGTCCTGCCTTTGTGTCATGAGTCTATTCATGCCATTCATTGAGAAGGCAGATTCGGCTCCAATCTGTGCAGATGACAGCACAGCCACTACCACAATCTTGACTGCAACTCCACACGAGAGCCTGGGCCTGAACCATCCCTTCTGAATCCCTCTCTCTTAAAAATGCCATGATCAGAGGCCTGGGGATGGTTCCGGAGTTAAGAGCACTTGATGCTCTTGCAGAGCACCAGAGTTTGATAGATACGAAAACCTCCTAAGTGGAGTAGCTACAAGTTTTAACAGCAGTTAATTTAACCATAAAAGTCTAAGCATGGTGGTGCAAGCCTTTAATACCAGCATTCAGAAGACAGAGGCAGGTGGATCTCTGAGAATTTGGGGCCAGTTAGAGCTATATAGTAAAACCTTGTCTCAAAGAGAGAGAGAGGGAGGGGGGAGGGGGGAGGAAGGAAGAGAGAGAGAGAGAGAGAGAGAGAGAGAGAGAGAGAGAGAGAGAATAAATATCTGCATTTTTGGAGCTAGACAAACATTTGATTTCAGAATCTGCCTTTGACTCACTGATTGGCTTTTGACTAGCTAGCTAATTAATCCTTGGGTTCCTTCTCTGTGAAACAAAAGTATAGTACTATCTATCCTAAATGGAATGACATTAAATCTATGGAGCTACTTAATACTGCCACTTTACGTATAGCCATGAGGATGCAGATGCAGAAGGTTAATATTGTGAGTCCGGCATCCGTCCTTGGCCCTGGATAGCTACTCTATTTCATGAGCTCTTAGTGAAACATGAGTTGTCCCCCATAGGCTCACACATTTGAGCACTTGATCTGCAACTGCAGCCAGGCCATGAGGTGGAGCTTAACTAGAAGAAAGGCATTACTAGGTCACCTTGAGGTTCCCTAGCTGGGCTTGCCGGTCCAGAGGGATGAGAGTTCATCCTAACAGTGAGAGGCATGGCAACGGGAGCTCCTGCTCCACCCCAGTGACACTGCCTCCAGCAAGGCTACACCTCCTCAAGGTTCCATACTCTCCCTAAACAGCGCCACCAACTAGGGACCAAGTGTTCAAATACACGAGTCTGTAGGGGGACATTTCTCATTCAACAACCCCACCAGGGAAAATCCTACTTGCTTATGATAGCAAATTCCAAGAAATTTTGCATCTATGTTCACTAGGGATATTGGCCTGGGGTTTTTTTGTTTTTTGTTTTTTTTGGGGTTTTTTTGTCTTGGGTTCGATTTTTGGTTTTTGGTTTTTGGTGGTGGTGGTGGTGGTGGTGGTGGTGGTGGTGGTGGTGGTGGTGGTTTTAATGTGAATGGGTATTTTGTATGCATGTATGTTTATGTACCATATGCATGCTTGGTACCCATAGAGGCCAGAAGAGGGCATCAGATCCCCTACAAGTAGAATTAGAGACAGTGTGAGCCTCCATGTAGTTGCTGGAAATTGAACTCAAGTCCTCTGGAAGAAAAGCCAGTGATCAGTGATGAGCCATTTCTCCAGCCCCCAGAATTCCTTTTTGATCCTTTATATTTCTGTTACCATTGGAATTCCCCATGACTTCTCATGTGTTCCCAGTTTTATTTGTATCTTCTGTCTTTATTGGTCTAGCTGCTTGTCTATTTGGTTTTTCTTTCCAAAGCACAATTCTTAACCTCAGCCAGCTTCCCTATTGTTTCTTCTACCCTGTACTTTGTTTATTCGACTCCAGTCTTCCTCTTTCTTCCCGTCTGCTAAGCTGATTTGTTCTTCCTTTCCTAGTATAAATCTTTTTTATGTGGGTTTTTTGTTACTTTAAATTTCTCTCCCTAAAACTTTTTTCTTTTTCTTTTCTATGTCACTCTGACTGGCCTGAAACTCTCTATGAAGGCCAGGCTAGCCTTGAATTCACAAAGTGTGTAGCTCCCATGTCCTGAGTGTGGGGATGTCAGGTGTGTGCCACCACTCCTAGCCCCTCTTAGAACTCATTTGCTATACCTTGTACGATTTGGTGCATCATGTTTCCACTTTTATCCGTTCTCTGATTTTCTGATTTTTTTTTCCCCTCACCCCATTGGTTGTTCGGGAGTGTGTTACATGATCTTCACATATTTGTTCATTTTCCAATCTTGTCTACTTTTCAGTAGTTTTTAATTTCATACCAGTTTGGTCAAAAATATTCGTAAGATTCAAGTCTTCCTAAATTTATCAAGATTCATTTTGTAGCTTGGCATATGAGCTAACTTGGAGAATGTGTACACTTCTGTGTACTTCTGTGTATACTTGAGAAAAATTACATTCTGCTGACTTTATTACATTTGTTTGTGTGTGTGTATAAGTGACAGAGAGAGAGAGAGAGAGAGAGAGAGAGAGAGAGAGAGAGAGAGAGAACTCAGGTCATTAGGTTTGGAGGCAAATGTCTTTACCCACTGAGCCATCTTACCAACCCCCATTCTGTTGATTTTATGTGGACTATTCTCTATAAATTTGTTAAATCCATTTGGTCTATAATATTGCTCAAATCTACCATTTCCTTATTACCATTCTGAATGTTCTATCCACTGTTAAATGTGGAGAATGGAAGTCTCTAAAACTTATTGTATTCATTTATAGACGTATTTAAACTATTCCAACACAAACACTATATCAGTTTTGTTTGCTTTCCCAAGTCTAATATTCCTCTCTTGGCCTCATTAATGAGATGTATTCTGTGTAATGTGAAGTTTATGCAGGCAAGCACAACACCCCTTCCTTCTAACCCACTGCCCACTGTCTTGGTTAAGATGATTTCACCCCAGCAACGGGTAATACACATGGCTGAAGCTCTGCTCCTCTGTTGTTTTTCCCATTTGTTTTATGCTTAAACCCTTAAGCCATCTGGAATTTACTTTACTGTATGGAAGAAATTAAAAGTCTCTTCATTTTCTTCTCAAAGGATAGAGTCGTTTGGAGAGTATAACTTCATATATTAGTGATTTTTGTTTTCACCAGGGTCAGCTTCCTAGATGGTTTTAATGGGCAGTCGCACATGGTGCCACAGCCCAGGGCTGGCTTCCTAGATGGTTTTAATGGGCAGTCCCATACGGTGCCATAGCCCAAAGGACCCTGTGTGTTTAGCTTCATCTTCTGCTGTCGCCATCTTGAAATGCTTCCTGACTCTAGTTGTATTTTATAAGTAAATTCTGATAGGCCACTGATCGGGGTTCTCTGTATAGTCCAGCATTCCCCTGCCTCTCCCAGCTCCAACTCGCTAGACCTCCAGGTACACCACCTCAGCCCAGCTTCCATCCCTACCTATTCCCACCTTCTCTTCTTTTCAAACCCCCAATATGCAAGATCACAAAAATTTAGCTATATGCAGCCTTACTGTAAGACAGACTGAAAGATAGACTTCACCCAAAGAAACCACTGAGTTAAGCTATGAAATTCCACAGCAAAGATCCAACTTTGGGGCTGAGAAAAATGGCTCAGTGGTTAAGAGCACTTGTTGCTCTTTCAGAAGACTCAAGTTCTGTTCCTGGCATCCACTTGGTGGCGTATGAACCATGTTTAATTCTACTTCCAGGAGACCCAACATCTTCTTCTGAACTCTACAAACAGAAGGCACACCCATAATGCACATACATACATAAGCAAAATACTTGTGCACATATTTTTTTAAGTCTAAATAAACTAAAGATCCAACATGGGAGATAGGGGGCTGGCGAGATGGCTCAGTGGTTAAGAGTGCCAACTGCTCTTCCAAAGGTCCTGAGTTCAATCCTAGCAACCACATGGCAGCTCACAACCATCCATAAAGAAATCTGATGCCCTCTTCTGGAGTGTCTGAAAACAGCTACAGTGTACGTACATATAATAAATAAGTAAATCTTTTTTTTTTTAATTAAAAAAAAAAAACATGGGAGATAGGAAAAGAGATTTTTTTAATGAAGATATCAAGTCCCAAGGCCTATAGAACAATCAGTCCACACCACAGCTGATCTGAGGGCTGTGGAGAGAAACACTAGGAGAGCAAGTGAAACTGCTGAGTTGTATGGGGAATGTTCTAGATGTTGCCAGGGGACTTTTAGAGCTATGAGAAAGTTTGGGTTAAATATGAACTATTTGGGTTGAGTGAGTTTTAGGAAGAGAAGGGGGAACCATCCCTAGCAATCATCAACTCCAAGAAATATAAACTATACAAACAAGAGGAACTAGAAGCACAGGTTATTTCTTGGCTAACTGTACAATAACTAAATAGTTCTATAAAGATAAAAATTGATGGGGGTGGGTGGGTATGGGGGACTTTTGGTATAGCATTGGAAATGTAAATGAGCTAAATACCTAATAAAAAATGGAAAAAACAAAACAAAAAAGATAAAAATTGAATATTTATCTCACTAGAAATTATGGAACTATATTGGGAAAGTGTCAAAGAGAAACTTGAGAGAGCTAAGATCTTTGTCTTTCTCAATGGGGGATCAATAGAAAATGAGAAGCCAGAAGGTTATGAAAAAGTATGTTAGCCTGCAAATCAGAAGTGCAGAGCTAGACACAACAGGAATAGAAAACGAATTAAAAGTACCAAGCAGGGGGTGTGGGGAGACAAGGCCTTAAAACTGTTGCTGTTAACATGGGTTTTGTAGACCTCTCACTGTTTCATCTAGCTATCCACGGCAGTCCACAGAATTTAAAAAAAATATTCCAAAGAGTAATGGGCAGTGGAAATTCTGGATTTGTCTCAGGTTGTGTTCAAGTCTGGCTCCAATCACTGGAGGTGAGTCTGCAACACCCAGCCACTTTCTGTCCAATTTAGAGAATGGTATTTTAGTATTAGTTTGGGTTTCTGTGGAGGGTTTTGGTGGTAGCAGTGGTAGTGGTGTGTGTGTGTGTGTGAGAGAGAGAGAGAGAGAGAGAGAGAGAGAGAGAGAGAGAGAGAGAGATCTATTTATTTTTTATTTTGATTACATTTATTCACTTACTCTTACACTCACATGTGGAGCTCAAAGGACAACATTCAAGAGTCAGTTCTGATCTTTCATGGAGTGGGACCCAAGGATTGAACCCAGGTAGTCCAGTTTGGTGGCAAAGGACCTTTACCCTCTGAGCCATCTAGCCAGCTCAGTGGTGTTAGTTTAAACGAGTGTGCTTTGCTTGGGTTCTCTAGAACATCAAAGAACTGGGTGACAGCATGGATAATTAAACTCTAATTTTAGAACTTTTTAAATTGCTAAATTGCTTTTGTGTGCTTTCCAAAAGAGTTTCTGATCTGCTTCCTGGCTCTTGGATTTTTTTTTAATCTATTATTGCCTTTTCCCGATCCTTTCAACTCCAAATGCTTCCTTTAAATTCTGTTTGTGCTTCTCACATCTGACCTCTGCTTCCCAGGTGGAGCTTGACTGTATCTCTGCCACGATCTCAGAAAAGGCCCAGGACTTTTCAACACTAGGAAGAGGAATGAGAGAGAGAGACCTTGGAGCTTTTCCTAAGAGAACGAAGAAAACTCAAATGATAAAGAGAAATTATCAATTGCTACTAAAATCTAGAACAAGAACTTCTTCATTGTGCCTTATTGAGATGTTCATTCTAAATTGTTACCATTTGGAATATATTTAGTAATCATTCAGATTATCTTTGTAGAGGATTTTATGGACTAAGTGGGATCACTTGACCTGATCTCACACAGGCTTTTGATCACCTGATGTGTGAGACTTTCTCCCTGAGATCTTTATTTAATTGGTTGGGTATAGTACGGATGTAGAGACTTCCCAGCCTGTTCTGGAAGGCTGCAAATTCTGAGCCACACTGGGCTGAGTCATGCCACAGTATCCACTCTGAAGACACCTCAAAAAAAGAAAAAAAATCCAAATCCACAACAGAATCCAAGGACTAAAATCACTTGGTGTCTTGATAGTATGAACTCAGGATCCCTAAATTTCTCTCTTTAGTTTGCAGTGGGTTCCCAAAATGGCATACAGTGTACACAAGAGTAGTTTGGGTGGCTGGTGACTCTCCTTCATCATGGCTGCCCTCTTTATGATGAAAATGCTCATTTCTTGTGAAGCAGTATATTTGTGCCGTCCACTTCAGAGTCACCCTGCTTGTTCAGACAAATGGGTTCTCTAAGCCTTTTGAGGGGTGCTGGTGATTGAACCCCATATGTGCACTACAGAAGTACAATCCCAGCCCACCCTGAACTTTTGAATCAGGGAACTGGATGTTCAGGCCCTGGCAGCTCATCTCCCATACGTAGTCAGAAGGTGTCTTGTGAATATATGTGCACTGCCCCTTCACCAGTAGCAATGGCCCTGGCCCTCATGAAGAAGCACATGCTTGGAAATGAATCAAGTCCCACTGCTGAGACTCGAGATGGATAGGAGCAGTGGGATGTAATTAGTAAAACAGATAGTGGCTCTGCAAAGGAGGCTGTGAACCAGAGCCAAAGCTGGGACTGAACAGGACAGAGCACAGACCAACAGAGTGTGCGTGCTGGTGCAGTGATGCAGAGCTGAAACATCAGAGACAGCCAGGCCAACATGGAGCCGTGCTGGCCTGAGTCCCAGAATGGAATGCAGGGCTGAGCCCAGATAGGAGGAGCCACAGAGGGAGCAAGAAGGCAGCCTTTTGAGGTACCCTGATTTTCTTAAAGAGTTTTTTAGGTGTGTGTGTGTGTGTGTGTGTGTGTGTGTGTGTGTGTGTGTGTGTGTGTATACGCATGTGTATGTATGAATGCAAGTGCCCATGGAGGCCAGAAGACATCATCGGTTCCCTAGAGCTAGAGTAGGTAGTTGTGAGCTTAGACCTGAACTCAGGTTCCTCAAGAATAGTATGTACTCTTAACCAGTGAGCCATCTTGCCAGTCCCAAACATTTTGATTTAAACTAAGGCCACCAGTCCTACCCCTAGATTCAATCTGACCTCTGGTGCTGTGCACAGCTAGATTTATAACCTTGACAGGAGCCAGCCAGTGTGGGTGTGGTCAGACCATTATACATGAGTTCAGCTCAGACTCTGAGCCACAAACAGCACACTCAAAATGCTCTCCCACCTGCACACATACTCAGAGTCTGGGCCTGGCAGAAGAAGGAAAGCAAAGCAGTTCTGTTGTTTTCCTGTGTGTATCTGTGTGTGTGTGTGTGTGTGTGTGTGTGTGTGTGTGTGTGTGTACATGTACATGTGTGTATACACATGTGTGCATAGGTACATAGATGTGTGTGTGTCAAAAGAGACTCTCGGTGCTGTCTTGCCTTCTGTTTTTCATTTGTGACAGGTTCCCTCATTGGCCTAGAACTTCACCAAGTAGGCTGGGCTAGCTGACGGGCAAGCATCCAGAGGTCCACCTGTCTCCACACTCCATCTTGCAGTCCTGGGACTGCAGGTGTGCACTGCTATGCCCAGGTTTTTAATGTGGGTTCTGAGGTTCTGAAATAAGGTTCTTAGGACTTCCAGGCAAATCATTTGTTGACTAAGCCATCACCTCAGCCTCCAGAACTAACAGTTTTGAGCTAACATATGAGATATGGACACAAAATCCATCTTTACTACTAATGAGAAATGCAAATTATCCTTTTTCCTATATGTGCTAGTATGCTTTCCGTTGTTATGATAAAAACACTCTAGCAAAAGCAGTCTTACGAGGAAAAGGTTTGTTTGGCTTACACATCCCGATCACAATCCATCACTGAGAGAGTCAGGACAGGAACTCAGAAACATGTTGCTTCCTGGCTGGCTCACTGGCTTGCGCTCAGCTAGCTTTCTTATACGTCCCAGGCCCACCTGCCTGGAGACAGCACTGCCCACAACAGGCCCTTCAGGCAATTCCTCTCAGACATGGCCACAGGTGGGTCTGAGCAAGGCAGTTTTTTAGTTGAGGTTCCTGCTTCCCAGATGACCCTAGGTTTGTGTCAATTTGACAGTAAGAACTAACCAGACACTGTACATTTAGAATAACCCTCCTCTACAGATCAGACCAGATCAGGCCTGGTTTGTTTTTATATATATTTATTACATGTTGCGTGTGCATGCATGCGGAAGTCAAACTACAATTCTCAGGAGTGAGTTTTCTCCTTCCTCCATGTGGTTCCAGTCCGGAACTTCAGTCACCAAGGGAAAAGCACCTTCACACACTGAACCATCGCTCTGGCCCCAGACCTGGTCCTTCCCAACCATTCCCTTTATGCCTATAAACCATCTGAGGAAGGCTGAATGCTCCACAAAGGAGGAATATAGGGGGGAAAGTGAGGCTATATTTTAAACCACCATTGTAAAGAACAACAAAATCAAAAACAGAAAAAAGTAAGAAACGCTTGGTTTGAAAACTGAAGATGTGTTGACTCACTTAACTAGAATCCAGAGTTAGGGTAGATTTGAGGCCCTATCAAAAACCCAGTATCTTCCTGCCTTTTGCTGTTATTCGTAGGATCATTTTTAAATTGTTTTCCTCATGGTCACAGGGACAACTGCCAAAAGCACTGACGGTTATATGAGTCCTTGTTTAGATCTAGCCAGAGTTTTAAAATCACTGAATTTTTTTAAAGTTTTATGAATGTATCTTATGTATGCTGACCACCTCCCCCTCATACTGTCCTGCCCTCCCTTTTCTTGTCCCTTCTGATCCTGTTAGTCCCTGCAGTCCCCGAAAATGGTTCCACTTATGCTCTCAGGTCATATATGCAAATATGTCATTGTATATCTATATAAATTCTAGAAACAACAAATTAAAGAAAACACAGCATATTTGTCTTTCTGAGACTGGCTGAATATGATTATCTCCAGTTATATCCACTTTCCTACCAACAACATGACTGGAAAAATCCCATTGTGTGTTGAAACCATGTTTTCTTTCTCCATTCCCCCATGGCTGGGCACCTGTGTTGGTTCCATGACTTAACTGTTGTGAACAGAAGCCCCAGGGAACACCAGGGCACAAGCATCTCTGTGATGTGTTGACTTGGATGGAGTCCTTCAGGTAAATACCCAGGAGTGGGCACCTACGAGGTATTGTTAGGTTTTTGAGAAACCACCATCCTGTCTTCCACAGCAGCTGGCCTAGTTTACATTCCCACTCTTCCCTGTCGTCCACATCCTCATCAGCATTTGTTGTTACTGTCACTTGTTTCCTTCATGACTGCCTTTCTGTCTGGGGTAAGATGAATCCTGATGTAATTTTAATATGCATTTCTTTTTCTGATAGTACAATTGAGCATTTTTTTCATACATTTATTGGCTATTTCTACTTTGTCTTTCAAGAAACGTGTTAGTTTTATTAGCCTATTTATTAATTGGGGATTTTTTTAAGATTTCATTTATTTATTTATTTATTTATTTATTTATTTGTTTATTTTATGAATGTGGGTACACTGTAGCTGTACAGATGGTTGAGCCTTCATGTGGTTGTTGGGAATTGAATTTTTAAGACCTCTGCTTGCTCTGGTCAACCCCACTCTCGCTCAGTCCCTGCTTGCTCTGGTCCAAAGATTTATTTATTATTATACATAAGTACATTGTAGCTGACTTCAGACACACCAGAAGAGGGCATCAGATCTCATTATGGATGATTGTGAGCCACCATGTGGCTGCTGGGATTTGAACTCAGGACCTTTGGTAGAGTCTCTGGTAGAGCACCAGTTGGTGCTCTTAACCCGCTGAGCCATTTCACCAGCCTGGTTTTATTTTTTAATGTTTAGTTTTTTTAAGTTCTTTTTATATGTTGAATTTAACCCTTTGTTAGATACATGGCTAACAACTTTTTCCCCATTCTGTAGACTATCTATCCCTTCACCCAAGTAACTGGTTCCTTTGTGATACAGAAGTTCTTAAATGTCTTAAGGTCCCATTTGTCATTGTTGATCTTCATTTCTGGGTGACTGGTGTCCAGCAAGAACATCCTTGACTATGCCTATATCTTGAAGTGGTTTGTTACAGGGTACTTGATCACATTGTAAACCCTGAGATTGTGAACTGGAAAAAAAACTGTTTCTTGTAGTGGTGTGGATCAGCCCTATCACATACCTTTAACCCAAGAGCTTTCTGTAAACAAGAGTTAAATAAAGTCAATAATAGTTTACGAGGCGAAGCAAGAAACCAGTTGAGAGGGAGTGAACATAAGTTATCAGAAAGGAGCGTCTTTGAGTTGAAGAGGATTAAGACAGTGTAGAGATTGGAAAAGGACCTTTTCCTTCTGGGTTGTTGGTACTGTAGGGAGGTCAGCTGAGTGCTTTCTCTGCCTCTCTGACACATCCACACAGACACATCCAGAGGTGTGTCTCCCTTGTAATTCTAAATCCAATCGAGATGACAATGAAGATTAACCATTCCATAGATCCATCCACTGGTGGGTCAGAGTCCCCAGTAATGTCTGTGCCCTCAAATCAGGTGATCTCAGAGCCCAGATGTGCCAGAACAATGTAACAGACATTACCCTGTGCACTTGCCAACCTGTCTCTCACTGTTACCTAAAAGTGACTCATTTTCTTCCACCCCAAAAGGGCCCATCCACTGGTAAAGAGAAATGTTGCAAAAAATAATAATAATAATGAAGTGTGGTTCATATGCTGGGCCTACATCATGACCCTGACGTTCACCAGCTTCACAACTCCAGAGAGAGGATGCAGCCCACACCACAGCTTCTTCATCTGTCAAATGGAAGAAATGGGGGCACATGATCCCAAAGATGGTGTGAAGAATGAGATAATACTGTGAGTGCTGAAAGAGATTAATACTGCATATGTGTATTTGTGTATGTGTGTATATCCATCTATAAGTGTGTATATATCTGTGTCTGCATATGTATGTATGTATGTATGTATGTATGTATGTATGTATCTGTGTCTGTATATGTGTGTGTATCTGAGTCTGTATATGTGTGTATGTATATATGTGTTTATGAATCTGTGTTTGTATATGTGTGTATGTGTGTATGTATATGTGTGTATGTCTGTGTCTGTGTATGTGTGTATATATTTGTTGTGTCTGTGTATGTGTGTCTGTGTATATCTATGTCTATATATGTATGTATGTGCATTTGTGTATGTTTATCTGTGTGTATATATATATATATACATATATATATATATATACACACATACACATATACATATACATATATGTCTGTATATGTAGTGTGTGTCTGTGTGTCTGTGTGTGTGTGTGTGTGTGTGTGTGTGTGTGTGTGTGTGTGTGTCTGTGTGTGTGTGTGTCTGTGTCTGTGTCTGTGTCTGTGTGTTTTCCAGGGTTCTTATATTAAATGAGAAGGGCTATGGACAAAGTGAGTGTAGTATGCACAGTAGAACCCAGACTCAATCTTAAAGCCCCTAGATTTGGCAGCTAGGATTCAATTTAGCTAGGGGATATGGAACCCCCTAAGCCACTACTTCCGCATTTTGATATTCCAATGACAAGAGGCCTCTTTTTATTTGTCTAAGGGAACCACTAGTCCCAGTAAAGCCCAGAAAATAGAAGAAAACTGTCCCCTATCACTTCTTCTTCAACTTCCCCTAAATAATTAGGTAGACCCTGGCTTTGGCCTTGGGAGACTGAATATCCCTCCTCCTCCTCACAGGGAAACTGAGCTCTGCCAATCATGAAGTCTTCTGCTTACACCTGTCACCCACAACTGGAAATGTGTCCCCTCACAGGACTGGGACTGTTCACGGATGTGTAGTCAGGGGTTTGGCTTGATCTCCCATTTAGCCAAGAAAAATAGCAGCATTTGCTGGATCCAAGTGAAGCCTTTTAACTGTCCTAGTAACCCAGATCGCTCCTCCTTCAACGGGCCACCAGGCTAAACTGCATCTTGCCTTTGCAATAACCCTGCTCAGCTTTCCATGGGACTTCCATCTGTTCCCAGGTTTCCACACACTGGCCTGGAGAAGTGAATAGTTTACCTCTGCAGCATCAGAATGGTTAGCTACTTGCTGAAGCAGGTGCCTTTTGGACCATCTCCCATATGAATTCACTTCCAAAGTACCCTTTCCTTCTGCTACAGCTAAAACCTTTTGGGGAAAACCAAGCATGACTAAAGATGTTCCTTTCTGTTCTCTTTATGATGCAAGCTGAACATGCCCATAGGCATCCCACCTGCGATTTTAACCTTGTGAACCTGCGCTCAATGACTTTGAGCTGAGTATACCCAAAGAATGTTTCCACCCTCTTTCCTTCTTGAACTATGACCTTAAACAGAGTACTTGGAAAATACACTTCGCACCTGAGCATGCTCAGACCGTACCCAGACCAGGAGAATGCGCATGCGCTCCCTGAATAAAGTCCACATGCTTCCTTTGTTCAGGGAAGGCAGGCACTGCTTTAGAAATAACTCCTGTGGTCACCTGATCTGCTGCCGTGGAAAGTCTTTTTTTTTTTTTTTTTTCTTTTACTTTTTTGGCCATGCACATTTGGGTCCTTGTACTTACCAAGATTAGAGGAACTGAAGTTTTCTGCTACAAAACCCCTTTGACCTCGGCCAAGCAAACCATCCTGATTGTGGAGAGAGAAAATGTTGTAGGTCAAGAACCAAAACTGTTGGGGGCTATCTTTAGCGTGCTCTTTGATAACAATTTACTACCAACCTCTGAATCAGACCTAATATCCTCTTGACTTCTAGATAAAACTCCAGGAGTGAATTGCTAAGCTGATACACTTAGCCTCCTACCAGACCTGCAGGCAGGAATGTGCTAAGACCACTTCTGGATCCTGTGGCTCCCCCCGCCCCAACACACACACACCCTATGGAATAGAATAGTCAGGATGAATCCGAGACACAGTGAAGGTGGGAACCCCAGTTCTAAACGTTTCTGAAGGAGAGGATCTGCTGCTCAGAAAGCTGTGCTCCGAGGCTGAAGAGATAACTCAGCCCTACTGTTCTTTCCAGGTTCCATTCCCAGGCTTAGAGCTACACGTAACTCCAGCTCTTGGCCATCTGATGCCCTCTTCCAGCCCCCAAGGGCACTTTCATACGTGTGTGTGTGTGTGTGTGTGTGTGTGTGTGTGTGTGTGTGACACAGAGTCAGCAGGAGTCCCTCTTTGCAGGCCACCCACCCAGGTATCCCCCAGCTCACGAGAGCAACAGCAGCTGTGCAGGTCTCTACTGTTTGACAAGCCTTCCTTGGAGACTTGCGTATTTTTTCTCATTTCTCAACTGCCAGTAAAGCCCTGACTCCCATTCTCACTTCACAGATGGGCAGCAGGAGACAAATTAATGAATCCCCCATAGGTGCCCATCTCCTAATCTTCAGAATCTGGTGTTTTTAAAATTGATAGAACCTCTCTAGAAAGCATTTTGTATAAAAATCTTCGGTCCACTAACTCCACATCTGCAAATTCATCCCAAGTGGGAGAGGGGAAGGGGGGGGGGGACCATAAAAACAAATGCAAAACTCCGTGTATGCAAAAGTATTTACCACAGCTATTGGTTAGAAAATCAGAATAAATTTCCAAAACTAGGCAAAGGCCTGGATAAATTTGGCCACATCTTGTCAACAGAACATTATGAAACTGATTGTATGCTCACACTTTGATCTAACATAGAATAATGAGTTATAGTCTAATCTCTGATAAATAAACCGTTTTTCAGATCATATAACTACGCAAAAACTTTTTTTATGAAAAGGAAGGGCTGGAGAGTTGGTTCAGAAGTTAAGAGCAGGCACTGCTCTTGCAGAGGACCTGAGTTTGGTTTGTAACACCCACATCAAGTGACCCACAGCTAGCTGTTGCTCCAGCTTTAGGGGATCCAATTTCCTCTTCTGGCTGCCACAGATACTTGCATTCATGTGTGCATAACCACATACCTTCACACATACACAGCACAGCACATAATTAAAAAAATAAAACCTATGTGCACATACCTTCACATACACAATCACATAACTAAAAATAAACTCACAACTGGGCAGTAGGGGGGGGGGGACAAAGATGATATTCTCTCTGGAGCCTCCTGAGTGAACACAGCCTTTGACTTCAGCCTCATAAAACATTTCAAAGTTAATAAACGTGTGTTGTTTTATAATGTAGCATTTATGTTCATTGCTGTGATAGTCTTAAGAAACTAGGCGCAAAAGGTAAAACTCAAAGTAACTGCTGTTGCTAAGATGGAACCATTGTCTCTGGCACTCTGATGTCCACAGGGAGCCAGAAGCTCGGCACTTCATAAAGGAGGAAAGCCAGCTCCCTGCCCAGGGCTGCAGGCTACAGCCCTCCATCCTCCTCTTCCCCCTCAGCCTAGGAAAACTGGAGGAGGCTTCAAGGGAGAGTGGGGAAACCTACTTGAATTCAAGAGCTTATTTCTGTAGGAAATCACAGTCCATTCCAGCGAGTTCAGAACTTCTGAAATGAGAGGAAACTGACAATATATATCTAAAGACAATATGAGTTCTTATGCCGTTTTTAAAACTACCTACAATTGTAGAGAGGGCTAAAAGCTTTCTTTTTTTAGGAGAAATGTTAGTCGTGGGCGTGTAGTGTTTCAGCGTTTTAGACTGCGGATGGGGAATACTACAGAGCTTTCTTTATGTATTATGTGTGCTCCCATGCTTCAGGGGATCTGATGCACTGATCCTCAAAAGGCTATTCCAAGCGAGGAGGAGAGCTTGCTGTATATCCAGTACAGACTATACACACAACAGCAGAGCCCTTCTCTGGGAGGCAGAGACTCTGGTTCCAGAGCTCAGCTGTCAGTCAAGTGTGACCTGACTTGAGCCAGTTTCCTCCAGGCTGCTCTAATGAGAGAGCCTGAGTCAGGGATCTCACTGCAAGTAACGGTAGTGACTCTAGCTAAGAATAGCCTGAAATTTGCTGTCACTGGGAGACCAAAGAAAAGCTGGGATACCAAACTTGGGACCCAGGAGAACCCAAGGAAACCAAGCACAGGAATCATGGCAACGTCGATCCCTACGGACCAAATCATTAGGAGCCTGCTGTTTCCCCATGGTCACTCACTATTACAACTCAGCCTTGAAACACATGTTCCAAAGGTTCTGAAAACAACGCTTGGCTGAGCCAGGGTCCTGGTGCACCAAGAGGAGAAGACTTGGGTTCTGGCATGGGACTTTAAACAGAGAGAAGAGGAGTTGGGAACATAGCTCAGCTGGAAAACTGCTGACCTGCACGCAGAAAGCCCTGGGTTCAATCCCCTGCACTGAATAAACTGGTGTGCTGGCACACGGGTAATCCCAGCACTCAGGGAGTGGAGCAGGAGAATCAGAACATCAATATCATCTTTGGCTACATAGGATATTAGAGGCCAGCCTGGGTATGTACAGGAGACCCTGCCTTCATCATCATCATCACCATCACCATCACCATCATCATCAGCATCATCGAGGAAACAATGGCAGATCGTGTGAAGACAGGAATTCCTTTATATTCCAAATTCCCCAAGCCAGGAACATCAGCATCTTCAGAGACACTACAGCTTGGGTCCAGACTGGCAAGAAAATGTAGTGATACATGGGAGAGAGGGAGTTACCTAAGTCAATGAATCTACCTTCTTATGGTGTGTGGGCTTTGTCTACATACAAACCCACCATGTCTCCTTCCCATACCATCACAGTCCTTACTCTTTCCTTGGCTCCCACTCCAGCCTCCTTGCCAACCTTCACCCACAGATCCAGTCCCACTACCCAAGGAAGCTGCAGTCCTGCCGGCCCCCTCCTTCAGAGAGCCATCACTAATGTCCCTTTCACAGTGAACCTTCAACATCAAAACTGTCTCTTGAGACTCTTAGTAACAAACAAGCCACCGCCCCACTCTGGTCTGAGAAAACTTGTCTGTCCCTTTTCCTTTCTCTGGCTAGAGACCACCAGAGCCAGAGCCAGTTCAAGGGTTGAGGGCAGCCTCTGCTCTATAAAGTTCTGCCTTGGAGACTGCAGGGAGTCAGCTGTCTGAAAGATTTAGACTGAGTTGGAGGGACACCATGTGGCCACAACTAGTATGACATTAAGCCTGAGACCTTTCTGTAGTAGTGTAAATACTATGACATTAGGGATACATCAAGAGGAAAAGCTAACATTGACACTTAACTATCTAACACCACCATTTTTATTTCTAATCCTTTCCTTCAATGTTCGCTGACGATTGCAACCACACACATGGAATGTGCCTTCCTTTCCGGTGGCATCTGACCCTCAGCATGTTCCACCCTCAGTCAAGGCTTTCACCACCACTCTCCCCAGAGCTGGTCAGTGCTTGGTAAATTCTAGTGTTCTCAAGTGGCAAGTGGGGCATTGAACCACTGGAGCGGCGTGGTGACTTAGAGCACCATCACCAAGTGGTACAGACAGGTTAAGCCATGGCCGTGCTGCTCATGGACTGTGGGGTCTGAACTTCCCTGAATCCCATTCTCCATTTCTGTCTAGTGGATGGAGGCGGTGAAACTATTTCCAAGGTTGCTAAGAGCTGAAGGAGACAGTGTCTGAGGAAATGTGCCTAGCACAGCGCCTGACCACAGCCCTGACACAGGCACCCCTTCAGGACAGGATTCCTGGACAGGAAGGGATCCCTGGAGCCACACACGCCTACGAGCTGGCTGAAAGCTGAAAAAATCAAATAAGGCAGGTCAGACAGGTAGGTCTAGAAGCTTACAGTACAAGTAAGATTTCAAGCAGGCCCTTTTGCCTCTTCTTGCCAGAACCATGAGCTATTTGTGCCTATCGCTCCTCCCAGCTACAGGAGAGACCAGCTTCCTCACTGCCTCCTCAAAACCAAGGCACTGAGAATCAAGTTAACCAAGACATCTCACACACATACACATGCAAACACATGCACGTACATATGTACTACACATACATTGTTTACACATACATGAATACACACATTTATACACACATACATCCACATATCTACATACATGTATACACATACAAATTCTCATACACACTGGAGCATCATGAGGGATCTGACTGAGGTAACTCTGCCCAGAAAGTTTCTTTAGGAATCACCTGACTCTGAGTGGACCCTAAGGAGCAAAATAAAACAGGGAAGAAAAAGCCAGACCCACATGAGGGTTCTCCCAGAGTCACCCTCCGGAGAGTCGGGCGGCACTTGGTGCAGAAGCCTTTTCGATGACCCTGTGTTGGCCACACTGTGAATTAAAATCGCTCCCTCCCCCTGCTCTCCAGTCCATGTCTTTTTGTATAAGGAGTAGGCACAGGGAGAAATAAGGCTCGTGAGCCACCAACTGTGACGGCTTTCCAGGTTTTCTCAGTGTAAGAATAGTGCAATGGTCAGCTACAGTAGGGACAGACCTGTGCCATCAGGGAAGGTGTCCCAGAGGGAGTGTCCTTTGGCCAAGGTGATATAGAAGGGTCAAATTAAAGGCTGCACACTGATAAAGCTGTTTATTGCCATCCATCCAGCTGACCACCAGAAGGCCTAAACTAGGACAAGTCTATGGATCAAGTGGGAACAACTTCATCAGAAATCTCTGAGGAGTTAAACAAAGCACACACACACACACACACACACACACACACACACACACACCGTCTCCTCCTTATCTATCACTTGGGCTTTGTGCAGAGGCCCAAGCAGGTCTAAGGAAACCCCAGAAGCTGAGTGTTTAGTGAGCTTTGCCCACAGTCCCAAGCTTACACAAAACCAGCCTCTGCCACAATCACCCCAACAGTCTCCCCTAAACTCCTCCTTGCCGTTTCCACCTCCTCAGCCCAGAAGGTTCAGCTCCTGCTCTGCAAACACCTCCTCCTCCTTCACAACCCAGTTGCTCAGACGTTGCAAGGAAAACCCTTTCAGGATGGTCCCTCCATACCAGTGAGCAATTAGCTTTCTACAAACCACTTCATTAACCCTCTAAATAAGACCTACCGAAGGGTTTTCCTACTAAACTTGATGTTACAGACAAGCAAACCAAGACACGGGCAGTGAAGAAGACACAGCTAAGCCCTATGCTGCTGGGAAGTCTTTCTATCAGCAGGTCTGCTCAGAGCAGGAGACAGACACAGTGCTAATGCCGGGGCCCTGGAGGGCTAGCTCAGGGTACAAAATATTGTAGCCTCTCAGTAAGCATATGAATAAAGAAGGCAAGCAAATATGCCTCTTTCCATCTGTTCTCAGCTAGAACCCAGCCACAAGCACCCTCTCCTCTGGCTCTGCTCTCGATTCCCCCCACCCCACCCCCAACCCCCGTGTCTCCTGCCTCTCCTTCACCAAGGCCTATATCCCCTTCCTCAAATCCAGCCACCTAGTGGTCAAGCCCTGAAGCCCCTACCCTGATGCTCACCATGCAACAGAGAACACCCTCCCCACCCCACTCCTGGCCCCTCCATGTGGTATTAGCTGAAGGAGTTGCCAGGCCTCTGGAGCCATCTCTTTTCTGGGACTGGGCCAAGCCTCTCCTCACATCTCTGCCTGCTCCCTCAGTGCCTCTGGTCCTGCTCTTGATTCTTCTCTTCACTCCCTTCCCATTCTTCTTCCTACTTGTCCCCTCCTCCCCAGCCCTCTGCCCAGGTCCCCTCTCCCTTTCTCTCTCACCTCCTCCCTCCATTCTACCCCTGGCCTCTCTAGTTTTTCCCCTCTCTGCCTTCCCAGACCTCCCACTCTCTCTTCCGTGCAGCCAGCCTTGGCCTCTCTCCAAAGGAGGTCAGCTGACTGCCCTGCTCTTGGGAGCTTGCGTCAGACCCAGCAGACCTTGGGGCCCTTTCCTTGGACCTCTAGAGGCCTCATTACAGCCTCCAGGCCTCCTACTACCAGCATCAGAGCCCTCCCCTCCCTAGGGGACATGTCCCCAAGCTCTCTGGGCCCCTCGCCTCCATCTTGACGCTATCAGGAATGAACACAACACAGGATGCTCTCTGTGAGCCCTGGGGGTGGGTTCCAGAAGAGGCCCAGCACCCGTACCTTATCAGAGTTTACTCCCATTTTTATTTCCCTTGAATCTTAAATGCGATTACTCTGTGTGCCAGACATGTAATCTCTGTCTTCCAGGAGCTGGTGGGAAAGAAACACTAAGCTGTAAAGTGGTAGATAAAATAGAGGGATTCACAGAAATGGGTCATTTGTCTGGCATGGTAACATGTGCCTTTAATTCCAACACTAGGGAGAGAGAGACAGGAGGATTTCTCTGAGTTCTAGTCCCACCACAACTACATAGTAAAACCAGGTTTGGTTTGGGGGGGCCAAGGATGGGGATCAACACTGGAGAGATGGCTAAGCAGTCTAGAGCAATTGCTGCTCTTTTGGAGGACCCAGGTTCAGTTCTCAGTGCCCACATCTGGCACCCTCTTCTGGCTTTGTCAAGTACCAGGCATATACACATGCAAACAAGCAGGGAAAAATACTCCGTTGTACAAAATGTAAATACACAAATAAATATAAATACTCAAATAAATAAATACACAAATAAATGGTTTTCTTTTTAAAAAAAAAAACTACATTTCTGAGTAAGTAGTTCAGTTAATATTTAACTCAGAATTTTCCCCAGCATCCCAGCATGACAGATGATGGGCTTATATATACTGTCAGCCCACTATTTCATTCTAATATTCAATCAACCTTTAAAAGGGCTCATGTAGCCCAAACTAGCCTGAAACTCACTATGTAGCCCAGGCTGGCCTAGAATTTCTGATTGGCCTTCCTGTGTCTCTCGAGTGCTGAGATTCCAGTCATGAGCCACCACACCTAGGTTATGTGGCACAAGAGACTCAGTCCCAGGACTCTGTGTACACTGCACAAGCACTCTACAGGCTGAACTACATCCCTAGCCTGAATTTCCAGTTTCGTGATAAGACATCACTTTTGCTTTCTTTCCATGAATAACAGAGGCTAGATCTGGAACCTGGCTTTTTTCCCTGGTACTAGGTTATTGAACCCAGGGTCTTGTGTGTGTGCACTAGGCAAGTACTCTACCAGCTAAGCTAACCTCTGCAGAGCTAGCCTACAGAACTGCTCAATTGCTACCAGCTAAGCTAGCCACTACAGAGCTAGCCTACAGAGCTGCTCAATTGCTACCAGCTAAGCTAGCCACTACAGAGCTAGCCTATAGAGCTGCTCAGTTGCTGACTCTTTCCAGTTCTACCAGTCACTACAGTACCACTTACCTGGGCAGTGTCAGAGGCAGCTCTGTTAGTAAGCAAGCAAATGTTAGATTAGCTGATGGCTTGCAGCTGCTCTATCAAAACCGCTGTGTTTTCCTCAGTGAAATTTCTGTCTGAATGACTCCATTTATGTAGCAGAAACAAGCTAATATCCTATAGATGCTGTTCATTTCCTTCTTTACTGAGAGGATACAGCCAGGGACTTGCTTTCATGGAGTGTCGTGTGTCCTTACCAGGTGTCCCCACACCCAAGTCTCCCTCCCAAATGTTCTTGTTCCCCAGGTACTTGTGTTCTGAGAACATTTGAGGTATACTCCTGCCTCAAAGGACTCTCCTCTTCCCCTGGGTGTGATCTCCGGATATTTTTTAGCCCACATTCTTAGGAAGCCAAATAAAGTTCCCTCTTGTCAATAAAGCTTTCTCAGAATCCTTCGGGATTTTTTTGCCTCTAAGCTCAGTACCTGTAATGGTACAATCAGAAGAACTACAAAGCACTGTTACTTCTAAACATGCAATAAGAAAGCTGGCGTGGTGGCTCATACCTGTAACAGGCTATGAAGGGAGGTACCTGAGTTTGAGGCTAGCCTGGGCTACATAGAGAGTTACAAGTCAGCCTGTACTAAATGGCAAATGGGGAAAAAAAAAGCATGACTTAGATGTCAGACTGAACCAATTCATATCTCAGCATCTACTTATTAAAATAAAATTAATAAAACTTGGGAAAGTCCCTGAACCTCAATCTTCTCATCTAGGGACAGAGATAGGCCTATGGGGTGTCTGAGGAAGTGGCCTGAGCACAATGTGAAGTGCTTTGCAAGTCCTGCATACTAGATAGGCAGTTGGTGTTCTTTTTATCATTACTGATAGTGTTGAAAATGGGAGCTAGACGTTCACTAGCAAGTTCTGAAGTTCATTGATTTAATAAAGTAATTTCCTACCAGAGGAAACTAGCTGTCAAAGATTTTCACATTAAAAACTAGTGGCAACTCTGAAACTCCAGTGACAGCCCACTCCCTAGGTTTTGGCCATCTAGTGCCAATTGTCTGGGACTCCTTGTTCAGAGGCCCCAGAGGAATGCTCACTTGATCTGTACTCAGCTTCTAGAATCTGGAATGATTCTAACAGCGAACTCTGACCCCTGGAATGTGGGAGCTGGAACTGATGCTATGGATAGCCTCTTCTATATGTAAGGAAGCAACATCCCTGACTCATCCACCAGGCAGGGAAGTCACCTGACAGGCAAACAGCAGCACTGACTGTGACCCCATAGATCCTGAGCTCAGAGCTCAGCACCGCCACGTCTTGCAGGCTCCTAGAGAAAGAAGGGCTAGGGTTGCCTTCCATCTCCTCCAGCCCTGTGTCCTTCCCAGAGTTCCACAGACAGCAGAAAACACTGACTCGTTCTGCAATTGTTACATGTGTAAAAGTCCTGTTGCTGCAACCTTCAACCCCTTCTGAAGCTACAAGTGAGGCACTTCATCTTCTGAGGGCCAGACAGAGCTCAGGGGTGTTGAGCAAAGGAGCAACCAGAAAGTTCTCCCAAGTGCTCATGGTCAGCCTCTGTACTCCATGCCTGTTCAGGGAACCTCGACTTTCTCAAAGGCACATCTACGGACTGGTCAGTTAGCTCAGTCGGTCAAGTCTGTGCCTTAGAAGCATGAAGACCGAGTTCATTATCCCAAAATCCTACTTAAAAGGAGCATGGCCACCATGTGCCAATAACCCCAGGGTTGCAGCAAAAAGGCAGGGGTATGCAGAGACCAGAAGATTCTCTGGAGTTTTCAGGCCTAGCTCAAGACTCAATGAGAGACCTTGCCTCAAAAATAATGAAGCAGAGAGTGACAAAAAGAGACACCTGGCCTCTTCCTCTGATCTCATGCATACAAAGACATTGTCCTCCAACCTCCACACTCAAATGCAATCGCACCTGAAAATATGTGCACGTGCACTTGATATGCACTTGTGAATGTGAAAACACACACACACGCAGCCGCTCTGGGGAATCTTAGAAAGTCGGCAAACCCCCTGTGTTCATACACATGGATGGAAGCCAAAGAGATGACCAAGGCTATGTGGAAGCACATCGTGTTCCTGATGTAGCATAAGTCCAGACCCATACCCTCACTCTGCCACGGCTTCACCTAGGAAGAAAGCAAAGAGGAGAAATGAATGTTTGTCAAGCGAATGACTGATAACCAAGGGTAAAATTCAGTCACCACCCACAGCACTGCCAGTCCACTCTGAGCAGCTGAAATTCCCCAGATGGCGTCATTGACCTACCTCCTGCCTGACAGGGTTGAGCCTGGCTCCTGTCTCCACACTCTGGGGCTTTCTCGCAAAACATATTCTAGGAGTTCCTGGCATACAGGACTCACAATAAAATTCACCCAGTGGTTCGTCTTGCCTGAGTCAAATTTCACGGTCATGATGGCTCCCATAAAGTCCCTTGGCTGAGAGGACTCTTCCCCACAGAGCAGAAGCAAGCTTTGATGGATGAGGAAACTCCACCAAGCTGAGGACCAGAGGAGACCCAGAGGAAGTTCTCCCATCCCATAACTTCTAGGAATTCAGCCATAGCTTGTATCCTGAGAATCCAGCCAGCTATCTCACTGGCTCCGTGTGACCTCATCCTAGCCCTGACCTCACCTGATTCCTGTGCCTCACTCAGTCCTCCAAGCCTTTTGCTCATGACTTAGTGTCCACATGACCATAGGGTTAACGGTGGATACCAATCACTATAATGGCAGGCTCTGGAGCCCAGAATCCACAATTCTACCACCTCTAAAAACAGAGACATGTGAGCAGGGGATACAGCTTACTTAGTAAGATGCCTACTTGATGTGAAAAAAAAAAATCTGTATCCCTCAACACCACATACTCCAGAAGTCATGATGAGAATCTGTAATTCCAGTGTTTGGGGTAGTAGAAGCAAGAGGATCAGAAGTCCAACGCCCTAGAGAAAGCACCCAAGGAGCTGAAGGGTCTGCAACCCTATAGGGGGAACAACAATATGAACTAACCAGTATCCCGGAGCTCTTGACTCTAGCTGCATATGTATCAAAAGATGACCTAGTCGGCCATCATTGGGAAGAGAGGTCCCTTGGTCTTGCAAACTTTATATGCCTCAGTATGGGGGAACACCAGGGCCAAGAAGTGGGAGTGGGTGGGTAGGGGGTGGGGGGGCCTGGGGGACTTTTGGGGTAGCATTTGAAATGTAAATGAAGAAAATACCTAATTTTAAAAAGAAAAGAAAACAAAACAGAAAAAAAAAAAAAAAGAAGTCCAACGCCAGTGCTGACTGTATAGCAAGTTAAGGCCAGCCTGGGCTACATAAAACCTCCTTTCACAATACCCACACACGCATGATATGTGCCCTCCCTCCCACCACCTGGATTCTAAAGCATTGCAGCTGGTGACACACACAGTCCCAGACAAGCCTGTTTACTGATCACTCAGTATGTGCCAGGGACATAGCTGGACATTTTATAGGCGTTATCTGATTTCATTCCCTTGATAGTCAAATAAAGTAGACTTTATGACAGCCATTTTATATATATATGAGGAAACAGAAGCTCAAAGATCAAGTGACTGGGTTGAGATCACAAAAATAGTCAGAGGCTGAGCAAAATGACCCATCTGTGTCTGACTCCAGTGTCCAAGCCTGCAGCCTCTGCGCTCTGGAAGCCTGCAGCTCACGGCCATTCATTTCCGAGCTATAGCACTATGCACTGAGATTATCAGGCACACAGGATTGCAGACAGCTGGAACTGGTGCTAGCCTAGCAGCACGCATCCATCTGAGCATTCTTCCAGCAGACGCTGGCACCTGTGTGAGCCAGAACTGGAGCAGGTGCTGGGGACCAAAATAAGCAGTCTGAAGGTCCTGCCCTTGGCATGAGAATTGTACATGCGTGCATGAGCTTGTGTGTGTGTCTGTGTATGTGCATGTATGTATATGCAATGTATGTGTGTGCATTATGTGTAAGTATGCATGCATAGCTCTCTCTCCCTCTTTTTCTCTCTTTCTGTGTGTGTGTGTGTGTGTGTGTGTTTGTGTGTGTAAAGAGAAACCAGAGGTCAATTTCAGATGTCACTCCTCAGATGTCATACACTCTTTTTGTTTGTTTGTTTTAAGATTATTTACTTACGTGTGTGTGTGTCTGTGTGTGTGTGTGTCTGTCTGTGTGTGTGTGTGTGTGTCTGTGAACATGCATTTGGATGCCCCCAGGAAGCCAGAGAGGGCATCAGATTCTTTGGACCTGCAGTTACAAGTGGATGAGAACCACTTGGTGTGGGGGCAGGGAACAGAACTTGGGTCTAGAAGAGCAGGAAAGACGATTAACTGCTAAGCCATCTCTCTAGCACCCACTCTGTTTTTTGAGACAGAGGCTTTTACTGACCTGGAGCTCACCGAATGAGTTGGTTAACAAGCCCTAGCTCCTGCCCCTTTTCACTTTCCTAGCCCTGGGATTACAAGTGCCCCCCACCCCCAAATCTGGCCTTTCACACAGGTGCTGGGGATCGAACTCAGGCCCTCACCCTTGCACAGCAGGCACGTCACTGACTGAGCTATCTCTTCAACCCTAGCAAGAAGATCTCAAAGACATGCCAGAGCTTACTCTGGGTGTTTCTCAGCATGGGATCTGTGAAAGTTCACTCTTACAGAGGCCATCTTCGTGAGGGTTAGACTGAGCTAGCTCCTGGGACCTGGATTGTGCAAAGTCCAGAGCACAAGGCCAAGAGGTGCCACTGTGGTTCCCCTGCTAGACACTTAGCCCAGGGGAACTTTAAACAGTGGGGACAGTGCTCTGAAATCTGTCCTTTCCACCCGCTTGGACCTGCTGCTGGACATGCCTTCACGTGACCCACCAGAGGCAATATTTCTGAAGCCTTCCTTCACAATTCAAGTGGAAGTGTTTCATGCTTCTTTAATTCCTGGTTTTACCTGATAGAGGAAGTCTGGAAAGGCCTGAATGCAACTGCTAAGTGAACTAAATACCCGATAACAATTCCAAAGTCATTCCTGGGGTTTTGGTTTTTTCTCCTTAGAAAGCCAGTGGGGCTTCACAATTAGAACTGGCCCTGTGCTCCAGTCTCACGGCCTTCATGTCAGCATGCACACTTCAACTGACTGTTTAGTCAGCCTCCTATATCTGTGACTTAGGCATCTGTGGCATAAACCATGAGTCCTTGTTCCACAACCACAACATGGCAGAAGGACAAAGGGACCGAGGCATGTTCTTCAAGCTCCTATAGAGAGCCACTAAACCCATTCGTGAGGGCTCTGCCTCCTGATCCAATCACTTTCTAAAGGCCCCGATCCATAACACTGCCTATGCTTCCTGCAACAGTGGGAACACAGCCCAGGCCCAGTTATCTGTCACAATTCCTCTGCACCCAGCAATCTCATTTGCTTGCACTTTAAGGGTTCTCATTAAGGAGAAAGAGAGCCTTCCCGTTGGGACTGTTCATCCCTAGGGAAGCACCTGCAGGTGCTACCATTCAGAGACTCAGCCAAAACAAGCCTCAGGCAAATGACTTAAGTGTTTACCCACTGAAACCAAGTAGGCCATGCCAGCCCAGGAATACTAAATCCTGCAACTTCCAAAACAACCCAGTGGCGATGGCAATTGGAAAAAAAAAAACCTGCAGCTCACCCCGGATGCTTCCCGAGAGACTAAAGGTACCAAAGACTATTCCCAAAACTGGGCCCCAGTTCATGTCCTAAAGAATCCAGCTCATAACATCAGAAAAAGAATTTAGGGACCTGGAAGTATAGATCAATTGAGTGAGGGCTTGACTAGTACACCCAGAGCCCTGGGTTCGATCCCCAGTAGCACATACTTGGTGGTACATATCTGTGATCCTGGAAGCTGGGAAATCAGAAGATCAAGGGCATCCTCAATTACATAGCAAATCCCCCACCAATCTGAGAAACATAAGTCCTTGTCTGAAGCAAGAATCTAGGTTAACCTAGCCTCCATTAGGCATGCTCAGAGTTTGTCTTCTAGGTCATTTAGATCCCATCAAGTTGGCATTCGAGATTAATCATCACACCAATCAAGCCCCGCCTCTTTCAGAAAGTCTGCCCTAGTTTTCACTCTGAGTCTTTTCCCAGCCTCAGTAAGGGACCCACCCCCAACCATGGTCATCCATGACTAATGGCCTGATATGACTCTAAAACAAACCAGCAATAACCATCAAGGGAAATGGGTCTTTTTGCCTCTTAGATGAAGAAATAAGTAGAAAATCAGACTGCCCAATGCCTTTTTAAGATCAGCTCAGTTGTCTTCCTGGAGACCTTTCCCAGGAAACCGCTAGATGCTCAATGTTCCGTAGAGAAGGGTTAGCATGCTAGACTTTTCTGCCAGCTCTCCAGCTGCTATTTTAAAGCTCAAATACCATAGACTGGCCTTGCAAGGGTGGAAAAACCACTGCTGAGTGCACGCTGAAGAACTAACTAGCCGCACGGGTCCACGCTGATATCTGTTGCAGTGGTGCCTTCCCAGGACAGCCTGTCTTCACAAGGCTATCGAGAGACAGGAAAGCAGTGGCATGTCCCTCAGAGGACTATCGGGTGGTCATAGTAATAATTTCAAAAATAAAAATAAAAAAATAAAAAGGCAGATACTTGAGCAACAGCTCAATAGTTACAAACACTGGCTGCTCTTGCTAAAGAACCCAACCCGGTTCCCAGAACCCACATGGATGTCTACAGCTGCCTGTTACTCCAGTTCCAGGGAATTCACCCTCCTTTTCTGGGCTCCACAAGCACTGGGCATGCATACTGTGCACATACATATATTCAAGGTGTTATATATATAAAACTATGGCATATATACAGCATAGTTTTAATTTTAATGGTTTATATATTGTACATAAACTCTTAAAAAATAAAACTATGGCAAACTATGCACAATACCTTGTTAGATTATTTCTGGGGGTATGTAGTATGGAAATTGTTTTCCCAGTTTTACACAAGCTTATTTCCTAAATATGAGAGAGGGAAAAGTTCTCACTCTCGGAGCAGTGACTGGCAAATATTTCTCTTACAAAGAGCACTCCTCTCTCTGTCTTGTAGAAGGCTGTGAGTTAAGCTTTTATAAAAACAAAAACAGACTATAAACTATCCTAAGGGGAGGGTGACACCAAAGGACCATTTGTTCTGAGCATTGGCTGTCCTGGCTATGCAACACTAACTGACTCTTCTTCTGGCTCTTCTCCCTGGCTACCCCCCTGTGGAACCACCTGACTCTATTCTCCAGAAGCTCATATGCCAAAGAAAATGCAGTGTCTACATATATGGAGGTGGAATATTATTCAGTCTTTAAAAAGAAAACCCTGGGGCAAGAGATATGGTTCGTGGTTAGGAGCCCTTGTTCCTCTTCAAAGGACTTGAGTTCAGTTCCCAGCACCCATGTCAGGCAGTTCATAACCACCTGTAACTCTAGCTCCAGGGCATCCAGTGGACCTCACAGGCACTCACACACACGTGGCACATACTCACAGTGATATTCATACATACACATAAATAAAAATAAAATATTTTTTAAACTTCAAAATCACTTCTTTAAAAAAAAAAGTTTAATTATGTATGTATATGAGTACACTGTAGCTATCTTCAGACACACCAGAAGAGGGTATCGGATAGCATTACAGATGGTTGTGAGCCACCCTGTGGTTGCTGGGACTTGAACTCAGGACCTCTGGAAAAGTAGTCAGTGCTCTTAACCTCTGAGTCATCTCTCCAACCCAAATAAAAGATTTTTTAAGGAAGAAAAATCCTATTGTTTGTAACAATATGGATAAACCAGAAAGGCGTTATTAGAGGAAAAAGTCAGAGGAAGAAAGACAAACACCATATAATCTTCCTTATATATAAAGTCATAAACGCAGAGAATAGAATGATAAAACCCACAATGAGTATGAGATGGTTAAGGACACAAGATTTCAGTTTTGCAAGACAGTGGTCTAATGTGCAACATGGTGACTATAACTAACAAGAGTATATTGTTTCTTACATACTGTCAAAATGTACATGTGCAGGTGGCCAGAGGCACACATGAGCGAGCACACAAGGCAACTGTATCAGACAGGAAGTATTTTAGCTGACTTGATTGTAACAATTGCTTCACAACAGATAGGTGGGGGGAGAGGGGAGATGTCAGATAGATCTCAAATCGCACCAGTGGAAGCCTCTCATGATGATGGTTGCCTGAGTCCTAGCACTTGAGAGGATGAAGAGTTTTCTGTTACTTACAACCAAAGAATTCTACATGAGACATTCTTAAGTTAAATTACCCATTTCTGAGTCTTGTAAGGATGGCCAGGCATACCTTTTAGAAATTATAAATGTCTTTCAGAAGCTGAAATCTTTACATTACATTTACATGAAATCATTACAGTAATTAAGGAAAGCCATGACAGAGTCCAGAAATTTTTATTTTCATTGTCTTTATTGGTTGGACAGTTATATTCCTGAATAAAAAAATATATCCTTCAAGGGCAATTATGAAGAATAGATATCTTTAAAAGTTTGCTTTCTGCTGCTGTAATAAAATACCACAACCAGAACTACTTTGGAAAGTGAGGGCCTTTTGGATCCAAGTCAACAGAAAGATAAGGAGGGCCTGAGCTTCTAGAAATCCTGCCCATGCTCCAGAGAATGATGCAGAAGAGACGTAAATTAGGATCCCATCATATCCACCTCCTACCTAGGGAGGGCCTTGACCTGTCACATAAGCCAAGCCTGGCTTTGTTTTTTCCCATTTGCTCACTTTTTAACTTCTTCAGCTAAAGGCAACTTATTGAAAGCTACTTCTGTCTCAGTTTTAGCCTAAAATATCCAAAAGATAAGGCTATTTGGAGAAAGTAAACCTAGTCATAAAAGGAGAATTTGAGGGGCAGTGGGAAGCATTCAGTGTCCTGGCATTGCTTTCATTTATTTTTAAAAGGAAAGAAAAGGCAAGTGCATCTTTGCCAAAGACTCGGAGGTACAAATGAGTCTCCTCCTCGGGGAAAACTGGAGCAGGTACTCAAAGCATCTCTGTAGAGTCCTCACGTAACTCCAGATGTCTTGTGCCACTTACCAAAGGCTGGATTGCTCAGTGAGTATAGCTTTTGCTTTGTAAGCATGAGGGCCTGAATTTGAATCCTCAGCACCATGTAAGTGCCAGGAGAGTATGGCAGCCCACCTATAATCCCAGCACTCAGGAGGTGGGAATGGGTTGTACTAGGGTTAGGTAGATAGTTAAACTAGCTGACTCTGCAAGCTCTAGGCTCCAGTGAGAGACCAGAGTCTCAATGTGTTAGGCGGAGAGTGATCAAGGAAGGTGCGTGACATCAACCTTGGGCCTCCACATGCACATGTGTCCAGTGTCTCTTCTGCTGCTGCCTGTGGATCCAGATGAAGAACTCTCAGCTACTTCTCCAGCACCATCTCTGCCTGCATGTGGTCATGCTCCTCACTGTGATGACAATGAGCTAAATCTCTGAAACTGTAAGTCAGCCAGCCCCAATTAAATGCTTTCCTTTATATAAGTTGCTGTGGCCTATGGTGTCTCTTTGAAGCAATAAAACACTGACTAAGACAACCTTATCTCAAACAAAGTGGAAGACCAGGATCAACACCTAAGGTTGCCCTTTGACCTCTAAGTACACACAAAGTGGCACAAACAGGCCTGCATTCACATACATAAATGTGAGCACACAAGCTCTCTCTCTCTCTCTCTCTCTCTCTCTCTCTCTCTCTCTCACACACACACACACACACACACACACATCACGTCACATAGTCAGAGAGAAAAAAAAGACACCTTCCAACCCATAGGAAGAACTATAATATTACATGTACTGTGAATTTGGTCATTTGGACAGAAATATTTTTTTTAAAAAACAACAACAGGACTCTTTTTTTAATTACATGTATTCATTTATTTGTGTGTATGGGGCGGGGGCATGCCACAGCAAGTATGTTGAGGTCAGAACTTGCAGGACTCAGTTCTCTCTCTCCACCGTGTGGAACATGGGAATCAAACTCGGGGTGTCAGCTTGGTAGCAGGCACCTTTACTGGCTGGGCCATTCCCTGGCCCCAGCCAAGAGGGATGCTGAAAGTGAAAAGAAGGAAAGGGGTGGGAGCAGGAGAAGAAGAAAAATAAAATCCAAAGAATGTTAAATTTCTAAGCACAAAAATCTCTAGTGACAATATAAGAAACGTAAGTGTGGCAATTATCACAGATACCAAATAAACTTTTAAAAATATTAAGCTCTGGTAAAATAATTTTAAAAGTATTTTGATCTCCCCAGAGTGAAAGGCATTCATCAATATTTCATCAAAGAATTATAGCTAGTTCAAAAACAAGCCCACGAAAATCTTTGTAAACAAATGTATGCAAACTAAAACAAAAAAGATAAAAATCCCATCTGCGTGATTGGCAGAGGTGTAGTTTATGATGTTGCTGCCTTATTCAGAGCAGTGGAACTCTAGTAAAATGATGGTAACATACGTCTAGGGATTCTAACATCTCTTTAATCTCTCTGAAAAACAGACTGTGAAAAAGAAAAAGCTTCAATAAAACCACAACTGGGGATCTATCCCAAGAAAAAAACTAAAACCACAGAGATAATGGAAGCTGAAATATTTGTCACAGGATTATTTATTATATCAAAAAATTTAAGATGAATTTTGAAAAGTAAAAAGTGGGACTAGAGAGGTGGGTGGCCCAGTGGTTAAGAGCGCTGACCACTCTTGCAGAGGTCCTGAGTTCAGTTCCCAGCACCCACATCGAACAGCTCACAACTGCCTTTATAACTCCAGCTCCAGAGAATTCCACACCCTCTTCTGGCCTTTGTGGGCTCTGTACTCAAGTCACATACCCACACAGAGACACATACTTATACACATAGTTAAAAATAAAATATTTAAGGAGTTACAGAGACAAAGTTTGGAGCTGAGACGAAAGGATGGACCATCTAGAGACTGCCGCACCTGGGGATCCATCCCATAATCAGCCTCCAAACGCAGACACCATCGCATACGCCAGCAAGATTTTGCTGAAAGGATCCTGATATAGCTGTCTCTTGTGAGGCTATGCCGGTGCCTGGCAAACACAGAAGTGGATGCTCACAGTCAGCTATTGAATGGAACACAGGGCCCCCAATGGGGAAAATCTAGAGAAAGTACCCAAGGAGCTAAAGGGGTCTGCAACCCTATAGGTGGAACAACAATATGAACTAACCAGTACCCCCAGAGCTTGTGTCTCTAGCTGCATATGTAGCAGAAGATGGCCTAGTTGGCCATCATTGGGAAGAGAGGCCCCTTGGTCTTGCAAACTTTATATGCCTCAGTACAGGGGAACACCAGGGCCAAGAAGTGGGAGTGGGTGGGTAGGAGATTGGGGCAGGGGTATGGGGGACTTTTGGGATAGCATTTGAAATGTAAATGAAGAAAATTCCTAATTAAAAAATATTAAAATAAATAAATAAAATATTTAAAGTGGCTTAGCTAAAATATAGTATAGTCACTTGATATAATATATATATTCAATAAATTATCAGACTATGTAGAATATAGAAAATAAACCAGTATACAATCAATATTCCATAAAAATACAGGATCTCAACTGTTAAATGTAATATAATTTTATCTATGTAAAAAATGTGTTTGTTTGTTTGTTTGTTTAGACGGGGTCTCACTATGTAGTCTTGGTAGGTCTGGAATGTGTTGTGTAGATCAGGATGGCCTTGAACTCACAAAGACTTTGTTGTCTCTGCCTCCTGAGTGATGAGATTAAAGTTGTGAGCCGCCATACATTGATTGCTTGTATTTTTTTTTAAGCTAGAAACAAATATTTGCTATATTTCTTTCAGTAGTAAAAGCACAAGATATACCTTTCTGGATTCTATTTTATTAAAATTTCATAAATTAGTATTAGGATAGGCCAATTACCATTAAAAAGCATTATGGTTGACCACCAATGACACTGGTATCCTAACCCCAGAACCTGAGGGTATGTTACCTCATGAAAGAATCTCATAATGGGGGAGACGGGCCTGGAGAAACTGGGTGGCCTCATAGCATCTGAAGGGTATTTGTGAAAAAAGGAAGGTTCAAAAACAGGGCTCATAAAGGGATCTGCAACCCTATAGGTGGAACAACATTTTGAACTAACCAGTACCCCAGAGCTCTTGACTCTAGCTGCATATGTATCAAAAGATGGCCTAGTCGGCCATCACTGGAAAGAGAGGACCATTGGACTTGCAAACTTTATATGCCCCAGTACAGGGGAATGCCAGGGCCAAAAAATGGGAATGGGTGGGTAGGGAAATGGGGGGGGAGGGTATGGGGGACTTTTGGGAGAGCATTGGAAATGTAATTGAGGAAAATACGTAATAAAAAAATATTAAAAAAAAAAAAAACAGGGCTCAGAAGGTGCTGCAGTTTGGGTGTAGTTTGTCCCTCAAAGGCTGTGTCCTGGAAGCTCAGACTGCAGTGACTGTGCTGAGGTGGTAGAGCATTTAAGGGGTGGGGTCTGAAGGAACACATGGGAGGCACCCCCTCAGAAGAGAATGAGGTAGCGCTCTCATGGAACCCCAGTTCGTTTCAGTAAAAATGGGTTAAGAGTGGGTTATTATAGGAAAGCAAGCTCCCCACCCCCAAAACTCATCACACAATCTCTCCTCTGCCTTCTCCTCCCAGGATGCCCTCTGCCACGTGGCCATCACAGGAGCAGTACCAATGACATTTCCTTGACCGACCCCCACCCCAGAACTGTGAACTAAATGGACCGTTTTTCTTTACAAAGTACTCAGTGCTAGAAATTTTGCTATAGAAACTGAAGACAGCTGGAGACTGGAAGATTTCACACCAATTTCAAGAAAGACAGAGAGGGATGTGGTCATGTGTACGGGCAAGGAAAGGGATTTTCCCCAAAAGCCCCCTAAACAAAGCCATTTTTTGATGACATGATCTTAAAACTTAAAATCAGTTACAGCAACAATTGAAAACAAATACAAATGTGTGCTATTTTACGGATTAAAAAAAGAAAAAAAAAACCTTTTTCTGATTAAAACATGCTTCATTTGGTTAAAAGAAGCCTTTGGGTCCAGGCATGGAGCTCAGTTTAAATAGAGCTTGCCTGGCATCCATGTGCTCTGGGCTCCATGCCCAGCCCAACATTAACCGAATATGGAATTACAAATGTGGCCTACACCTGTAATCCCAGCATTGGGAAGGCAGAGAAATGGAGATCACAAGTTGAAGGCTATCCTCTGCCACATATCAGGGTGGGGGCCAGCCTCAGATGGGTGCACTGTCTTTATTTTAAAAGAGCTTTAAAAAGATCTTTAGAGCCGGGCAGTGGTAGTGCACTCCTTTAATCTCAGCACTGGGGAGGCAGAGGCAGGTGGATTTCTGAGTTCAAGGCCAGCCTGGTCTACAGAGTGAGTTCCAGGACAGCCAGGACTACACAGAGAAACCCTGTCTCGAAAAACAAAAAAAAAAAAAACAAAAAAAAAAAAAAAGAAGAAGAAAAAAGAAAAGAAATTAAAAAAAAATCTTTAGAAGTAACACATGGGCACACGTGCATACACTACACACACCCCCACATACAATGGCATGGGTTAATAGTCACAGTGAAATATTTCTTTACTATTTACATATCACAACATAAAGAACAATGGCTTCAGAGGACTATGTCTTATTCTTAATTATTCTCAGCCTTCGACACATCAATGCCTTACTACCCAGCAATACACATCAGATATGGAGCGATTTGCTTAATAATGACATCTAGTACACAAAGCTTCAGGAAGCAGGCACCAAGCAGCAGGAAAGAGAAGCTAAATTGAGAGAGGGAGAGAGGAAATTTGATGAATCATAAACAAAACACCCCCACGCTGAGTTGAGCAACTCTCAATGTATGCAGACTGAGTTCTGCACAGATTTCTTACCAAAAGGCACACACCACAATTTTAGAGAAACAGAAAATTCTAACACAGTTAATGAGCAATAGATGTATAAAACAACTCTCATCATCTCCTTGCTGGTTCCAGAACTTTCTCCCTCCATGCCAGCATACTGTCCTATCTGCTCTATTTGCTTTCCAGTTGATGAACTTGTCCTGCCACTATAGGACATCTTCAATTGGATGTATATGACTCCTGGCCTTCAGACCCAACCCCCAACCTTCCCACCCTACCTCCCAACACTCCCCATTCTCTCCAGGTTTCCAGCACCTATGTCGGTGGTTCACAAAGGTAAGTTCTCCCCTGTTGATCCAACGCCCTCGTCTGGCCTCTTCAGGTACTACATGCACAAGCTTCATATATACACATGCACACAAAAACAAACACTTTTTTTTTTTTAACTTTTCAAATGATATACAGCAGGTTGAAGTGTGATGGTGGAGAAGAGGGCAGTCTAGGGTAAAACAGAACAGTCTCTTTCAAATAAGGGCAGAAGAGAAAGCAGGAGAGAGAGAGAGAAAGAGAGAGAGAGAGAAGGAGGGGGAGAGAGAGAGGGAAGAGGAGGAGGAAAAGAAGAAAGAAGGGAAGGACTTAGAAAAGTCAGCAGTCACCTCAGGGGAAAGTACTGAGAGTGGTGAAAGCCACCCATCACACATGGGATGTTTCCACAATTACTAATTTTAGGCAAACGGCTCGTTAACTGACTTGGCTTATAGATGAGCTGGTTTTAGTGAGCTGGCCTATTTTCCAAGGGTGAGCTAGCACAAGCACACGCGTCCACTACTTGGCAGGTTGAGTACATGCTGGAGGAGGAGAAAGTGCCTCAAGCCATCCCCAGTTGGAGACAGCCTGCTCAGATCCCCTAATTATCTGCTCTGTCTGCTCTCATCAGGTAGTCTTCTCGTTATAATTTGGCTTCCCCTGCAGATTTCCCTACTGGGAGAGAACAGGCTGACCCAGAGTCGGAGTATTCTTGGTCCCACTGGCAGCTACTCAACATGGAAATTAATAAATTGGCATTCTCTCGAGAATTCCATGTACACATCCGTTCTCCAAAGCCTTTTTATAAAGTGTCTTAGGGAAGTCACTTTAGGTTGCATTAACAAAATGCAGAAATTTATATAAGAGGGTGGCTGCTTGTCCCAGCCTTCAAGGGAACAGGTTGTTGATGCTGAAACAGCAAACTGGAAAGTGTCTCCCTGCTCACACTTCTGACACCAAGAGTCAGGTTTCCATCCCAGACAACTCTCCACTTCTCTGAAGACACCAGACGGATGTCCTGTCATCCTACTCAGACCATCCTGTCATCTAACTCAGACACCAACTAACCATAGTGACTGCAGACTCTGTAGATGACAGACTCAGGCTCTCAGACAGGACATTAACTTTAAATGTCCATTGCAGCAAGCACTCCCTAAATAACCCACACTTTAGCCTGGAGCTGAATGTAGTGGGTCCCCAAAATAATCTCCATTCAGTCTGACTTGACTGAACAGCTCTCTTTTCAAGTTCAACAACTTACCATAACAGTTCACAGAATGCAGGAAGTGCTGTCATTATGTGTCCTGGTTTCCTGTAAAGGGTAGCATTAATGATGCAAAGGCTCTATGGCTCTATCAGATGAAGGGATATACACATCAAGTTCTATAAGGGTCTGGAGTACAAGAACTTCTTTCCCCCATGGAATTGGGATGCTCTACCCTCTCAATTTGTCCTTGTGTTCACCAATCTGGAAACTCTCCACTCATACTGTTCACAATTTTTATGGAAGATGTAGTTCTGATCAGGAAATGTCCTCTGAAGGCCTGTATGCCTAACCAGTAGCACCATTAGGAGGTGCTGGAGCCTTTGGGAAATGAAACCTAGTTGGAGGGAGCAGGTTATTGAGAGTGTCCCTTTGAAGAAGATACTGAAACCCTGGCTTCCCTCACCCCCACCCCAACCCTCTTCTGTCTTCTTCTCCTTCTCCTTCTCCTTCTCCTTCTCCTTCTCCTTCTCCTTCTCCTTCTCCTTCTCCTCCTTCTCCTCCTCCTCCTCTTCTCCTTCTTCTCCTTCTCCTTCTTTTTCTTCTTCTCCTCTTCCTCCTCCTCCTCCTCCTCCTCCTCCTTCTTCTTCTTTTCTCTCTCTCTCTCTCTCTCTCTCTCTCTCTCTCTCTCTCTCTCTCTCTCTCTCTCTCTGTGCATATCAGCCTTCTCTGCTTCTCAAGTGTCAGCTAAAGAAAGCTGTTCCTCACCTACCTCTGTCCTTGCTTAAATCACCTGTGCTTCCTGGCTACAAATTCCCCCAAAGATAACTCTGCACCCAATGGAGTGTTCTACCTATCAATTTGTCCATGTGTTCACCTTGATTATCACAGACAAACAACTGTTGTATACACAATTCCTGGGGAGACATGAGTCTATTCACCCCAGACAGGAAACAGACAAAAGAAAAGTTAACACCAAAGTCCAACTTGATGAACCAATGAGTTTTATTGGGGTTACTTATAGGTGAGGGGTTACTTAGAGCAGCAGAAATTACTCAAAGACAGTTGTATGACCAAAAGTCCACCCTAACATGGGTGATGGCTCAAAAAAGCTGTGACCTGGAGCACACTGCATAGCCTGTAGATATCTTAACGGGTGGGAGAGTGTCCTTTCCAGGTAATTCGGTTGGTTTGAGCTTCTTCTGGGCTGTGTGCTTGTTGAGTGTCTTTTAAGCAGATCAGCTTGTTTAATTGTGTCACTCCAGGCTGCTGAGCTCCAGACTATAGAGACTATATATGCTTGGGAAGGGAGAGACCTAGTGAATCTGGTCAGTTTCAGGAACTTCCTGAAGCCTTTGAATTGTTTATTTCCTGAGCTTAAGATTACCTGCAGAATGGAATGTTCCACCTCACTTTAGAATATCCCTTGTCATCCTACTCTCTTACCCATACCCCCTCAAACAAGGAGGCTGCATGGGTCGGTACCAAGTCCTCTGCATATATGATTGATATATATATATATATATATATATATGTTATAGCTGATAGCCTGGTGTTTTGTGGGACTCTTAACAGTGGGAGTAGGTGTGTCTCCAACTCTGTCTGCTCTTGGGACTCTTTTCCTCTTATTGGGTTGCTTTGTCCAGCCTCAACATGAGGACTTTTGCCTTGTCTTACTGTATCTTGTTTTGTCCTATTAGGCTGATGTCTCTTGGAGGTCTGCTCTTTTCTGGAGAGGAAATGGAGGGGGAATGGATCTGAGGGAGAGGGCAGGTGGGGAGGGGAGCTGAGAGGAATAGAGGGAGGGGAAACTATGGTAGGGATATATGCTATGAGAGAAGAATCTATATTCAATTAAAAATTAATTAAATATTTTTAAAGAAAAACATTTTTAAAGAACATCCCTTGTCTTAATGAGCTTTCCCCAAGTTGGAAGGTTTTAAGTTAGAAGAAATTGCTATGCAGCACAAACTCTTATAGTCAAAAATATTTCAAGATTCAGAATTTGGGGCTCTGGAATATGGTAAAATGCCTCTCTAGCATCACCCCAACAGAGTCTAATGCAACTTCTTATAATCAAACACAATAATAGACTCACAATAAAAATGTGATATTCATGTAAACTTAGAAGTAAATTTTATAAATAGCCTCATACAGGTTCAAACCATATTTCCTCTAGAGGAAAATGCTCTTTTGGATTTTATTGGTTCTGGATTCAAAGCAGAACATAAAAGTCATGGGCTGTACCACTCCAGGCTGCTGAGCTCCAGACTCCGGAGACTATGGTGCTATCACGGTGCCCCCCTAGTTCCTTAGACCTCCAGGAGGTCTCGAACAACAGCATCAATGTTGCCTGCAAGCTCCTTAGAAGTACAGAATCTTGGGCCTCATCCCAAAATACATCAGCTACTTTATATGCATGCTGAAGTCTCTGAAGCATTACTCTAAGTGGCCGTCACATTCCTAAGTTGTCATCAATGGCTACATTTGGGTATGGGACTACATATTTGTATAGTCACCCCCCCAACCCATCTCCCTCTCCGTCTCTGTGTGTGTCTGTGTGTGTGTGTATGTGTGTGTGTGTGTGTGTGTGTTCACATTTAAAGATTATTTGTGCCACTGTGTAAGTATATAGAGGTCAAAGGGCAACCTTAGGTGTTGATCCTGGTCTTCCACTTTGTTTGAGATAAGGTTGTCTTAGTCAGTGTTTTATTGCTTCAAAGAGACACCATAGGCCACAGCAACTTTTATAAAGGAAAGCATTTAATTAGGGCTGGCTGACTTACAGTTTCAGAGATTTAGCTCATTGTCATCACAGTGAGGAGCATGACCACATGCAGGCAGAGATGGTGCTGGAGAAGTAGCTGAGAGTTCTTTATCTGGATCCACGGGCAGCAGGAGAGACACTGGGACTGGCTTGGGCTTTTGAAACCTCAAATCCCACCCTGAGAGACACACTTCCTCCAATAAGGTCACACCTACTCCAACAAAGTCATACCTCCTAATTCCAAGTAGTCAAATATATGAGCCTATTCTTATTCAAACCACCACAGGGTCTCTTGTTCAACTCAGTGTACATCTGACTACTTGGCCTTCAAGCTTCTGGGAATTTCCCACCCCTGTCTCCCAGCTTGCTGTAGGATCTCTGGGATGCCTGAGATACTGCGTCCAGCTTTACACAGTTTCCAGAGATTCGAACATAGGTCTTCACACTTGCACAACAAATGCCTTAACCATTGAGCCATCTTCCTGACCTCCACCCTCTGTTCTGTTTAATTGGATTCAAGCATGATATCTAAAATAACAATAAAGAAACTGCCTCCGTGGTATGACACACCAAGTCAGGAGTCCACCACCAGGCCTGAGAGCTGGGATTCCTGCCTACTTTACACCTTCATAGTTGCTTAAATGCCCACTCTAGTCTGCACATCAGGACTCCAATGCTGCTTCCCTCTGGTGCCAGCTGCACTTGCCCTTCAGTTACTTCTCCTTCCCAATTTTTCCTTCTGAAACTTGACTGTAGCCAGAACCCCTCGAACCACTCCTATCTCTGCAAGAAAAGTGGGTACAGTACATGCCTGTATTACTTTTCTGATTGCTATGTCCTGCCAAGGAGCAACAGAAGTGAAGAAGGTTTATGTTGGCTCATGGCTCCAGGGATCCAGTCCATCATGAGGGGGAAAGCATGACAGTAGGACCAGCTCCCATCTGTGGTAGCAACGTGGCTGCTGGCTCACATCCCAGGGACCAAAAGCAGAACAAAGAGACAACTGTGGAAATTCATCTGGCTTTCTCCTTTTCCCATTTTAATCCAGTACCGGCCCCTCCAGCCTGTGGAATGGGTCCCCACCATGGTACATCGTCCCTGCCTCCTCTGCTAATCCTCTCTGAAAACACCCTCACAGACATGCCCAAAGATGTGTCTCCTACATGATTATAAATCCAGCCAAACTGACAATTAGGAGTGACTGTCACAATGCCTGAACTCCATCTGTGGGAATGGCTCGAGCATTCTTTCTCAGGGGCTCTTTGGTCGCCAGGAAAATTGTGAAAGAGAAATAAACATTTGGGAAGAAAGCTGTAATCCCATTCTACACGTCATATGCTGGTGTCTTTCAGTTTCTGCATGCTCAGCTGAGGTCCAGCTGTGCAGATAGACCACATGGTTTTACATCTGTTTTAAGAAAGTAACTTTGTGGTCCTGCAAGATGTATGTATGTATGTATGTATGTATGTATGTATGTATGAAAAAAAAATACCTAAATAAAGTAGTGTATAGTCCATTCAGTCTTTCCTTCACAGTGGCTTCTGGGAAAAAATGTTGTCTTTTCTATCTAATTTTGAGATGTTCTGAAAACTTCTCTCTCAGTTCCCCACAAAACAGTCTGGATGATCCTTGAAGACACAAGTCATAAAACTGTATGGTTGCCTTTAGCTGAGGCAGTCAGACTCAATGAGAAAGGGCAGGGGAGGGGAAATGGTTATAGAGCTAGATGACTGGATGCAGTCTTGGTTTTACAAAATAAATAGGTTCTAGAGATGGCGCAGGAGCTGATTCCACAGCACTGTAACATACTTGAGGTCACTGCACTGGATACCTAAATGTGGCTAAAGCAAGAAATGGTGGATTTCACCACGTGACGAACAAACACATTGGGAATTTATGAACCACCTCTGGGAAGCAGCAGATACAGAGATGCTGTGAGTGGCATTCTGGAGATAGTGCATCCTGAAAACCAGATAGAGATGGCCTGTCTCCGGTTCCCAACACTTCATTCACAGACACGGCTGAGTAACTGTGAAGAATTCGGAGAAACAGATGGGAGTGGAGGTGGAGAAGATAAACTAGGGAGAAGTACCCCTCCCAGGAATGGCACACGTTTCCAAAACATTTATAAAACAGACCTAACCCACTGTCAGGACAAGCCTGGGGAATGAAGGTCAAGGGTCATACTCCGGGGCTACAAAGAAGGCCTTGCCCAAGGGAGGCCGAGAGCTGAGAAAGAAGCTTTCAGAGGTGAACTGCCTTGCCCCAAATGCCACAGTTACTAAGGAGCAGGGTGGGGACTTGAGATCTCACTCTCTCAACTCCTGGCGCTCACTTCCTAGCCAAGGATGACTTAAAACAGAATGAACCTGAAAAAGCCAAAAATAATTCTGTATTGCATTAAAGAAAGAACAAGTCCCTGTTGTATATGGGCATACAAATACGTATAATTTGAGGGTGTATTTTAAACCTGACAGCATCCTCCACCCCACCCCCACCCCTGAAGAGAAAAGAGGGTAAGAGCAAAATGTGGGGTGAGAAGCCATCTGACTCACCGGTGAGGTGGGGGGAAGAAGCTGTAAGCAAACACGATGAGTTTATTTCCAGCCCACATCTCCCTCCGCCAGCCCTGGCAGCCAGCCCACCCGTGTGTTGCCGGGGCCTCCATTGGAGACGTGGCCAGAGTCCTATTTTAGGAGGACAGAAGTAACCTAAATCATGTGGCTGCTAAGCTGGAATTTAAAGAACACACACCAAGAGAGGTAGGGGGAGGGAGGGAGAGAGGAAGAGAGAAATGGAGACAGAAACAGAAAGAGACAGACACAGAGAAAGAGACAGAAAGACAGAGAGGGAGGATAGAGGAGGAGAAGAGAGAGGGAGGGAGGGAGGGAGGGAGGGAGGGAGGGAGGGAGGGAGGGAGAAAAGATATATGATACTGGACACCACAATGTGCTAGCAGTTGGCCATCTGACGTGTTCCAATCTTGTCTAACCCAGGGAAGCCTTAATATAGTCCCTTTGTCCTGTCCGTTACGGGAACAGCCAGCAAAACTGCCTGCAAGAGAAAGCACATGGTCTCAGAGGTGAGCCAGGGACAGCCTCTGAGGTGCCAAGGATTTTTCTGAGCAAACATTGATGGACAGGTCTGTGTGTGCTGGAGAAACCCGTTCCCCTGGCTCCTTGCGGAATTCAGCCCCAGGGGAAGTGAGCTAATGACTGGGGTGGTTCACCTTCAGCCCAGATGCATCATAAAACCAACTTGTAAAGCCTGGTTCTGAATACTTTTGCTCACCCAGATGGAGTTCTGTGGGGCTCTGTGGCTTTCATATTGGAGGGTCCAGGGGCAGTTCTTCCTTTCTCTGGCCTAAAACCAGGGCCGGTGTCCTGAGCCTGTCAGCTAACCCAGGCTGTGGTCAAATCTGCTGACAGCAGCCACGGTCTGCCTGCAGTGTGTGCCCCACATCTGGGACTTGTGATTCACCAGCCAGTCTCTTCCCCCAAACCTAGTTTTTCATTCAGGCCTGAGCACGCAGGACTCACAGAGCCTGGGCTCCAGTGCCTAGACTTGTCTCTCTACCTAAGCACCCAATAGGGTTTATCCTTATCTCTAAACAGCCTTCCCCTCCCCTTGGGCTCAGCCTGATTCACCAGGGGAATTTCTGTCTTGATTTCTCATTCTGAGCCCAAGCTAGGGTGAGAGATTTCTGAATGGTCTTCTGTATACTGTTGGTGTCTGTGAGGACCCTTAAATTCAGGGGAACCTTTACCCCCACTCCCTACCCCGAACCCTTATTTCCACTGCTCTCCTCCCTCAGCTTGCCCAGGAGGACCCCAAGCAGCACCTGTTCTAGCCAATTCCTGGATTCCCTGTTTCTGCTCTCACCTCCTGGGCTCTTAATCCCTTGTCACAGCTGCTTCTGGCCCTTTGGTGACTCTTAAACTTCTCTTTTTAAACGACTGTCTTATCACGTGTTTCTGGCTCGATCTGTTTTGGACACAACAGTTTCCCTGTGGGCTGCGGTGAGGATTCTGTAAGTCAGCCAGCCTCTGGGTAGCTTGTAGATAGCTTCCAGTGTCCCTGAGTGTCTCACCGGGCCTTTTGGTTCTCACAATAGGGTTTTCCCTGGCCCTGCCTCCAAGGTAGCTTTAATCTCTAGAGCCCCTCCCTCACCTGAGGCAGCTACATTTTAGGCTCATCTCTTGACTTGCTGAGACCATTTTTCAAAAAACAAAAACAAAACAAAACAAAATTTGGCAATGCTTTTTATCAACAGGAAAGGAAGGGTCATCCCATATTTATTTCAATTTTTTTGGTTGCTAATATTTATTAGATTATTCACCCATCAACAGGAGTTGGACATTATCAAAATTCGTCTCAATTTCTGCTCATCTCAAAGATTCCTAGCCAAGCATCTATAACTGGTCAAAAAATAAGCCAAGTTATAATAGATTGGAGAATCCTCTCCATAAGCCAGTGTATAATATTAATATACATGGAGTACCCAGGGGACCAGAAGGTGCCTAAAGGTGCCTCTGACATGAACACACACCTGTCATAGTATGTCATAACATAGGCAGGACTCTGCATGCCTCCTTTGACTTAATGCTAAATCATAAACAGTTGCCATGTCACTACATAGAATAGTCTTTGGGGTGTGTGTGTGTGTGTGTGTGTGTGTGTGTGTGTGTGTGCAGATATGTGTGTGTGTGTTCATATTTTATATGCTTGTCTTTGTGTGTGCGAGTATGTGTGTGTCCAGGTGTATGTGGACGTTCATGGACAACCTCAGGTAGGTAACATCCTTGGGAGCTTCTTATCTTGGTTTAGTGTCATTCTTTAGAGACAGAGTCTCTTCTCTTAGGGCTCACCAATCAGGCCAGCAAACTCCAGAGCTCTCCCTGTCCCTACCTCCCACTACTGGATGCATACTACTGTATCTGGCTTTTTTGTGTAGATTCTGGGCATTGAACTTAGGTCCTCATGCCTGTCTGAGCCATCTCCCCAGCACCAGCTCAGTGACTGCAGAGTAGCCCTTTTAGCAGGGCTTCCCAACCTTCCTAATGCTGTGACCCTTTAATACAGTTCCTCATGTTGTGATGACCCCAACCATAAGATTATTTTCATTGCTGCTTCATAACTGTAATTTTGCTGCTGTGATGTATTGTAATGTAAATATCTGATATGTGGGATGTATGATATGTGACCCCTGTGAAAGATTTGAGAACCACTGCTTTTAGTGAAATTGCCATAACTGACCTGACTAGTGGATATTGGTGTTTTTCTACCATCATGTAGGAGTCTCTAGTACGCATCTTAGCACCTGGGACTTATTTAAGAGTATTTCTTAGGCCAGTTCTCAGCAGCAGGTTTAGTCAGCCAAGGAAAGAAACTAAAGCTTTCCAAACCTGTTGTTGCTTCCATTGCTTCATGCTTCCCTGAGATGAGGTTAGAAAAGTCTATCTGGGAAGTCTGAGCAGGAAGAAGAAACAAACATAGACAATTGTGTGAGGCATCCCACGTGGAATCTCTGTTACACCGCCAATCCAGCTTGCCCGGATTTGTTGATGCGCTTACTCTTAAGACTGTTTATGAAGAAATTCACCGCACATTATTTTAGAAACTTTGCTTACACGGTCTCATGGGTCCTCACAGCCACGCCCTGAGAAAGATGCTTTCCACCTCATTTCATAAAGGAGGGTGCAGGAGCTTAAAGAGGTGAAGCCTAGATCCCAGAAAAGCAGGAACACGTGCAAGCCTGTTCTTTCAGCTCTGCCACTAGGTGTTTCGTCCCTCGTCGTCTCTCCTCCTGCACATGTGCACAACGGAGTCTTCAACTTCTCCTGATAGGTGGAGGGAACGTTGAAGAGGTAACCTAGGAGGAAGGTACACACAGCTTCAAGACTTTGCTAAAGAAAGCAGATAGCTCTCCGCTGTCAGCCCACAAAACATTTCTCTTGCTTGCTGGTGAGAAGTGTATTAAAGATAATTTGGTTTTATGTTCATACACACAGACAGAGAAGGTTCCATATGGGCTAGGGAGGTTGCTCAACTGGTAAAAGTGCTTGCTGTCCAAGTGTGAGGATCTGAGTTCTAATCCCAGGACCCCACACAAAGCTCAGTGGTAGAACATGGGTCTGTAATCCCAGCACTCCCGTGGTGAGATAGGAATTGGATTCAGGAAAATCCCCCCCAAAGCTCCCAAATCAGCTAATCTGGTATACACAGAAGCAAAACCACAAGAAACCCTCTCTCAAACGATGTGGAAAGCAGAGATGGACACCCAAGGGAGGAGGCCGGCATTGGAGAGAGAGCCTACTGCTTTTGCAGAAGACTGGGGTTTGATTCCCAGTACCCTTGCTCCATGGGATCTGATGCCCTCTCTGGTCTTACACGTGCACTTAATCACTCACAGACACATATGCATAATTTAAAATACATCTTTTTTAAGAGGAAAAGGACAAGGAGGAAGAAGAAGAAAATGAGGAAGAGGAGAAGGAGGATCTCTCTAAATTTAGAACTTGCTAGCTATCAAAGACAATGACTGATCAATGTGTTTTGAGGCTAATTATTTTCCAGAACAATCACTATTCATCCTGAGCTAATATTCAACCTGCCCGTCCTGCAGTGGCCCGTCCTTATGTTAAAAATATGTGCTATTCTTATATTAGAAGTAGCTCTGTTGCCACTGGGTAGTAGTGGTGCACACCTTTGATTCCAGCACTTGGGAGGTGGAGGCAGGAGGATCTCTGTGAGTTTGAGGTCAGCCTTGTCTACAGAATGAGTTCCAGGACAGCCAGGGCTACACAGAGAAACTCTGTGTTGAAAACAAAACAACAACAACAAAAAGTAATTCTGTGGTAAAATAATTTGATCTGCCTGACTTTACCAAATTTGTGCACACTTTAAGACCTCAATTTTTTTAAGCCAATCAATATCAATTTGGGCCTTTTTACATATGAGAGGGGTATATCTTTAATTCCCTGCACATTTTAAAATACTGTCTCCTAAAACACCCTGAATTTGTAAATCCCAGATGTTGCCCAACTATGCCTCTAGGCATTGACTTCTGAAATTTCTTAGTGACAAAGAAGAAGGAAGAACTGAGGCAGGCACCGGATGAGTTTGGACAGAGATGGGCTAGCATCTGCACAGACTGAGGACATGAGATTTGATGGGCTAAGTGACTTGATTAGAAGCCATTGGTTGGTGTAGCAGATCAGCTGTATGGCTCAAGGAGCTGAATTCTACTGTGCATAAGACTAGTCATATGGTTCATTTGTCAGGCATCTTTAAGACATAATAATGGACACATGATTGTTAAAAGCAGAGGAGAAATTTCTAATCCCTAGCTGAAAATTCTAAATATAATTGAAAACAAATACTTAGATTGTGTCATCAAAAACTATCCCAGTTTCTTTACTGTAAATCTCTTCTCTATAGTGGTGATAGTGGCCAACAGCTTCAGGTGTGCTTGCCACAGAAATGCACGTAGATATAAGAACCTACTTTCCAATTGTCCCACCAAAAAGCTTAGTGCTACTGGAGCCAGAATCTTGGGTCCAGAAATAAAACCAGGCCCAGAGGAGCACAGTTAAGTCTATTAGGACATCTGTTTGAGCAGGACAAGAAATGCTGTTCTGAGAAGCCTTGCTGGAGGCTCCATAAAGAAAGGGAAAGAAGGGTTAAGGAAAAGAAGAGGGAGAGGATCATCAAAGAAGCATGGCAGCTATGGTTGCTGTGTGCAGTGGAGTAGGGGGAAGAGGTTTGATGATGGCTTCTGTCTGCCTCATCAATCTCAGAACTCATACAGTGCTGTGATGAAGACGTGACCAGCAGTGAGGACCCTCCTAGTTCAATGGAAGACCCTTATAAGGAGCCTCTTAAGAAGTGCCATGCAGTGGTTAGTGGCACCTGCCTTTAATCCCAGCACTTGGGAAGCAGAGGCAGGCAGATTTCTGAGTTTGAAGCCAGCCTGGTCTACAAAGTGAGTGCCAGGACATCCAGGGCTACACAGAGAGACCCTGTCAAAAAAAAAAAAAAAAAAGAAAAAGAAAAAGAAAAAACAGAAAGAAAGAAAGAAAGAAAGAAAGAAAGAAAGAAAGAAAGAGAAAGAAATAACAATGAAAACCATTAAGAGAGATCATATCTCAAAGACCCTCAACTTTGTAACATCAGATATCATGAATACATTTTATAAAGTTACTGCCAATAAACCTGTGGGTGGTTGTGTGTCAAAAACGAAGGAAGGAAGGAAGGAAGGAAGGAAGGAAGGAAGGAAGGAAGGGAGGGAGGGAGGGAGGGAGGGAGGGAGGGAGGGAGGGAGGGAGGGAGGGAGGGGAGGGGAGGGGAGGGAAGGAAGGGCAGGAAACAAGCAAAGAAGTAACTGAACATAAGAAGGTTCTCATCAAAGGTTCCTTGTCCTGACCTTCATACAAATAAGGGATTGGAGCACCCAGAAAGTACTTGCTCCAGATTGGCTGCTGCCTGAGCTACACTGCTTTATAGACCACTCATTAGTCAGCTCTGGTTAGTGGAGAAAGTTGTTAGGAGGCTGACTCCGTCTTACACCTGTGTGAGTTGACTGTGTTAGTAGCCACTCTATTTTTCATTTTGGGGTTGTGTGAGAGCCTTGGGGTCTCATTTATTTAAGTCATGCTGGCCATGCTGTGCAAGCACAAAATAGGTTAGGATAGCTGTGACTCAGCTTCTTGGCTCTCTGGTTGCTTTATCCCTCTTTGGGGTAGTCCGTTTCTTCAGGTTTACCTTACAATTGTCCTGAATAAGCTTATGTGTGGAACATCTTCAGCGTGACCTGTAAATCTACTCTGTTCTTCTCCCTACTCTATAGGGGTCTGTGTGGATGCATCCATGGCTCCTTTCCCCTGGGTGTTCCTTTGGGGTATTATCAAGGAAAAGAATCATGGGAAATGGAGGAAAGGAAAATAATAAGGTTCAGTCGATCCTTTCCCTCAGCCCCTTTACAAAAGCCTACATGGATTAGCTGTGCCTCTCAGTCAGTAGTTAGGTCCAGCTAACCTAAAATTCTCTCTCTCTCTCTCTCTCTCTCTCTCTCTCTCTCTCTCTCTCTCTCTCTCTCTCTCTCCCTCCCTCCCTCCCTCCCTCCCTCCCTCCCTCCCTCCCTCCCCCCTTTCTCTCTCCTCTACAACCTTAAGTGGTACCAAACCAATGCCTTACCATGATAGGTGCCCCCATCCCAAAACTGCATTATCTGTTGTGATTTTTCCCTACATCTACCCATAACCCACTTTGAAAATATAAGGTCATCAGTTTCCAGAATTTGACTCTTACAGCAAACTTGTCCATCCCTGAATGAAAGCCATGCTTCTCATAGGACAGGGCTGGGTCACATGCCTACCCTTGAACTAGATCTGCAATCAGCTCCTTCCAGATCACAAGCACTGAGACTGGGGAGGAACGGGGAGAAACAATCTGTGATTACTATATTTAGCAAAGTAGGTAGGAAGGCATTCTACTCATCAATATTAGTCTCGGTACCCGTCCCTTAGCATCAGGACTTAGGTATAAATAAGGGCAGCTTCAAAGAATAATCACACGCTGAAACAGCGTTCAGCCTGCCTTCTATCCATGTGTGTACAAATCAATTCTTTCTAAAGATCTGGCCACTCATTTTCTGAACTCCAGGCCTGTTATCAACTCTCTTCTGAAACAAATTGAAATTTCTATCATCGATTCACTTTGAAATGCCATAGAGCAGCACAATCCTTGTCTAGCTGGGCAATAAAGCAAACCCTCTTGGCAGCTCAAATGAGCAGTCCCTGACAGAAGGACAGGGGACACGCCACTGAACATTGCCAAGAATAGACAATTTGGAAGCTGTCTGGTGGCAGGAATGACAAGGCCAAGATCATAACCACTTTGAAAAAACCCTGACATGCGTTACGAGATAAACATAAAATAGGACACTAGCAATCTCCTCGCAGAGCTGTAGAAGAACATTTGGCCTGCTACTATACAAAAATCTCCCTCTTTGGAGGGATTTCTTTTCATGTGGCTGCTGTGATGGCTCTTCTTGGTTATCAACCTGACTACATCTAGAATTGAAACCCAAATGGCTGGGTACATCTGTAAGGGATTTTTTTTTTTTTTTTGCTTCATTAAGTTCTTTGAAATAGGGAGGTCCACCACTAATCCAGATCTTTGAGGTAGGAAGCTCTGCCTTTAATGTGGGCCACACTTTTTGCTGCCAGCCTTAATAAAGGACTTGGGAGGAGGAAGCTAGTTCTCCCTAGCAAGTCCATTCTTTTACCAGTGTTAGAACCTCTTCAAGATTCTGGTACATACTGAAGAGGAGCTGAGATACTGAAACATCCAGCCTTGTGGACTAAACAACTAACTACTATTGAACTGGCTGGACCACAGCCTGTAAGTCATTCTAATAAATCATACACACACATAGACTATATTTATTCTATAAGCTCTATTCCTCTAGAAAACCCTGACTAAGACAGCCACCCTGATAGCAAGTGACTGGCAGATACAGTAAGGAGGAGTCACTTTGCAGGAAAAGCCATGGGCTTCTACTCCAGGAGCCTCAGTCTCTTAGAGTAACCATTAATCAGAAAATGACTAGTCGAGATTGTCATCCTCTAACCCTCTGCCTCCACGGAGTCCTCCACCATCCTACTGTGCCTCTTATTTGTTTGTTTGTTTGTTTTTGTTTTTGTTTTGAGGGGTTGTTTGTTTGTTTGTTTGTTTCGAGACAGGGTTTCTCCACTGTGCCTCTTTAATAGGGAAACGGGCATCCAAGGACACCCATGGAGCATGTAGTTTTTCTCTGCACTACTTCTGGTGCTGCTCTGATTGGAGCTCAGGAAGACATTTCCACTAGGACGAGCCTCCTGGGCCACATTGTTTGCCCCTCCTCAGTTCCTCACCATTGTCTTCACTCATGAAACAACCTGGAGGTCAGCTCTTGCAGAGAAAGAATTTTCTAAAATACCTCTTGTCTTTGGAGTCTAGGAAATGGAAAACTAGAAGAAATCTAAGGTTGCCACATCTGAGGTACAGGAGAAGATGGTGAACATTCAAAGTAAAGAAATTGTGTTCAAGCCCCAGCGCGTACCCTTGAGCAAGTCACACCTTATAAATTTCAATACTACTAGTATTGTAGTATATGTGTTTCTAAACACTAGTGGTATGCTAAGCATTTACAAATTTTTTAAATGAGGGTTGGGTGAGATGGCTCAGTGGGTAAAGTGTTTGTTATGCAAGCCTAGTGACCTGAGTTCAGTCCTGGGAACCCAAATAAAAATAGAAATGAGCTGACTCTGTAGTATTGCCTCTGCCCTACACACACACATTAGGGCATGTGTACCCCACAACACACAAACATCACATCATATTCACATGCAATGATATGAATTTTAAGACAAGGTCTCCACGCTGAAGCAGATCTGATTTCTAAGTCTGGTATTCCTGCTTTGCTATGGTTACTGTTATTCACCATGTAGGTTGCATTCTAAACAAATAAAGAAACCAACTCTCTGCTGAACTTGCAACCATTAAAAGCCATTTTAAAATTTCAGATTCTTCCAAGCCATTTTGTAAGTGCTCACATCTTGATTTATTCTTAGCAGCAGCATTCTCAGGTCAAGAACGTTTACTTCAGTGAGCTTTCTTTTCTAGTCCTAAATAGAAACTTAGAAAAATATCTGAGCATGTTTCAAAGCACTACAGGTGGGTTTTGGACCATTGCTAGGGACAAAAGTACACATATTTTCTCTGAAAACATTTCTTTAGCAAAACTCTCCCTGATGTCAAAATTATTACTTACTTCAACCTTTAGAAGAAATCTTTGTGAACTTTATCTTGGTTAAAGTAAAAAGGAAAGGCAACTTAGATACAATGTGGAGTCTAATCTTCCCTAGCCTTTCAGACTTTGATATGTTGCTAATTTTTATGCACATGCACAAATGCGTATGCACACACACACACACACACATACACACACACACACACACACCTGTGAATGATGCCATTGTCAGTAATTCTGCATCACTCTGTCTACTAACCGCACAGAGCCTTCCACCCTGTTCTAGCCCTCTTACTCATGTCTTGCCCATGAGGGTTTTCATCTATTTGAACAGATGTTTTTATCTTAATTCCATACCAGAAAAAAAAAAAAAAAACTGAAGTCATGAAAACATACTGAAAAGGAGAGCCATCTTTAACAAGACCTTAAGAACCAGACCCAACACCCGTTGCCAAACTCAATGAAGAATTGTTTGGAATAAAAACAGAACATCACTGTGGGACTGAGCCAACTAGAAAGGCAGATCCACTAGGACAGCTCTGGCTTGTATAACCTCCCCGCCCTTGAAATGAACTCTGGGGAGAGGCTGCAGAATCAACCTTAACGATGAGGTAAGGAGTGTACCTCCCTCTCACTGAAGTGCTTAAAATCTCCCTAAGCCAATTAGAGGAAAGGTCATTCCAAAATATTTAGACTTTTTTTTATGTCTGTGTGTGTGTGTGTGTGTGTGTGTGTGTGTGTGTGTGTGTGTGTGTGTGCGCGCGCGCGCATGCGCTGATACTTGCAGGTGCCCGTGAAGCTAAAAGGAGATGTTAGAGCCCCTGGAGCTGAGACAGGCATAAGCTACCCAACACTGCTGCTGGGAACAGAACTCTGATCCTCTGCAGAGAAGAAAAGGCTCTTTGCTGAACAGTTTCTCCAGACCCAGATTCTCCCAAATTAATAGAAAGCTAAAACTCTTACTTCTAAGGACAAGGCACACTCTAGACTTCAGAAAGCAATGGACTGTGAATGTGGTAGCAGGCTTGCCCAGCATGTACCAGGCCCTGGATTTGATCCCCAGTGCCACATAAAAAGATGGCTAATAAAATTAAAGGCTTTCCCACTCCTCATTTCTAAAACTGTAATTGAAATAATAAAGACATAAAAAGGAACAAATAGCAATTCTGAAATAACCAGGAAGGAAGTTATCACTCTTACTCCCACCAGACGAGAATAAGACCACTACCACAGTTCTTGAGCCGATTTTAAAGCAAGCTTTATGAGAGACTGGCCAGAACAATGGACTCTGGCCAGGTCCATACCTGGGATTCTTAGCAAGTGAATCCAAACTCATTAGTTAGTGGCTTATAAAGGTAAAACATATGCGGCTACCTACTTGACACCTTCATCCAATCAGGGGCAAGCATTCATCCTGACATACATCCCACCTACGTGTGACCGACCCAACACATCCTGTGCAGTTGAGACAACCAAGCTTGTTTGAAGCAGCAAAAACTCAGCGTTTATTATCTTACAGGAACAACAGCCCCTAGCATTCCAGGAAGTTATCTGTCCCTGGGTGAGTTAGAGACATTTCTATTTTACAGATCTCTTAAGCACAGTAACATAAACTTAAAACAAGACTTTAGCTGTCACACCCTCACCATGTGAGAGGTCAATGGCTTTCTAGAAGACATAAAGTACACAGGTAAATGTAACTCGATGTATTTAAAAATTAGGTCTAAATTTAGTCAATATAAATATTTGCCTGACTGGGCCAAACTGATGCTGGATTGTGCACCCAGGGCAGATATCTGTTACTTGTTTAGTGGAGTAATAGGTAAGTGTCACCAAAGAAGGCCATTACAAACAATCACACAGAGCTCATGGGATAAAGAGTAGGCTTGGGACTGTACAGTTTAGAGTTACTTTCTCATGTCAGCCCTGTCTACAGACCAGCAGTTCTCCCCGTGTGTACTGCCTCTGGGATGGTAACCATTTTGCCAGATATGGTGGCACCTGCTCTCAGGAGGCAGAGGCAGGTGGATCTCTGTGAGTTCAAGACTACCCTGATCTACAAAGCAAGTTCCAGGGCAGCCAGAGTTGTCTTATGGGAAAAAAACAAAAAACAAAAAAACAAAAAAAAAAAAAAACCTGTCTCATCAAACAAACAACAATGACAAAAATGGAAGCCATTTTTTTTTTCATTTGTATGTTGAGGCTCTATACCCACAAATGGCCAGGAACTCTATATAGCTCAAATTTGCCTCAACTTTATAGGAATTCTACAGCCTCGGCTTCCTCATTTAGCACTCAGTGCTTGAGTTATAGGCATGAGCCACCATGCCTAGCTTTAATTCCCCTCATTTAAATTTCCAATTAAAAAAAAAACTATAAATAAACATAACCCTCACAAACAAAAGTCTGGGCTCCTCAATGTGAGACAGGGTCGTATATATTCTACACGGATTAGCCTGGAACTTACTATGAAAGCCAGGATAGCATTGAACTTACGATCTTCCTGTCTTCCCTCCCTCTTCCTACTCTCCAGTACTAGGATTATAATGTTCCACGATAGCCCGTTTCATGCTGCACTGGAGGACAATCCTAGAGGCTCCATGCATGTTAGGCAAGCACGTTATCTACACAGCTCCAGCCCTACACTTTTTCAACCATTTTTAAGAGTACGAAGTGATCTTGAGTTTTATCATAACACTTTTGTGTTTTGTTTTGGCTGGAAGGTGGGAAAGGAAATAGAGAGCCAGGAAGGTGAGCATTAGAAGTGGCCCAGCTGCAACCCAAATGGAGAAAGGGTGACAGAGGACAGCAGTGACGCCCCTTAACTTTACCAACTATTTTCAGTAAGTTTCTCCACGCTGTTTTAGGAGCTTAAAGTCCTGAGGGAACATTCACTTCTAAGATGCCTAGTAGAAGCTGGAAGTGACAGTTAGAACACTAGTTTGGGAAAACATGTGTTTCCATACATCCCATTCACACAGGTAGACACTGGGCTGCCTCTGTTTAAGTTTGAGAAAATTAGTAAATAACCTATAATACAAAGAAATGATCTCCTGTCAGTTTATGACTCTCTGTCCTTGGGCAAAATACAAGTTCATGGCTCTGGCAGGTGCTTTCTTCTTGTCATGTTCTAGGATAGGTAGCATAGCAGGCTGGCCCGGCTGCTACAGTGAGAAAGTGACTAGAGGAAGGGATAAGAAAGTGACTAGAGGAAGGAATTCAAGACACGGCCAGGCAAAGCCTTCTGAGAAGTAGTCAGAGTCTCACAGACGAGGACAGTTATATACAACTGGTCCTCTGTTTAGTCTGAAAGCACTAAAGATGTTAACCGGTGCTGGGCACCTATGGATCAGAAAAGGACACTATAACTTTTCTTTCAGCCTATCATAATTATCTTTTTCTTTTAGGAATGGGTTCTTACTTTCAATCTGGAAAATAAATTATTACCTTATCAATGATAAGGTTGGGCACTGCAGTAAATTGATAATGGTTTATTAATTCTGAGACCATACTAATTATTCTACTCAAATTATCAGTGAAAGTTTTGGCTTTGGTTAGGGGAGCAATGTAGTTTCTTTGAAAAATGCTAAAATAAATTCCTTTCCCTATCTCAATTCTGATGTGATTTGAAGTGTTCAAAAACATACCCCTGTGCAGCATTGGCCTTTGGAGAAACAGAAAATAGCAAATAGTTCTAGCAGATAGCATATTATTTTCATTTCCTACATACTGCCTCCCTGTTGTTGTTGTTTTGGTTTTTTTGTTTTTTGTTTTTTGGGGGGTTTTTTGTTGTTTTTTTTGTTTTTGTTTTGTGGGTAAGAGCACACCCTGTACCTGATCTGCTGTTTTCTTCAGTGAGCTTTCTCATTCCCATTCTCACGCTTACCCTCAAGTAGCTACCCAGCAGTCCACTAGATGCAGCTCTAGAGATTTCCAATGCAAACATCCGCCCTTTCTCTAGCAACTTCCCTCTTCAGGAAAGCTAGAGTACACGTATGTTTTTGAGAGGTGGCAGAAAGCTGTTGTTTAAAGGCTGCCAGAAGGTGGTATTGTGTCTGTTTCAATGACAAAATATCTTCCCCTGCCATTTCTGACTGCAGAGGACAAGTACCACAGAGCTTCCCAGGGTCTTCTCCACTGTCACATTTCCTAGAGTTTGGGGAAGAACTCCTCTAGGACTTCCTGGAATGTGCAGGAGGGAAATAGATGTGTGGGTCATATCTGAAATCTGCTTCCAAAATTCCCATCTCCTTAGTCTGCCCCTACACCATCAGTGAGTTTTCTGGCATCAAATTCCTCTGAATGTAGGTCTTCCCTGAGCTCAAACTTTTGTCATCTAAGCAAGCCATAAGAGTCCTTAACAGCTTTAAAAGAGTAAAGCCAGAATAGCTGGTAGATATATTCATATCCTATGCTAATCCTGATGTAAAATTATATCCTATTCTTTTTGGCCTACATCCTTAGACTCTATTCCCACACATACTTCTGAGTTTCTACAATGTATGAACCATCAAATACTGTGCGGTTTTTTTTGTTGTTGCTGTTGTTTTGTTTTGTTTTTGGTTTTTTGAGACAGGGTATCTCTGTATAGCCTTGGATGTCCTGGAACTCACTTTGTAGACCAGGCTGGCCTCGAACTCAGAAGTCCACCTGCCTCTGACTCCCTAGTGCAGGGATTAAAGGCGTGCACCACCACGCCCAGCTGCTTTTTTTTTTTTTTTTTTTTTTTGAAGGAAGAGGAGGAGAGCAAACAATTTCTCCCTAGATCAGAGTCTGCATTTGTCTTGTTGAACCTCTTATTTGGGTCCAAACTAGGAGATACCAAACACCAGAAGCAGGTCTTAAGACTAAGTGTCCCCTTGCAAGGCAACTGCCACAATTCAGGTAAAAGGCCAGCATGGTATAGGTACTTGTAAACAATGGTACAGACCAAAGGATCCCTGGGGCTTGCCAGTCAGCCAGCTTAGCCCCAGACCAGCAAGAGACCTTTTTTTCAAAATACAAGGCAGGAGTCTCCTGAAAAAAATGACACCAGAGTAGACATTGGTTCACAGATGCATACACACTCAAACATACGAAAAAAGAAGGGGGAAAGAAACTTAACAAACATGCCAAATACAACATAAACTCGTAGACCAGTACAATGATTTGAAACAACTATTAAACTTTGAGGGAACTCTGCTGTCTGTTTAAGATGGGGTCCCATCTTAAGGCTTAAAGGCTTCTGCCTCCCGCAGTTCAGTTGTGGGGACGGATTAAGACCTGAATCACCACACCCAGACTTAGAGGGTATGTTTTCCTTTCTCATGGCTATTCAGAGTAATTGACTCCACAAGGATTGAAAACTTGAGAGCAAATTTTAGCAAAAGGGAAGAAAAGAAAAAGTCAACATCTTAAAAGCCAAGAGAAACAGACCTAACACCAAATTCAGAATCATGCATAGTCTTTTAAGAGATTTTACAAATAGAAAATGAAACTTCTGAACAGACAATGCATAGAAGAGATGGGAACCGTGATAAGCAAAACAAAACAAAAACAAACAAAAAACAAAAACCTCATTAGTAACCAAGGTATTGCAAAAGTTAAAAAGACTGATTATATATATATATAGTTTTAGGCATGGAGGGTAGGTCCTTCTGTGCTAAATCTAGAAACATAAGCTAGTATAGACTTCAGAAGTATAATATGAGCCATTGTTTAACTGAGCCAATGTTTAAGCCATTGATGCCAGGTTAGGAATCTAACCAATAAAAGGACACACACAGAGATGCACACATGATATTTATTGTAGTGTTCGTTCTAGCCAACCTCAAAGTCTTTCCATAAGGGAACAATGAATTCAGTGGAACATTACGCTTCACTAGAGAGCTTTATATGCAAGAAATTTCTTGCCATATTAACAAAGTCAAAAATGTGCTGCCAAATCATGTTGAATACTTAAATCAGTTATGTACACTGACATATGCACTTATTGTTAGGTTTCAAACCTGGGACAAAGGGCTGAGGTGCCTACTTAACAGATCAAAGGGAACACCAGCTGCCCCATATTCCCTGCAACCCCTCAGTTCCTACCTGGCTGGCATACACTGCCCACTTCTCTGAACTCCCCAGCTTAGGGAACTGGGCAGCTCTTCCCTATATAATCCAACCATTTGGGCTACCCGATCTCTTTGTACCTTTGGGCCTCCTGGCTACTACACCCAATTCCCCTCTCTCCCCTCTCCCGACATGAAACAGCTCAGTGTGATCATGTCTACTCTGGACTCTCCCAGAGGTCTGTGACTCTGACTAGGGTCTCCCAAAAAAAAAAAACTACAATAAGCCTTCTCCTCCTCTATACCTATGTGAGCAGTCATACTTCCTTTCCTCTTTCTTTCTTTCTTTTTTTTCATTCACTTACATGAATATATAAAAAATCTATTGGCTGTGATGAGTGAAAAAAGAATGTAATCAGACAGGATGGAATGAGAACATATTTTTCTCAATCTGTATTTTACAATTTCGGTAGTAATTATTTCTAGTAAAATGTTTGTGGTGATGGGTGTAGAGAGGGTGTGTGTGCCCCCACCTCCAGCCCAGCCACATGCTGCATGGGAAGCTCTCAGAGCAGCCTTGCTGTCACTGTTCTGCGCACTTGTATTATCACATTCCTATTGTCAGCACAACTATCAACACTGATATACCTCTCATCAGAGAAATTTAAGCAAGATTTACAACAGACACACATTTATTCACACAGCACATCTTTGAGGCAAGGCTATAATTCCAAAATCTACAGACATAATAAATGCCTTGCCCAGATTCTCAAACAAGTCAGGAAATGATCCAGAGACAGAATTCCACTCCTGTACAAATAAATATACACACTGGCTCTCAGCGCGGTGCTATAAATACTCCATCCCCTGGCATCTCGATCTCTTCTCAAGTAATTGAGTGTTTAAATGGCTTGCAAACCCTCACGTTGGCATCAAAAATTGCCTATGTCTGGGATTCTTTCTTAAAGTAATGGCTTTATAAAGTTTAACATCAACCTTCCCAAGAAAGTCAAAAGAATAAGATTCGTCTTCATCTTCTGTAAGACTCTAGAAGAAATAGTCTTTCTCCCAAGTGACAGCTCTGATCATACCATTTCTCCTAAGATCAAAACCTTAGCAGGGGCACTCTGTAGCTGCATTGCTCTAATTCTGAAATCATTCTTAAGGAAGTATGAAGATAAATGAATCAGGAAAACTAATCAAGGAAAACTTGCCTCTTCCAATAACTTCATGTGCAACCATGTGTAACTCCATCAAATTCTATGATCTCAAATTCCCCATATATAAGATAATGATTCTCTGATTAAATACATGGGCTGTCTCAAGTTTCAAATAAGAGAGACTGGGAAGTATTAGATACCTAGCATTATTATTGAATAAAAAAGAAATAAAAATGAAGGACATAACTACTCCTAGGTATGGTGGAAGAGAAAGTTTATTGTAAATAAAAGGGACAACACAGCCAGAAGCAGAGACATCTGGGGGAGTCCAAAGTGGACATGACCCTGAGTCATGTAAGAGTGGGGGTTGGGGGCAGGGAAGAGAAAGGGGAGAAGCAGCAGCCAAGAAGGCAAAAGATAAAAGGGCAGATAACCAAAATGGTTGGATTATATAGGGAAGAGTCTCTGGAGGAAGAGTAACCCAGCCCCTGGGCTATAGAGTTCAGGGTAGAGGGCAGGATATGCCAGTCACATCCTGTAACAAGTAAGGACTGAGGAATGCTGGGAGAACCTGAGGGCCAGGTTCACTTTGATATGTTAAATAGGCACCTCAGCCATTTGTCCCAGAGTTTGAGACAACAATTATTAATGGAGTTCTTCATATGAGTGTATTTTCTACTCCACCTTAAAAATACAAAATGTCTGATTTGCTAAGCTTAAGTCTCTCCAGTGGTAGCCCAGAAATTGTTTTGTTTAGTTTAGTTCTAGACTGAGTTCTCATCTTCAACCTCTAGAAAAGGAGCATATGAAACTTATTAGGTGTGTCAGGTTTAGTCAAAGATTACGGAACATTGTGAAGAGCTTTTTGGGCCGCTTCTAGAAACCTGGCAGGAATTTGACATTGGGCTAGGGCAGGGAAGTAGGCTCGGATATCTTGGTCATCCTGATTAGCCCCTAGAAACAGTGTTCAGGAGACTTTGTTTATTGCCTGCTTGTTCCTTGACTATTTGTGTTTATTGCCTTGCTTGTTCCTTAACCTGGAACTGACCTTATTACTTGAATGTAATTAAAATGGTATAAAAGTTGACTGGGGAAAAAAAAAATAAACCCGCTTCAGCCTCAGAACAGGCTGGGGTCATACTACAGTGTTGTGTAATTGTCTTTTTCTTTTTAATCCTCACTCCCCCACTGGAGAACCCATTGACTGCCTGTGCTGACTTGGTTAGGGAATTATACTAGAGCTGTTTCGCACTGCAGTATCTGCCACAGTCCTTTTCAGCACAAAATGCCCCTTCCTTCAGTTTCTGCTCTCATGATCCTACTTCCTAAACCAAAGCCAGGGCTGGATTAAAAGATGGGCTTTTGGGCGGTTGCTCACATCACTCACCCATAAGGGGTACTGAAGCACCATTAAAATATGAAGTCGATACATAGGTAATTCAGGCATCCACAGGTAAACTCTTGAATGTTAGCAGGTGCTTCTCACCGGTGTGGGGCAGTGGACCATGCCACCAGACAGAAACACTGGTGACGTAGTATCAAAGTTCAGAATCCCAAAAAGGTATTTAATTTCTGGTTTACTCTGAATAAGTCCTATGAATCTTCATCTGAAGTGAAAACTTTAGGGTTCTTTGGAAAGTCAGTCGGATGGTGTTTTGCTAGGGCAAACACATGAAGGAACATTTTGTTGAAGTGGACACAGGTGTGAAAGGCTAATGCAAACTCTTGAGGGAACGTTTCCCTGAAGCAGACACAGGAGAAAGGATGTTCTGCTAAGGCAAGCACATAAAAGGACACATGATGCAAGATTCTTTGCTAACCACACGCATGTATTGGTCTGCCTTACATTGATTGCTTGGTTGAGCTGCATTTGTCAGGACACCATAGAGAGAAACATACCAAAAAAACAAAACCTCTGGTGGTGCACTACAATTTGTTTCTATTTCCAAGGACTTGGGCTACTTTGATGCACAGGCTGAGGCAAGGCACATGGAGGACATGTGATGTTTAAAGGGTATAGGACTCCACGGGGGGCAGGGGGGAGGGAGAGGGAGGGGAGAGAGAGAGGGAGGAAGGAGAGGGAGAGAGAAAGAGAGAGTGAGCACTTGGCTTGCTGATACAGCTAGCTGTGCAATGCCTGTGGGCCTCATGTCTTCGCTGATCTTCACTTCGCTGAGAGAGGCACAGCTGAGAACTCCTGGTGTTTCTGCTGGTCCTTCCTGCTGTATCAAGCCGAGGCTGAGGCCTGGCTGTCTCTGCTAGGTCATGTCACCACTGTTCCTAACCCAACTCTACAGAACTGGACTACTGGTGTATCCATGAAGTGTTTGCAAGTGGATAGAGTTGATGCTGCTCCTGCTGCTGCCTGCCAACCTGAGAAATGATCTGCCAATTTCCAGATAACACAGATGGGAGTTGCTCCAAAGAACCTTTCTAAACACATCCACTTCCCCCACCCCCATTACCCTTTCTTTCCCACTATGTCAATGGGTGGTGGGCTACAAAGGACGTTAACATTTAAGAACTGTCATTAAAAATAGGATTTGAAAAAAATTAAAGTTACACTCATCCTCCATGAATAGAGCAGGTTGGACAAACAAGGACTGCCTCCTTCATCCAGAACAGCAGCAAGGACTGTCTCCTTCATTAAGAACCCCTGGTTGGGGAGTTGGGGGAACTTTGTCATGAGCCTAAGTCTCTCATTGAAGGCCCCTCGCACTCTGGACACTCGGAGCTAAGCCGGATCCCCAGCCCTGGGCTCTTTGCAGGCCCACAGGCCATTCCCAACATGGTTCACAACAGTGTCTGGGTGCACAGGAGTTTGAGAACCACAGCCTCTGTTCCAGTACCCACCATTCCTGACCTGGAAATACATGGGCTGGGACCCTGTGATGGTTTGTATAGGTTTGGCCCAGGGAGTGGCACTATTAGAGGGTGTGGAGTAGGTTTATCATTGTGGGTGTGGTCTTTAAGACTGTCAGCTTCCTGGAAGTCAGTAGTCTACTAGCAGCCTTCAGATGAAGATGTAGAACTCTCAGCTCCTCCTGTACCATGCCTGCCTAGATACTACCATGCCTTGATGATACTGGACTGAACTTGTAAGCCAGCCCCAATTAAATGTTGTCATTTATAAGAGTTGCCTTGGTCATGGTGTCTGTTCACAGTAGTAAAACCCTATCTAAGACAGACCCCTATCTTAGACTGTGTTTTGTCTCCCCTAAGCAGCATGTCCAGAACCCCAGAGAGGAAACACAGCCTAGCACCCCTGAGTTTCCCTTCCCTGAGCGCCTTAGCAGCAGCATTCTGACACCCCAGCGGTGAGGCAGAAACTCAGACCAACGACTACTAAGACAAATACCTGACAGAGCAACGTAAGAGAAGAGCTGATAGGAAAGTGTGAGGCTGATTGCAAGGCACACGTGGACATACAGAGAGAGGTGAATGCTGGGATTCAGGTGGCTTCTTCCTCCCACTTTTTACTAAGTCTGGGATTCCAGTCCACAGGACGCTGCCACCCATGTCCAAAGTAGCTCCTTTCTGGTCAGTTAAGGCTCTGGAAATACCCTCACAGACATATCCAGAGATGTGTCTCCTAGATGATCCCAAACCCTAGATGATTCAACAGTGAGAACTAAGCATCACATAAGGATATCAATATATATTTGCCCTGTTTGAAATACAACCCAAGCAAGTGGAAATAAAACATACTGCTAACTGAACGCTTATTGTATGCTTTTTACATACCAGGCCCTATGCCAAGAGCTTTATATATATTATTTATTTTAAACCCAGCAATTATATATGTGACTAAACCTATTTTCCTGATGAGGAAATTCAGATACCAAAGGCTGTTGTGCAGGTAGCATATGGTGGTGTTATTTGTATGCAGCCTTCCTCCTGGAGCTAGATTAACCAGGCCTTCTAGTCCTTATCCAGTTTTTCAGTCTGTTATTATGGTTTGAATGTACAATGGTACCACATAGACTTATGTGTCTAAACACTCCGTTCCCAGATGGTAGTTTGGAGGAGCCTGGGTCTTTTAGGAAGTGGGATCTAGCAGGAAGAAATAGATTGCTAAAGGGTGGGCCTTGAGGGCTATAGCCTGGCCCCACACTGGGCTGATAGCTCTTTCTGCTTCATGATCCACTGAGATATAAAAGGCTCCTCAAGAAGATATGGGCAGAATCCCACTCTATGCCTTCCCTGCCATAACGTACTCTATCCTTTTAAAGCATGAGACAAAATAAATCCCTCCTCCCTTAACTTGTTAACTAAGACAGAAAACAGGTACCAGGAATGTGGCTGCAGCTCTAATACACCTATGCAGTTTGTAGGCTTCAGAATTGCAAAAGGAATGCAGAGAAGTTTGGAGCTATCAGCTAGAAAAAGAAGCCCAGAGTGCTACCGGCTGCACTGGCGAAACCATTCTGCGAAGAGCTTGGAAGACCAGGATGCCAACACAAACAGACAGGGAAGACTGCGCTTGTGAGGTTTCAAAGGAGACTAGCTCTACTAGGAACTAGATCCGAAGCTGTTGGCATTACATCCTGGAAAGGCATCTTAGCTATGTCCTGAAAACCTGAGTGAGGCTGACTTGAGAAGCGGTGCACTAGTTTGTTTGGTAGAGGAAATGTCAAGCTAGCTTTGCTTGCAGATTGCAGCATGGTTACTGATAACTGTTCTTATGAGAATAGAGAGCACAAAGTGATGTTATTTCTCCGCGGGTGAAAAACCAGATAAGGTTATATTAAATGCTTAAATGCAGGAAGCTGCTCTTGGGAGAGTTCACTGGCCCCAAGGACTGAAGCCGGGGAGGGAAGTTGCCAAAGGGAGAGAAAAGCTGGGGGGGAGAGAGGGTGCGGGTGTGCATGCAGAGGAAGAGAGAGAGAGAGAGAGAGAGAGAGAGAGAGGGAGAGAGAGAGAGAGAGAAAGATTGGCCCTCTGGAGGAAGGATAGCCCAGTTCCTTGTATGGAAAGTTCAGGGTTGGGGGCAAAGTATGCCAGGTAGGGACTGAGAGATGCTAAAAGAACCTCAAGTCTAGGCCTGCTGTGGTACATAAAATATGTGCCTCAGTACCTTGTCCTGAGTCTGGAACCAAACACAAATTAGAGCAGAAAGACTTGTTTTTTTTTTTAATATGCACTTTATCAAGGTAAAGTACTAATAAATATTCAAAATTGCCAACAGGGCAGATAAGGCAGATGGATGCAGACCAAATGGCCATTAAGGTACCAAATGGTACCATGAAGAAGAAATTTCAGACTGTGCACTGAGACAAAAGGGAAGGTGCTTTGAGAGAAAGACTGCAGGTCGTCACAGGGTATAAAATGCGTGTAAATACAGAATTCTTTCATTTAAAAAGAGAGTACCTGAGACGTTACAGCCCCTAAGGCAACTTGCTCGGACAAGGCAGCCTACCAAAATTATTTCCCATGTTCTGTCAGCCGTGCACTCAGCACAGCTGCAGCTGTGGTTCCGTGGGGCTGCACCTCAAGTGGGTGTAACCTGGCATCATACATACGATGCTGGCTTTCCAGGCACACATAATGCAATAGTTACGGCATCATGGCGGTCTATGCCAAATTCCCCCCAAACCCAGTGGCCAGGCAATGTGTGGCAGGATCAGGTTCCCCTGAAGAGAGGCCCCAGATACATGAAGCTTTGAAAGTGAAGATGCGTTGCAATAAAGACTACAGGATATTGGAGATGCTAAGAATGTGGGGTGGGGAAAGGCTGCAAGCACCAAGTGGAGCCAGCCCAAGAGAGAACACACATGCACAGTAGGGAGTAAGCCTGGAGGAGCAGGTCTACCTAAGCCTGTTGCTCAAAAGATGTCACCTCAAGTTCCAGGTGCCAGACTTGGAGCTGCAGGATTGATTTACCCTGCTGGGTTCTGCTCTGGCTTTGCTCTGGTCTTCCCTAGCTATTCTCCAGCTTCTCCTCTTGGAATGGGAATGTTTACTCTGTGCAATCGCACACTGCAACTGTATAAATAGTTTCCTTTTTATTTTGCAGGAGTTTACAGTCAAGAAATTATGAGTGCCAGAAAAGACTTCAGACTTTTTTTTTTAAGTGTTGGAACTGTTTTTTTGTTTTTTTGTTTTTTGTTTTTTGTTTTGTTTTGTTTTGTTTTGTTTTTAAAGTTTTGGAACTGTTAAGGTTATAGGGACTTAGGGAGGTGGATTTCATTTTGTGTTATGAGATAGCCAAGAGTCTATGAGAGCCGGGGCCAGCATGTTATGGTTTGAATATGAAATTTCCCCAGTGGGCCCATGCACTTGAACACTTGGTCTCTAGCTGGTGACACTATTCTGGGAAGCTGTGGATCTTTAAGAGAAGGCTAGACTGATTCCATGACAGGCTTCAAATTGACAGTTAAGGAGACTAGGTCTGTTTCCAAGAACTGGGCAATACCAGGCAAGTCCAGGCCTCAGAAACTGCCCTGCCACCTAGCCTGAGGCAAGGCCAATGGGTCAGCAGCAGTTTCCAGACTTCCTCAGCTATTTCCTCAGCAACAGTTTCCAGACCTCCTCAGCAAGTGTCCAGATTCCATGCCCCAGTAATAGAATGTCCGTAGAGATGGACCCCACAGATTAACGTAGAGGTCACCTACCCTGGAATTCCAATGTGCTTTAAATAGAGACTGCAAGCTCACTTGGTTGTTTCTCTACTTTGGTAAGGGTAACCCCAGCATGCTGGACTTCTGAAGAATAAAACACTCTTTTCATTTACATACTATTTGAGCCTGGGGTATCATTCTTCGGCGAATCATGGACCCTTACAGTTGGGGTCCAGCTAGCAGAAGTGGGTGTCCAGGGGTTGGGTTTTGAGGACTGTAGCCTGGCCCTGCTTTTGGTCCAAGAGCTCTGCTTCCTAATCCATTGAGATATAACACATTATCCCACAAGGTTCCACTGCCATGTGCAGGGTCCCAGCATCCATAATCTCCTGCTCTGACAGACTATATCCTCTTGAATTGGGAACCAAATAAATTGCTCCTTCTTAATATCGGTCTGTCAGGTTTTGGCCACCGCAATAAAAGAAGTAACTAAGCTATCTGCCAAATGTTTTTGTACCTTGCCTCATTATACAGACGGTTTTGGTGAAATTCATCAGGCAGACCAAAACTAAAACCATAGAATTATTCATGGCTCAGTCTGTGGACAAGAACCAGTGACCTATTTAAAACCTGTTAGTTAATACGTTTCAAAAAAAAAAAATTCAGTTCAGAAAAATTGCAAAAGAGGGCACTACAGAAAAGGGTGAAATACCAAAATGTTTCAAAATACTTACACCATGTAGGGATGTGTGTAATTTAACTGATGGAAAATTAGTTTTTTACTGTCTCCATGAAATATGTATTAAACATGTATTTAAAAAACTTTTAATGATGTATCAGGGTTCAACGGCATGTAAAGCAGATTTCACTCTACCTAGTTAAATATAAAGAGATTTACAAGGAGGAATTGAGTGTTTATAAAAGTACCAGAGGAGTTGGAACAACAGGGTTGGACTTTCAGAGACAACTTCCAGAGCCCCTTTACAGAACTAGCCCAACCTGGCCACCATACTTTTGTGACACAGAATTGGGAGTCTGGACACTCTGCCACTATCTGAACCAGCAAAATGGGTGCCCCTATTTCCCATCTCTCATCGTCCTTGAAATGTAGGAGCTCGATGCTGGGACATCAGCTTGAACTGTCTCAGAAAAAAGGAAGAAGAAGAAGAAGAAGAAGAAGAAGAAGAAGAAGAAGAAGAAGAAGAAGAAGAAGAAGAAGAAGAAGAAGAAGAAGAAGAAGAAGACGAGGAGGAGGAGGAGGAGGAGGAGGAGGAGGAGGAGGAGGAGGAGGAAGAAGAAGAAGAAGAAGAAGAAGAAGAAGAAGAAGAAGAAGAAGAAGAAGAAGAAGAAGAAGAAGAAGAAGAAGGAAGAAGAAGAAGAAGAAGGAAGAAGAAGAAGAAGAAGAAGAAGAAGAAGAAGAAGAAGAAGAAGAAGAAGAAGAAGAAGAAGAAGAAGAAGAAGAAGAAGAAAAGACAAAAACATTCCTTCCTAGTGGGAACCACAGATGTGGCAAAAGTATAGTCTTCACTTGAACATTCATGTTCAACTTCCATACAGTCCTAAGGCACAGAAACTAAGGTTATAATCCAACCTGTAATGTCTTCCGGCAAATGTAGTCTCTGTGTTTCCAGCTTCAAACAGTAAGACCTGCTATTAGAATTAAATTCTTCAATCTATGATGTAATCAACAATCAGATGCCAAAATATTAATCACACTAGTGTACCCACCCATCTTGCTCCAGGCCTGATGTAACCACCCTGGCAGGAATGAAGATACAGTCATGCCCCTCCCTTTGGCTATCAGACAATTGAAATGATGCTCTCCAACGAGTGCTGGGGAAAGAAGAGGGCTGAAGCCTGGCGCCAGTCTGAGGAAGAATGTGGTTCCCAGGGAAAGATTCCACACAGTTCTGAGAACTTGTCAGACCACCTTGCAGGGCAGACAGGAGCCAGGACAATAATAGGTCATTGATAAGCAGGACAACATCTTCACCAGAAATTTCATGGTTATGCACACAACTAGTGACCACTAGCTCTAGACACTCTGTCCTTATTGTCTTGCTTCCTACCAGTTCTGCTGCTATAAACTTGAAGAACAATAAAAATTATTTTTGAGAAGTTGGACACAATAGTACAAATCTGTAGCCCCAATACTAGGAAGGTAAAGACAGGAGAACTAGGATTTCCTGGTCATTCTCAAGTCCATGCTTACTAAGTTGAAGACCCAGCTTGAGCTATATGAGACCAAGTCTCAAAAAAAACCCAAGAATGTAAACACAAAAATTCATTATTATTTCTGAAAACCCTAAATGGCATGCCAAAAGGAGTTAATTTTCCAATAACAGTAAATGAGAAAATGACTCTAATATCTGGATTTTACAGAAAGTCTATAATAATATCTATATGAATTGTCTCATTGCTGTGATAAAATATCTGACCAAAACAACTTCAGGAAAGGTTTGTTTGGGCTCATGGCTCAAGAGTACCATCTACCATGCTGGGGAGATTCTGATGGGAGGAGCTGAGGCACCTGGTCACATTGTATCCAGTGGGGAAGTCCACATCCCATCCCATGGCATGATGCCATTTAACTCAGGGTGGCTCTTCCCACTTTAATTAACCTAATCTAAAAATCCCTCATAAGCTTGCCCAGAGACTTGTCTCCTAGATAATACTAGGTCTTGTTAAGTTGACAGTGTTAACCATCATAGTACACACACACACACACACACACACACACACACACAGAGAGAGAGAGAGAGAGAGAGAGAGAGAGAGAGAGAGAGAGAGAGAGAAATTTGAGATTGCCTAGGAGATAGACTAGAATTGAAATGGTGACAGTGAGGCTAGAGAAAAGGATGGACACAGTGATCTATTGTTGGGGGGCTTCTTGCTTGGTAAAATCTGAGGAGCAAAAGTAAGTTTGGTGTCTTCCCCTGTACTGTATGTTTCTTCTGAGATTGAAACACTCCATCAAGGAAGCTTGCCAGTGAACAACTCAAATAGTTTCAGAAGTCCCTGAAACTGACTAGATCCATTAGGTCCCTCCCTACCAGAGTATGAAATAAAAGCTGAGAGTTCCCTCTCAAACAGAAGGAAACTGAACTGCCCAGAAGAGTCTCAGACTCTGAGACCAGACAAGCAGTCTGGAAAAAACAAATCAACTGAGCTGCCTGGAAGAAGTTCAGGACAACTGAGGCATCTGGAAAGGACATTCTCCAACCTGTTTGGTTTCCTGCAGGCTGTACAGAGTGCTCCAGGGCCCCAGTTTTATGAGCTATCGTCCATCCTGGGGTAGACTTTAGTGATGCAGCTGTTCTTTGAGTCATTTCTGCTACTATAAGTAACCCTCACCCATACTCCAGTAACACCATCAGTAACACCAATAGAACTCATAGGTTCACCAAATTGGACTTTAGTTGTCTCCATACTTCAGTCTGCCATGAGTTCCCTATCTGAAGTAAACAGATGTGTGTGTTGCATCTCCCCCCAAAATGTTTTTTTTACATAACGTTCACTTTTTCTTTCCACAATTATTTCCTTTTAGACACAGCCCCTCATCTACTCCATGGGATTTGAGTGTTGATGAGAATAAGTCTTCCCTTAAAACAGGAGAGGGACTTAGGAGACGGCTCAGCAGTTAACACTTGCTGCTCTTTCAGAAGATCCGATTTTGGTTCCTAGCACTCATGTCAGGCAGCTCACAACTGCCTCAAAAGTCCAACTCCAGGGATTCTGATGTCCATTTTTGGCCTCTGCAAGCACTTGTACACACCCCTTCCTCCCCGACCCCCATTCTAGAGGAAAGGGGAGAAGGAAAGGAGAGAATATAAATCTTTAAGCACACACACACAGAGAGAGAGGGGGAGAGAGAGAGAGAGTTCTAAAGTGGACACTACAACTGTTTAGTTCACAAACACAACCTCAAATTAAAGTCCTTTCTGGAAGCTTTCTTCTAATGCTGCTGGAAAGAATTTTCTCTCTCCCCAGAAGTTTGGAGAGGTCACAGATCATCATACTATGAAATCAGGGCTTATCATTGATAGATATAATATAAAGTCAAATAGACTTTATTTGAACCATAGAATCTACCCATGCCCAAACTGATAAACTTATGATGCTGGTTTTTGCTCAGACAGGGTCTCAATATATAGCCTAAGAACTTGAATTTGCCATCCTCCTGCTATAACCTCTCCTGAGTGCTGGGGTTACAGGCATGTGCCACCACACCTGGTTTATGTAGTGCTAGGGACTGAAGCTAGCACCTGGGAGTGCACTCCAATATTCGGGCATGCATACTGAATAAATATAACTTTGAAAAAGTCTTCTTGACCCTGTTGTAAGGGACATGTAAGATGACAGAAGGAAGAAGGTGAGTACTAAAAATACTAATATAGGGCTGGAGACATGGCTCAGTGGTTAAAAGCCTCAGCTATTCTTAAAAAGGACCCAGGCTTGTTTCTCAGTACCCACTTGGTTATTTTCAACCATCTGTAACTCCATTTAGTGGAGCCAATACTCTTGGCCTCTACAAACACCAGGAATGAAAGTGATGCACAGACATACATGCAAGTAAAACACTCACAGACAACAAAACTAAAAACTAAGAAAAAAAAAAAACCTAATAAAAAGTAACAACTCAATGCCTGTGGTGGTTTGAATATGCTTGGCCCATGAGAAGTGGCACTTTTTAGGAGGTGTGGTGTAGCCTTGATAGAGGAAGTATGTCTTTGTGGATGTGGGGCTTTGAGGTCACATATATAATATATGATCTCCAGGCAACATAGTAAAATCCTTTTCCTCTGAAACCTCTTGAGCCATGCCCCCACAGTTCAGATCACCCTCAGTACAACTGTCTTCCATGTTCCTAATAGAATGACCTGTTAAGCTCCCACTTAAAGCATTCCAGTATGTATGTATGTATGTATGTATGTATGTATGTATGTATGTATGTATGTATATGTATATGTATATGTATATGTATATGTATATGTATATGTACATACATATTCAAGTCAGGTAGGTATGATAGTCTCTCCTGGATGCCTGCTGGAAGAGAGTTTTCTCCTGGTGCCTTTCAGATCCACAAGTAGAACTTTCCAAAGCACCATGTCTGCCTGGACATCCCCATGTTTGCCACCATGTGGATAATGGACTGAAACTGTAAGCCAACCCCAATTAAATGTTTTTAAAAGGGTTGCTTTGGTCACGGTTTCTCTTTATAGCAATGGAAACTCTAACTAAGACAGAAGTTGATACCAGGGACTGAGGTATTGCTATGATAGGTCTGACCATGTTTTTTTGTTTGGAGAACTATGAATCTGAGAACTTTTGACTTTCAAAGCCCTGGAATGCTTTAAGTGGGGGCTTAATGGGTCATCCTAGTAGAAATATGGAAGACAGTTGACTTGAGGGTGATTTGAACTGTGGAGACATGGCTCAAGAGGTCTCAGAGGAAAAGGATTTTACTATGTTGCCTGGAGATCATTCTTATGATGTTTTGGTGAAGAACATGGTATCTTTTTGCCCTTTGCTTGAGAGTCTGTCCAAGGCTAAGGTGAAGAGATTCAGGTTAGTTGCACTGAGGAATGTCTCAAAAAAGCCTAGCATAGACTCTGCCCTGTGGTTCACTCTTATAAAGAGTGCTTTCATCAAGTGTAGCAAACTGAGAAAGGAAAAATACAAAATGTATGGTTCAGATATTAAAGGGGCACCAGGAAGTAGAATGGAGGTAGGATATTAAATGAAATTAAGAAAGTGGTGACTTCAGGGCAAGATCCCACTCAGCTAAGCTTATTGTTTACATCTTTGCAGTTGAACAAGTGATAGTTATATCATTAGGTACTATTATGACCTGGTTATTGTTTTCATTTAGACATAAGGAGATATGATTATGTGTCAAATGACAAAGGATGGATGGTGATAGCTATTCTTGGTTGTCAACTTAACTATACCTGGAATAAACTACAGTCCAGAACTTAAAAAAATCTTGTGAGCTGGGCAGTGGTGGCGCACGCCTTTAATCCCAGCACTTGGGAGGCAGAGGCAGGCAAATTTCTGAGTTCGAGGCCAGCCTGGTCTACAAAGTGAGTTACAGGACAGCCAGGGCTACACAGAGAAATCCTGTCTCAAAAAAACCAAACCAAACCAAACCAAACAAACAAAAATGATCTTGTGAAAAGGTAAAGAAAGACTTAGATTTAGGCATGTGTGATGGTTTGTATACACCTGGGGCAGGGAGCAGCACTATTAGAAGGTATGGCCTGGTTGGAGTGGTGTGTCACTGTGGGTGTGGGCTTTAATACCCAAGAGCTAGCTGTCTGACAGTATTCTGCTAGCAGCTTCAGTTAAGGATGTAGAACTCTCAGCATCTCCCGCACCATGTCTGCCTAGGTGCTGCATGTCCCCAGCTGATGATGATGGATTGAACCTCTGAACCTGTAAGCCAGCCTCAATTAAATATTGTCCTTTATAGATTTGACATGATCATTGTATCTTCACCGCAGTAAAACCCTGAAAGACAACATGGTAGTCCATGCCTTTAATCCCAGCACTCAGGAGACAGTTATACAGATCTCTGAGTTCAAGGTCAGTCTAAAGTACAAGTTCCAGGATAACCAAGCTTAAGCAGTGAAGGAGTTGGAAAACAGAAGCTAGTGATGATATAATAGAATAAGGGGACCATGTTCCAGCCCAGCAAGCAGCAGAACTCAGCAGCTTCGGCCATGTGGCTCTGGCTTTAGAGAAGAGTAGAAGGGGTAACTGGGACAACTGATACTGGTTAGCTGGTTAATCACTGTGATTAAGAAGAAACTGGGCTTGGGGCTGGTGAGATGGCTCAGTGGTTAAGAGTGCCAACTGCTCTTCCGAAGGTTCCGAGTTCAAATCCCAGCAACCACATGGTGGCTCACAACCATCCGTAACGAAATCTGATGGCCCTCTTCTGGAGTATCTGAGGACAGCTACAGTGCACTTACATATAATAAATAAATCTTTTTTAAAAAGAAGAAGAAGAAGAAACTGGGCTGGAGAGATGGCTCAGAGGTTAGGAGCACTGATTACTCTTCCAGCAGTCCTGAGTTCAATTCCCAGCAACCACATGGTGGCTCACAACTATCTGTAATAGGATCTGATCCCCTCTTATAGATATGACAGTATACTCATATAGATTAAATAAATCTTTATTTAAAAAAAAAGAGAGACCACTATCACTGAGGTGAAATCTTTTGGAAAGTATCTTCTGAGAACACAAAGAAGTGGTGTTCCAGAGACAGACTTCAGTGCTGGCAGCCAGACTTGATAATGTGTAAGAATCACACAGTTGGTACTTGTTTTAAAGTCATGAAGGGGTCATGGAGAGGTCAGCCGAGGCCTGCCACTGTGAGAGGCTAGGAAAGGCCATTGGTGAAGGTGTGTAGCCTCAGTTGAAGTTGATGGCCGAGGACTGAAGTGGTCATGCAGAGAAGTTGAGGCACTGTGAAGAGAGACTATAAGAAGCAAATGGTGAAGCCTAGTTGCAGCAGAAGACCTACTGTATTGGAGATGCCAGTACCATGCAATAACCACCAAGAACAGCAGCAGCAATGGAGTAGAGTCAACCAGAGCCTAGAGTGCTACAGAGGGCAGACCTGAAGAAATGGCCCAAACCCTTTGGAAGAGCCCAGAAGATCACACATGATGTGTAGATCTCATACACTGGAACAAGAAGCTATGAAGTTGCCTTGGAGCTTGTAGGACGTTAGAGATGCCAAAGCTGTGGGATACTTGCCAAGGAAATTTGCTAACAAGGAATGGAACTAACCCAAGAGAAAGAATTGTGTTGTAGTCAACAAGCCAAAAGGAGTTGGATATCAAACATGGAGATTCAGTTTGGGGTTTTCCCAGCTGGTTTTTAGTCTTATTTTGGTCTAGTAGTTCCTCACTATGATGTTTGGAATAGTAATGTATATTCTGTGATGTTGGGAGTATGTGACCTGCTTTTTTATTTCAATTTTATAGGGGATTACAGTTAAGAGACTGCCTGAATCTCAGAAGAGACTGTGAATCGTGGTTGAAACTGTGATGGACTATGGGGACTTTTGAAATTGGACTAATTTGCATTATGCTATGGCTTGGTATGGCCCCCAGGGACTCATGTGTTTGAACAAGCCTATGGGATCTAGGGAGTGGAATATGGTGGTTTGAATATGCTTAGCCTGTGTAAAGTGGCACTATTAGGAGGTATGGCCTCATTGGAAGGGGCAGCCTTGTTAGGGGAATGTGTCACTGTGCTTGTTAGGGGAAGTGTGTGCCACTGTGGAGGCAGGGCTTTGAGGTCTCATATATTTGCTCAAGTTTGGCCAGTGCGACAGTCTCTTCTGGATGCCTGCTGAGACTTTTCTCCTGTCAGCCTTTGGATCAAGATGTAGAATTCTCAGCTAAGACAATGTCTATATCTGCAAGAGATAAAGATGAGTCGGAAAAATTGATGACTCCAAGTGTAACAATGTAGGGCCTTAATAGAATCTAAAATCCTAAAATATTTTTATTATCAACTTATTATTTATGTATATGGTGAGTACATATAAATGAATATGAAAGAAATAGTTTCAGGAGTGAATATAAGCGAGTTAAAAACCTGATAATTTGACATGATTTGCTTATTAATATAATCAAAATGTGTTAAATTATACAACAGTTACTTCCTATGCCTTTAAGCTTAATAAATATTATATGTTTTCAAATTTTATAATCATAAAATATGGACACTTTGCTATGATCTAATTCACAAGCTTAACTAAGTATTTCTTAAATATTTAATGTTATTTACATATTCAACTAATTAATTTTTCTTAGACACTTGAAACTATTATTATAAATGTAATAATATCTTAGGCAGTGTCTTAGTTAGGGTTTTACTGCTGTGAACAGACACCATGACCAAGGCAAGTCTTATAAAAAACATTTAGTTGGGGCTGGCTTACAGGATCAGAGGTTCAGTCCATTATCATCAAAAAGGGAGTATGGCAGTATCCAGGCAGGCATGGCACAGGAGGAGCTGAGAGTTCTATGTCTTCATCCAAAGGCTGCTAGTGGAAGACTGACTTCCAGGCAACTAGGGTGAGGATCTTATGCCCACATCCACAGTGACACACCCATTCCAACCAGGTCACACCTATTCCAACAAGGCCACACCTGATGGTGACACTCCCTGGTCCAAGGATATACAAACCATCACAGGCAGTGAGAGCTTTATGAGCATTTACCTAACTTTTGCAAAGTGACCTTCACATACAAGTTTCATAGACATCAAAAGCTGAGAAAGCATGTACCCCTAATGATAATGTTCAAGAAATAATGAAATTATACTATCATAGTTAAATGTTATAGATTCTGTAAAAACTGGAGGTGCATCACTACAGTCTTCCTTCAAGAAAGGATTTGCTGCATTGTTTGGGAAAGATGGGCTCTATCTACTATCAAATCTTTCAGAGTCTGTTTGGTGGCAATCATGCCCTTCCAGGGCATCCCCCAGCTTTAAAAGATAGGGTGGACTGTAAATCCCAGAGCAGGACACTGGCTCACGATAGGTTCAGAGCACTTGGCTCATCATCTTTCCTAGAGAATTTAATTGTAGTGTATGTAATCCAGCCACAACCAAGGTCAAAAGAAATGCCACCTCAGACTTCTGAAGGAACCGAGTTCTTGTTACTGCTTCAGTGATGATTTTACTTGAGGTTCAGATTGCAGATTTTTGTTTTGTTTGGTGTGTGTGTGTGTGTGTGTGTGTGTGTGTGTGTGTGTACATGTGAGAGATTAAATTCAGGTATTGTTCTTCAAGAGCCATCTTGTTTCTTTTCTGAAATTTTGTTTTGCTGGGGTTTTTTGTTTTTTGTTTTTGTATATGAATGTTTTGCCTGTGTGCATGTATATGCACCACATGTGTGCCTCTTGGATCCCCTGGAACTGAGCCACAATATGGGTGCTAGCAATCAACCCTAGGTCTTCTACAGGAACAAGTATTCTTGACATCTGAGCCATCTCTCCAGCCCTCCTACTTTTTTTCTTAAGACACTGAGATGTGGAGCTCTGAGATTACAAATGTGTCGCCATACCTTCCTTTTTACATTAGTGCTGGAGACTAAACTCAGAATTTCATGCTGGCTCTTTCTTGCAAGTACTTTATTGAATTGTCTTCCTACCTTTCCCTCCATTTTTTGGAGACAATGTCTTGCTTTGTAACCCAGGCTGGTCTGACAATTCTCAGTCTGTGTGGTAATCTCTCCTTAACCCTCCCAGTGCTGGGATTACGAAGTGTGCCAACACACCCAGCTTTCAGTTCCTTTTTAAAAGTGAGGCCCCACCTTCTTTACTGATATATTGTTGTAATCTTACAAGTCTTTAATATAAATTAACTTTGTATGAGAGCATGCATGCACACAAGCAAATACACAATTTGTGGTTCCCACAACTAAAAAGGAACCCAACATAGACTATCAGTTGGTCATGTTTGCAAAATGTACTTCTCTATGCTCTAAGTCCTTACCTATAACTAGGATCTGATCTTAGACTGGTGATGAGTATATGAATTAAAACATTGAAAGAACATGAAACAGCCAGGTGGTGATGGTGCATACCTTTAATTCCAGCACAGGAGGCAGGGGCAGGCAGATCTCTATGAGTTCAAGGCCAGCCTAGTCTAGAGAGCAAGTTCTAGGGCAGCCAAGGCTACACAAAGAAACCCTGTCTCAAATATCAAAACAAAACAAAAAGTACATAAAACAGCCCCTGGCTCCTACAGTGCACTCTATAAACAGTATTATTATCTTTATTTGCTGAGTCCTACATTGCCTGTATTTTTCTCTCAACCAACATATATTATAATCATAACTGTATATAAATATATAATAAATTATAATTTGACACAGCAATTAACAGAAAAAAATCTGTATGTTTCAAGAACAGTAGACTCGTCAGCATATAGAGCCTAAGTTAAATCCTAGTCTTTAATTAAACACGAATATGTTTAATTATTCTTCCCATTGTCTTATTTTTGAGTTTTTTTTCCAATTTACAAAGACACAAACCAGGTATGTGAAGTTCACATTGGGGACATATATAAAAATATATAATAAACAAAATCTTATTCCAAAATTATACTGAAGCTTGATGACTGCCATCAGTCCTGATAACTACTATTAAGGGTTAGGCTTCGCGGGGCATGGTGGCACATGCTTTTTAATCCCTACACACAGGACCTCAAGCCTGGCCATGCCCTTTTGGAAAAGAGGGAGAACGGGGATAGATGGCTTAAACACCCAAATGTTGCCAGCCCACCCAACAGAGATGAGTTGGTAACGCTGAGGTAAACCTCAGAAAAAGAAGAGTTCTAAGGATTTTCCCTTTCGTCCTGCTGGGCCACCTGGGAGGCCAAACATCAGGCGTGCCCTTGGCCTGGCCTAACCCCCCGGCTGGTAAAGGTTTATGCACGCCGAGTAAGGTGAGTTTTTTCTTCCCGCTTCCAAGCACTGAGTGACCGGGCCACCATCAGCCTAGGCTGGCGAGCTCAGGATCCATAGCTGTCTCAGCAGTCCTTGCAGAGCGACAGAGCTGAGGGAAATGCCGACTGGGCCGCCATCTGTCTGTCAGCATCAGCCACGTGGAACTGGAGGAGCCCCGGAATCTGCTCTCTAAACCCGCGCCAGGCCCACGGCGTGCCGGGGAATTCAGAAAACAATGGCTTCGCCCGCCAGCCCGGAGCCCAGAGCCGGCTAGGCGGCTCCCAGGTCACACCGCGCCTCAACCAAACTTGGGCTCTTAGTCCCGCCTCGCTGCTCAGCGCGGATTGGCGGTAGGGATGAGCTCTGTCGCTGATTGGACAGCGGCGAAGTCGCTCCTGCAGACCATCGCGTCTGGCCGCAGTGGAGCTCTAAGAGTCCCTGAATTCAGACTTCAGGCCGCGCCGTCCGAGAGTCGGGGCCCTTTGAGGTGGCTTAGGCGGTATCCCTGAGTTGACAGCATCACCCCGTCCCGCGTCCTCCTCTCCTCTGTTTTGTTTTTCATCTCTCCCTCCTCCCTCCAGTCCCCGACGACTGGCCCTAGACCCTCGCTGAAGGTGAGCTGAGCCACCGGCGAGTGGGCCGCTCCGAAATGGCCGCTGCCTTGAGCTGTCTAAAATGGCGGTCTCGTGCTCGGCTGGGGACCGCGACGCGGCTCTGCAGCCCAGCCGCAGCCGAGACGGTAGGGCGATGGAGATGGAGTGGAAAGGTGTTGGGTGTGTTGACACGACTTCATGTCGATGGCACAGTCGACATTCCTGGGGCGAGAGGAATCCTGTGTCACCCACTGGTAGGCTAGGGCAAGAAGCATGCCTCCGGGGGCGTGGTGCTCTGCGAGCAGTGCACGCCTGGCCCGGAGGGATGGCTGTCACTGGCCGCAGGGCGAAGTGACCGCGTTGAAATACTTCTAGGTCCTAGTGGAGCTGCCCGGCCCCTTCTGCTTCTTAACCTTTGCGATTGGCCTGCGCTCCCGTTCACACCTAGGGCCGCCTGGCAGCAAAAGGCCCCTAAGGGGAGACCCTAGTGTTCCCTGAAAGGAACTGGAAACTTAGGAGGGCAGATGCTTTGTCCCCAAGAGCTGCTGGGATGTACCTCAGAAGAGAAAGGAATACGGGGCCCTTTTAAGAAAACAAAGCTACTTTTTTTTGTGCCCACTTGACAACGAGGTGGGGAAACTTCATTTTATGGTGAACCAGTGGCTCCGAGAAGCTCTCTGTTTTGCTAAATTTAAATCGAGGCTGGAAGGAGAGTCCACTGCTAAGGAATAGGTTTTCTAACTACTGCCTAGTTTAAGATTGCTGCCTTCGCCTGTTACAACACGCTGGCAATCTGTTTGTACACACACACCAACCTCTAGTACCAAATGCTCGTTATGCTTGATGAAGTAGAAAACTCCCAAGTACTGTCGAGGCACGTGGGCTGCACAGTCAGTTTGGGAACTCTGTTCATTCTTCACTGACTAAATGTGTTAACCTAGCAGGTGCCAACTTCCCTGTATCTTTCTCTAAAATGCAGTCGTTGATAATCTCAGGTTCTTGACAATTAGATGAATTAACCTTTATGAGGAATTGGGCACAGATACTAACAGGCCACAGAAAATAAGAGAGTTACTCAGTAAGCATTAATTGTTAGATCGGGGACAGACTGGTTATAGTAACAGCATATGTCATGTAACACTTGCATATCTGATTCCACTTTAGATTGAGTTTTTAGTTTTAGAGATATTGAAATGGGGCTGTATTTAAAAAAAAAAAAAAAACTCAGTTGGTTTTTATTCCCACCACCACCACCCACGAATGTTTCTATGTCAGTGGGTAAAAAAGCATTTCAAAGCAAGGAAATTACCAGAACAGTAAGTGGAATGGAAAATATTAGCATATTTACTTTACTACATACTAGGCATTCTCTGTTTACATCCCAAGAGCTGCATTGTAGTGAAAAATCATTTGTATTGACTATATTTAAAATATGATAAATTGTCATGGTAGACATTGATACTTCTGCTTGCTGCAGTGTCTGATTTTAACTTTTCTTATTCTAGGCTTCTGGTTACTCCCGTTCCCACCCTATCCCTTAATTTTATTTTTCTGAAGAATCTGCAGTTCAAGCTATCAAGGTGGAGAGAGCAATTACAGAAAGACGTGTTCATTGTTTCAGGTATTTTACCTACTAGGTGTTAACAGGAGAACCATTTTGATTGAAGAGCTAAAACGATAGGATAGAGCTTAATCCTTAAGCACATGGCATTTAAATCAACAGGAACAATCTGTATTCCTTTACAAATTTAATTTAAATCTCAGGGAATATTCACTAGACGGTCTTAAGTTTGTATTACCCTGTGTTACATGAGAGGAAAATCTATTAAAGTGAGTTTATATTTTCTTAAGATTCTGACCTTTGGCACAACAGTAGGCAGAATAACTCATAACAGTATGCATTATTTTAAATATATCTTAATTAAGATAATATAAGTTTATATTTTAAACTGGAGAAGTAGTATCTACTTTTTGGTCTATAGTTTACTTTTGATTGTTAACACATAATGCTTAGAATACACTAGAGTTCTCTGTCTTGGAACAATGTGTATTTTTAATACAGCTTATTAGAATTCTTGCAACTCTGAAGGGAGAGTTCTGGTATATAATACTATCAACATTGAGTGCAACATTGAGTGCATCTAATGGCAATAGTTATCAGAAAGATAAAAGATTCAAAAATATTATGCACTATGAGATTAGGTTGGTAAATTAAGCCTACAAAGTCTGTTTTGGTACATAAAAGTTTTATTGGAACACCCACCCATTCTTTCATCTGTTGTTATGCTATAACTACAGAGTTGAATAGTTGCAACAGAATCTGTATAACCAACAAAGCAAGCATTCTTACTGTATGGTCTTAAATATTTACCAACCTTTGCCATGGAAGGGTTCCTAAAGATGTTTCTAAAGATCCCTTCCTTAAAAGTGTACATACAAACTCATTATTTCTTACCCTACTAATTCCCAGATAATTTTGAATAATGTTATATTCTCTTGAGTGTTTTGAGAAAAAAAATTGATACTAGCAATAATAGTTTTTCTTTATAGTTTTAGTATAAGATGATTTGAATGTAAGTTTAAGAATACTAAACACATTTCTATAGTTTTTATTTTTATGTGATAATCTACCTTTAAGAAAGATGTGCAGCCGGGCATGGTGGCGCACGCCTTTAATCTCAGCACTCGGGAGGCAGAGGCAGGCGGATTTCTGAGTTCGAGGCCAGCCTGGTCTACAGAGTGAGTTCCAGGACAGCCAGGGCTATACAGAGAAACCCTGTCTCAAAAACCAAAAAAAAAAAAAAAAAAAAAAGAAAGATGTGCATACCAGAGCACCAGGAAGTTGCATGAGAGATCACCTGATAAAAGAACAAGTGATGTCCATCTTCATGAGGATGTGTAGGTAGCATTACAAATTAACATGTGTGCTTCTGTATATCTCTCTCATCTTTGTTTCTTGTCCTACAATTTCAAAACATTTGTGATACTCTGTGTTAAATCTAAATTAACCATGTTTTGTGCCACAAACTGATTACCCTTGGATCCTTTGCTAAAACAAGGAAATCTTAAATAAGAAGTAGACTTGTTTGTTGCCAACCAGTATCTCAATCAGAATGTCAAAAGGTTGGTACAGTACAAAGTAAAGATGAACCACTGCAATCTTCAGTTTCTGAAAAACCAGAACGTGAGCTTTCTAGGGTCAAATTTATGTCCAATTCCAATAAAATAGCAACATTTTGTAAAAATAAATAAAAAACTAAATAAATAAGAAGAAAATATGATGAAAGTTATTTGTCCTTTGCATTTATTTACTCTGGAAATCTAGATGAACCTCATGCTTAGTGTGTACTATATAAGAAAACTTTATCCCCTAGCTCTTTAGTCCCTATCAGCTTGGAAGACATTTAGAAACTAAACATGTTGAGTATAAGGACAAAGACATAAGCTTTTTCAAGCAACAGCTTGATTTACCTGAAAACAAAACCTCCAGCACCTAAGATTGTCAATACAGAGACTGAAAGTGTTACAGAAGCATCGTACAGTGTAAGCTACAACCTAGCCCTGAGTAGAGAAGCTCATACTGTTGAAGAATTACTTATTAAACCTTGTGCAAAAGATGCAGTGATGCAGATGGTTGATGAACAGTGTAAAAAGATGATGAATAAACAGTGATGGTTGATGAATAGTAAAAAGAGAGATGCAGTACAACTCTTGAACAGTACTGTGGTCCATCGAATTAAAGATCTGGCTGCTGATATTGAAGAAGAACTTGTTTGTAGACTGAAATTTTGTGATGGGTTTTCACTGCAACTAGATGAATCAGCTGATGTTTCAGGACTTGCTGTGCTGCTTGTGTTTATTCACTATAGATTTAAAAAATCTATCAAGGAGGACCTACTCTTATGTGGATCTTTACAACTGGTGAAGAAATATTCAACTGTATCAACAATTTTATGCAGAGACATGAAATTGAACAGAAGAAATGTGTTGATGTTTGCAGTGCTGCTTCTAGGGTAGTGGATGGGAAAATAGCTGAGGCTGTCACCTTAGAACATGTAGCTCCAGGAAGAATCAGTAGTCACTGCTTATTATATCGGCATGCATTAGCAGTTAAAATAATGCCTCCATCTGTAGAAAATGTGCTAGATCAAGCAGTACACATTATCAGTTACATTAAAGCTGGATCACATCAATCCCAGTTACTAAAAATTTTATGTGAGGAAATGGCTGCTCAGCGCTCAGCTCTTCTTCTGAGTAGAGAGCCAAAGCTCAAAGTCTTATAAGAAACTTACTTTGAGAAAGCCACCTTACTTCTATACTCAAATTTTGATAAATGTCTTTAATACAGTTAATAAAGTTATCTGTGGTGCTATCATGCAGCATCTAAGGGGTTTATGTTCTGCTCTTTTAAAATATTTTCTGTGACAAGTGATGATAATGCTTGAGTTAGAAATCCATTTATGGTAACTGTTAAACCAGCCTAATTAGTAGCTCAGAACCACGAAAGCCTGATTGATTTAACATCTGAATCCCAAGTGAAGCAACATTTCAGTGAACTGACACCTTTGGAGTAGCCTAATTCAAGAATATCCAAACACTGTAAGATGTGCTGATCACATACTTCTTCCTTTTACAGCAGTGCACCTATGTGACATGGGTTTACATATTATGCTGCAACAAAAACAAGTACAGGAAAAGACTTGATGCTGCGGCTTAAATGCGGATCTGACTTAGCAACATCACACCTAATATGTGTGTGGTAAAAAGACGTAGAAACACTATTCTCATCGAAATTGAAGGGGTTTGCATGTCTTATTGTTAATGTAAGATGAAAATAAAAGATGGGTTTATCTCTGGTATTGAGATTTTAAGAAAATGAGTCAAAAATTCAAACATGTTATTGCTATTATTTCTTACATTGTAAATTTCAAAGGGTTCCATAGTTACAACTAGGAAATGACAGTCTATAAAACAAAAGTCTAGTTCCTTACTTAGTGTAGCACTTAGGATATGCTCCCTACCTTTTTCCTATCCATCCTTGCCCTACAAACATCTAGTTCTATGAAATGTCTTTCCATCCCATAAAAATATCAGTTTCATGCTTTCAGATCCCAAAAGCCTCAGTCATTCACATAGTCTCTGGTGACTCCTACTTTTCTTTTTTTTTTTTTTTTTTTTTTTTTCTTTTTTCTCGAGACAGAGTTTCTCTATATAGCCCTGGCTGTCCTGGAACTCACTCTGTAGACCAGGCTGGCCTTGAACTTAGAAATTCGCCTGCCTCTGGATTTAAAGGCGTGTGCCACCACTGCCCGGCTAACGTGTTATGATTATGTTTATAATAATACTGGAAGACTTGGGCTTGAGTGAGGTAACACACTGAGTAGCAAAGTTTAGTCTTTCTCAAAGACGGTACTTTTCTCTGTCACTGCCCTGCAGACTTTTCAAAGAAAAGAAGACAGTGACTTTATAAGTTCAGTACAACAGTAGCTCCTAAAATCCAAATATTCTTTGAAATCCGTGTTTTCTTCTAAATTCATCCAAAGTGGATTATCTACTTTATAACTTTATTTTTCTGAAAAAAAAATACAAATTTCTTTAATATAAAGTTAAATATTCAAAAATGCATCATAGTTTCCTATACATGCAATACATTTTATGTGCAAGCCCTGGTATTAAACATGCCTCAGTTTGAGAAGCATTTCTGCATCTGTCTTGTACTGAACTCTGACAACTAAAAGATTCTTATGTGATTAAATCTCTCTCCAGGATGTCTCACTCTTCAAATGTATTACTTCCCTATCTTTTCCTAAACCGCATTTTTAGCCGTCCACTTTGTTCTATTTATCCAGTCATATTAACTGGGACCCTGTTTCCTGCTATTAGACCTCTTGCCCAACTTGACACCAACTCAAGTGTTCTGAAACCTATCTGGCCTATTCTATTATGAAGTAGGTAACTGGGGAAAATGAACTTTAGCATGTAAAGGTGGGTCTGATGCCTGCTGAAAAATAGACTAACTCCATACCACACTTCTAAATCGTTCTAATCTGTTAGTTACAACTGGACCCCCAAAGAGAAAATTCTTTTCTTCTGTATTTAAACACTTGTCCTTCACAATTGGCTGGCTGTTCTGTAAAACCCAAAGTTAGCCATTCTGCCTGTCTCCCTTTCTTCACTGTTTACAAACCCTGTGGTTATTGTGCCAGGCAGCATTTTTAAGAATAGTATGGGAACCTTTCTCTCCAGCAGGAAGGAAGCTACTATCTGATATATCTTACACATGAGCACACTCTCCTGCACACACACACACACACACAAGAAATGTTAAAAGGAGAAATAAATAACTTCACTTAATAAAATAGCTACTTGAGGGATAAATGATATTTTCAAGGCACCAGCAATGACAGCTACCTGGCCTGCGTATCTATAAAGCAGTGCCCACTTTGATGTGTTGAACCCCAAAGGACTTTCTTATCTTTAATCTCTGTATTTCAAATAGTTCAAATTGCTTAGATTTCTTAATGAGGATTGTGCCTTTTTAGTCTTGATATGCATCTGCACATAAATACAGTGGTAGTCAAAGTCTGTTTCTTCTTCCTCCTCCTCTTCCTCTTCCTCTTCCTCCTCCTGCTCTTCTTTTTTTAAGACCTGTTTCTCTATAGTCCTGGCTGTCCTGGAACTAGCTCTGTTACAAGGTAGCCTCAAACTCAGATTTGCCTGCCTCTGTCTCCCAAGTGCTGAGATTAAAGGCATGTGTCAGCCAGCTTGGTCTACAGAACAAGTTTCAGAACAGCCAGATCTATACAGAAAAAAACCTGTCTCACCACCCCCGCCACACTCCAACCCTGGCAAAAGGCATGTGCCACTACCACCCAGCCAGGTTCAAAAGGCACGTGCCACTACCACCCAGCCAGGTTCTTACTCATATTCATATTCTCCCTCTCCCTCTCCCTCTCCCTCTCCCTCTCCCTCTCCCTCTCCCTCTCCCTCTCTCCCTCTCTCCCTCTCTCCCTCTCTCCCTCTCTCCCTCTACCCCCACCCCCCGCTTGGTTTTTGGGTTTTGGGTTTTTGGTTTTTTCAAGACAGGGTTTCTCTGTGTAGCCCTGGCTGTCCTGAAACTCACTCTGTAGACCAAGCTGGCCTCCAACTCAGAAATCCGCCTGCCTCTGCCTCTCAAGTGCTGGGATTAAAGGCGTGCACCACCATCTCTTGGCTGCCAGATTTCTAATGATAGAAAAGTGGATTGAATTTTCTAGTTAAAAGGTAAAATATAATTCATGAGAGAGTAGTTTTTTGAAGCCTTCCTTAAACAGTATTAAAAATGAACCTGTATTTCAAGAGCTTCAAAGGCAGCATTTATTTAGGGAAATTCCCTATTGCCTTAAGATTGTTTTATTCCCTAAAATGTAATTTACCTATAACTTATAAAATGGTCTCTCAGCTTTGGAAATGTATTTGTGGAACTGCTTCATGTTTCATTTTAAGTTACTATAACTGACTACTGTTAATTAGCACAATGGAAAGAATTCTGGAGTAAGTATCAAGAGACTTATGTTCTGTAACTAATTAACTGTCTTAAAGTTCATCCCTCTCTAGGCTTTAGTTAATTTTTTAAATGAAAGGGATTGAACTGAAGTGAGCTCTAAAATTCTTACCAGATAAGATCAAATTTTAAATTCAAATAAGGATTAGGGTATAATTTTAATTTTTTTCAAACCTATTTTTAATGATTGTTCTTAAATGCTTAATTTCCCTTTAGCCCACCACTCACCAGAGGTAGTGGGAAAGAAAGGATATGGGGGAAGTGGACCAGTTTAGAAAGGTTTTTTGGAGCAACTCCTGTCTGTGTTGTCTGGAAATCAGCAATTCATTTCACAGGTTAGCAGGCGGCAGCAACTTGATCTACTTGCAAACACCTCATGGATACACCAACAGTTCAGTTTGGTAGAGTTGGGTTAGCAACAGTGGTGACATGACCTAGCAGAGACAGCCAGGCCTCAGCCTCGGCTTGATTCAACAGGAGGGACCAGCAGGAACACCAGGAGAAGTTCTCAGCTGTGCCTCTCTCAGTAAAGGGAAAGATCAGTGAAGACATGGAACCCACAGTTGCACGGCTAGCTCTATAAGCAAGCCAAGCTCTGCCTCCTGCACTGTTCGGAGAGTCCTGTTTATACCCTCCAAACATTACTTGTCTCCCATGAGTCTTGCCTCAGCACATGTGTCTGTCTCAGCTGACATCACCCTGCCTGAATCCATAGAAGCAGCAAGAAACTGCAGCACACCACTAGAAGTGTTTTGTCGAGTTTCTGTCTACAGAGTCTCAACAAATGCAGCTCAACTATGCAAGGTAAAGCCAACCAATATGTGCATGTCATTAGCAAAGAATCCTTTATCATGTATCCTTTCATGTGTTTGCTTTAACAAAACATCCTTTCTCCTGTGTCTACTTCAGCAAAATGTTTCTTCACGAGTCTGCTTTAATCTTTCACACCTGTGTCCACTTTAACAAAAAGTTCCCTCCCATGTTTGCCCCACCAAAACACCATCGAAACGACTTTCCAAAGAACCCTTAATTTCCATTTCATTAGGGACTCAGTTATTTGAAATTTAAATTTGGGATATTTGTGGAGATATGGTTCAGATGTTCAGAACATTTGTTGTTCCTGCTGAAGACCCAGTTTGGTTGTCAGCACCCATATTACAACTCACAATTTGAAACTCTAGTTCCAGGGGATCCAACTCTTTGGATCTCTGAGTGTACCAGGCACATATGTAGTACACTTACATACTTGCAAGCAAAACACTCAAACACATTTTTTTTAATCTTTAAAAATAAAATGTTTTTTTCCTTAGAAGCCAACCTTTTTCAATTACTCTTTTACCACTTCATATCAGTCAAATGAAAATTAACAAATTGCCTTTCATGGATACTGACTGTAAAGAATGAAGTGTTTTGGAGCGAGGGAGACATGTTTTGACTTTTGGGAAACATTTAAGGAAAGGCTGAAGTGTGAGGAGTTAGGTCCAGTTGTCTTTTCTATTGTATAGATGGGGAGCTCAGTCAGGACATGTGGTGGTGGTCAGTATCATCAAATGGCTTTTCTCTCAGTGGACCAACTTGGTAATTCATGGATTTTTTTTTTTTTTTAAGCTTAGGCTAGGTTAGTCCTGAATTGGCTATATAACTGAAATTAGAGATTAGGACCTGTTCAATTTTCTTTCATTTGCTGGAGGTTAGTAAGATGATGAAACTTTAAAAACAAAAACACCTTAGTAAGTCATGATTTGTAGAGGAAGTAACAGGCAGAAGTAGTTTGAGTAGTTCTCTACCTTAAAAGTTGCTTTCTGTCAAAAGCTTTAAATAAGCTTCCTAAAGGAGCCATTAATATAAGCTTAGTACCCATACAAGATATTCTTGGAAAACTGAGTTTATATGCTAGCTGTATTTTGAAAGATTTCTGAGATCTTTCACTTTAAAGACCATGTTGAGAAATGTATATAGTAGTTAAAAGAGACTCAGTCTTCTGTTTTCATGTCTTTAAGATAGGAACTCTGTAACCCAGGATAGCACAAAATTCTCCTTGAAGCCCAAGCTAGCCTAGGACTCTGTCTTACTTCTACCTCCCAAGTACTAAGAGTGCAGGTAAACACCATTCCTGTCCTTTTTTTTTTTTTTGGATTTTGGTTTTTGGTTTTTGGTTTTTAGTTTTTGGTTTTTGGTTTTTGGTTTTTGGTTTTTGGAGACAGGGTTTCTCTGTGTAGCCCTGGCTGTCCTGGAACTCACTCTGTAGACCAGGCTGGCCTCAAACTCAGAAATCTGCCTGCCTCTGCCTCCCAAGTGCTGGGATTAAAGGCATGCGCCACCACTGCCCAGCCACTGTTCCTGTCTTAAGACTCCATTTTTTCAAAGAGTAGGGACTATACTTTGGGCTTTTCATACTATATAGCACCTTTTATACCAGGCTCTTTGTGTAACTTGAACAATTACCTGTTTTATCTTAGAGAAATAGAGTATACTAGCCAGGCCTTTAATCTATAAAAATCCCCAAATTTGCTGTCTTAGTTGGGATTTCTATTGCTGTGATGAAACCGCATGACCAAAAGGCACTGTTCATCATTAAAGGAAGTCAGGTCAGAAATTCAAAACAGGGCAGGAACCTGGAGGCAGGGACTGATGCAGAGGCCATGGAGGAATACTGCTTACTGGCTTGCTCAGCCTGCTTTTTTATAGAACCCAGAGGTGGCACCACCCACAATGAACTGGGCTCTCCTGCTGATCCCTATTTAAGAAAATGCCATACAGCCAGCCATTTTCTCAACTGAGACTGTCTCCTTGCAGATGACTCTAGCTGTGTCAAGTTAACATAAAACTCACCAGTACATTTGCTTTTGTTTTTATCAAGTGAAAGGGATGATTATCACATGAAGGTCCTTAGCTAGGACCCTTCAACTGCACAGCTGCTGGGTCTTCGCTGCTATGCCTCTCCCCTACTGTTCCTCTCATCCAGGAAATCCTGTTGGGGAGATGTCATTGTTGGAATTTTTAAGCTTAGTTTTTAAATTCTATTCTCCTTGAATCATGATTTTTAAGACTTATATAAAGAAATATCCTTTCCTCCCTGCCCAAAGTATGTAAAGGAGAATAGTGATCTGAATAAAAAAAAAATAGAATAAAAATAAACTTGAACAATAGGACTTTAGCCCAAGGCTTTTCTTTGCTACCTGAAACAGTGTTTAAAATTTAGTCCATTCTTACCCAGAGCACTTCATATGTGTTAGGTTATTCACTCTTCATAAGCTATAGAACCAAATCCTGTCTGTGTAAGAATTCATTGTTTAACACTTAGGAAATATTTTTTACAGGAATCTTTAAAAGGCCAATGTTAGTTTTAACTATTCCAGATGATAATGAAAAGACACTAGATAGGTTACTGAAAGGAAGTGCTGTAGCATTTTCAAAAAACGCAAATGCTCTCTGGGAGTGCTTGAAGAAACTTACCAGTTTCATTCAGCAACTCTAATTCACCATTTCTTTTCTCAATGAAACCCCTGTTTTAAGGACACAACTGAGTACTTCTACCTAACAGCAACTCACTTGTGAATTGCAGATCATTTAAATGTACACATGTGATCTATAAAAACACCATAGTTTGATCAGACAGTTGTCATCAGGAATTAAACAATCTTTCAGAAAATTGTGTGTGTGTGTGTGTGTGTGTGTGTGTGTGTGTTGGGAGAGTGGGTTCCAACAGGTAATTATATTTATTCTAAAACTTAGAGTATTCAGACAAGTACAGTATTTTGCTTTGATCTATGAGTAGTTTACAAATTCTGAGTTTAGTGACTTCTCACATTTACTCAGTAAGCTGAGTTAAGACATTTTCATATTGTTCTTGGATTTCTCATCAGTCTAACACTATCTGCAATACTACTAAATAAGCTGTATCTGTTGTACTTTTGATTGTTTTTATACTCAAGAGAAAAGACACTTTTATCAGCTAAACTATATGCCAAGAGATGAATAAAGCTTATGAAGTAAAAGATCTGAAGTTGAGAACTCAAATTATGTTATCACAACCAACAAATAATTGTTCAGTGTATATATGAAGCTCTATCAGGAATTTAGTCAGTGAAATAAAGCAAGCCACTGCCATATGTTATATAACTGCTAATTAATTATATAACCTTAGAGCGGTCATGGCAAAGCTAATGATAAACATTGCATTTCCAAGTCAAAATTTTGAAACACAAGCTTGACTATTTCTTAATAAAAGCCTAAATTGTCTTTTCCAATTTATTATGGTATGTAAAAGGAAATATAAACTTCAAAAAAACAAAATCTTTGAGTTTATCTTTGTGTTCTAAGCCTAAAATAACACCTGATACTTAATAGTTTAACATTTAGTTTTAATTAAATGTTACATAGTAGTGATGAAAAGAGATTAGGTCTAATAACTTTCTAACTGTAGAAAACCATGAACAAGTCGCTTAAGTCTTCTGACCCTAAGTTTCTTTATCTCTTAAAGGGAAATAATAATTGGCCAGGCATAATAATAATAATGTGCTACATTATTAATATTAATAGAGAAAACACCTATAATTATAGCACTTGAGAGGTAAAGGTAGGGACATGAGTTCAATACTAGCTCCAGCTAATGAGACCCCATCTCACCATCTCAAAACAAAGTGATATTCTAATCTATGCAAAGGCAAGTGATTGTAATGCTTAAAATCACCATGGAAAATGCTATAACCTTATCTAAAGACAGTATTTTTATACCAACAGTGTTATAACGCAATGTAACCTGCAAGAGTAGATTTGAATTCATAGTAACATTTTTCTTTTCAATAATATACTAGGTGCCAGTTGCTTTATGTAATCTTATTTAATACACATGTGAAGTAGACTATTAATCCTGTTTTAAAGATTAGGAAACTAAATTTGATGTATTAAAAGAACTCAAAACTTACTAGCTTTTAGACATCAACTTTTATATTTATATATTTATGTACTAAAATATTGAACCAAGGGCCTTGTCCATACTTGACAAGCACTCTGCCACTGAGCTACATCTCTGGCCACAGCAGTATGCCTTAAGTCCATTTTTAACGTGTCAGGAATCAGATACAGCCTAGCTTCAAACCCTGATTCAGAATCTCTCACGAGCTGGTAGTGCAAGTGGTGGCCAGGACTGTAGTCATTTGGAGACTCCACTAGAGAAAAATGCACTTCCAAGCTTATTTGTGTCAGCAGGATGTGGTTTGTCTCAGTCTGTTTGAAGTTCTTTGATACATGGACTTCTGCAGGGCAGATCACAGCATACTTAAGCTGGCTCTATTAAGATGAATTAGTGAAAGTGCCAGGAACACTAAAGTCAGTCTTTTTGTTGCTGTTACAAGTCTTTTTGTTGCTGAGACAAGCCTTGTGCATGCTAGGTAAATCCTACACTATTGAGCTACATCTCCCAGTCTGAAGTCCATCTACTATAATCTAGTTGTATTAGAATTGATACCCCTGAATTTTTGCTGTGTTTTACCATTTAAAACAAGTCACATGGATCCTGTTCCTATTCAAGGTGTGTGAGTATTACACAAGGGCATAAGTCCAAGGAGGCGCAGATGATTGTCAGCCATTTTAGGAGACATCTCCCACAGCCTGGGAGAGTTGAACTTGCTTTTCCAGTTTCACAAAGGTAATGAGTAGCAAACCTGAGACTCTTGAGTCCCATCTGCCTGGGAACAAGGCCAGTACACCCATCAATTACTCTTCTCCCAGTGAATGCATAGTGACTATGCATTGGACTAGCGTTTATCCTGCTAGAAATTAATCATTCACTTATTTAAATTATCCAATTGGATCTATATAACAATAATATCACAATTTACAAGATGCCAATACAATAATTTCAGAGCCAGTTGATAATGATAAAAGCTTTACCCCAATTGTTCTAACCTTGTGAAAATCTTAGCTACTTGTGGCTGTTAAAACCACATGAGATAAGGATCTTCTTCCTGTCCATCTGCCTCCATGTTGGCTTCTTCAATTCTTCACTTTTTAAAAATATATTTGTTCTCTAAGATAGAATAAGCTGCTTCCATTCTAATTGTTTTTCCTAGGATTATTCATCTTAAACATTTTCTTCATAGATATAAAGAGGTAAACTTTTTATTTTTGGTTTGAAATAACTTCCAAATTTTAGAAGTATCTGAATTTTTCTTTTAAAAAAAATATAAGAAGATACTTTCAACAAGGTTAAAGTAATGAATGGATTTATAGTTTTAAGGGCATTCTGAACTAGTTCTCAAAGCAGCAACAACAACAAAAACTAGATCTTTGCTCTGGGACAGAGCTATAGCTCAGAGTTAAAAGCATTTGCTTCACATACATAACATCCTAAATTGAATACACAGTACTGCCAGAAAGAAAGAAAGAAAGAAAGAAAGAAAGAAAGAGAGAGAGAGAGAGAGAGAGAGAGAGAGAGAGAGAGAGAGAGAGAGAAAGAAAGAAAGAAAGAAAAGAAAAGAAAGAAAGGCTAAACAGCATGTAAATTAACAAAACTGGAAGAATAAGTTTCAGTAACATGTTTTGAAAATGTACTCCAAAGGAATAATAGAGGGTTGAGGGTGTGGCTCAGTTGGTAAAGTGCCTCAAGTTCATGAAGCCCTGGGTTCAGTTCCTAACACTGTATGAAACTGTGTGTGTAGAGGCAGGCAGATTTCTGAGTTCAAGGCCAACCTGGTCTACAGAGTGAGTTCTAGGACAGCCAGGGCTACACAGAGAAACCCTGTCTCAAAAAAAAAAAAAAAAAAAAAAAAACTGGGTGTGATGGTACACATCTTTAATCCAAGCATTTGGGACGCAGACACAGACATATCTCTGAGTTTGAGGCCAGCCTGGTCTACATAGTGAGTTTCCTACTGGCCAAACTACATAGCAAGACACTCTCAAAAAATAAAACAAAAAACTCCACAAAAACTATTATGAAATATATACCCACACATACATGCCTGTATACATAAATATACACATGTAAACATACACAATCACTTTATTATGAAGTAAATTTAGACTGACAGAAGTCTCAAGCCGGATTGTGGTGGCACACATCTTTAATCCCAGCACTTGGGAGGCAGAGGCAGGCAGATTTCTGAGTTCGAGACCAGTCTGGTCTACAGAGTGAGTTCCAGGACTGCTAGGGCTACACAGACAGAGAAACCCTGTCTTGAAAAACCAAAAAAAAAAAAAAAAAAAAAAAAAAGAAAAGTCTCAAAAGTTACCTTCACAAAGAGTCCCCCTAAACTCTGAATGTGGAATAATGATTAAAATCAATTTTAAAAGAACAAAGCTGGGGCTGGTGAGATGGCTCAGTGGGTAAGAGCACCCGACTGCTCTTCCGAAGGTCTGGAGTTCAAATCCCAGCAACCACATGGTGGCTCACAACCATCCATAACAAGATCTGAGCTACAGTGTACTTACATATAATAAATAAATAAATAAAAATGATGAACCATCTACAAAAAAAAAAGAACAAAGCCATTTTAAAAATTAGGAATAAGCCTTATATATACTAGGACAAAAAATGAGAATAATTAACATGTATAGATGAGTGCTAAATAAAAGGAGGTAGTTACTCCATCCTTATTTCTATACCTGTTTACTATGTTTTGTTACCTTCAGTGTTCATTCTGCTGATTTGAGTTTTCACATGAATTGATAACCCTCAGTCTTAAAACTTTTGAGTTCTTAATGTTTCTACTTGTGTGACTTCTTGTACCACTTATCACTATACATGGCAACACAATGAATGGACATGTCCCTTTCAAACCATTGTTCATTGTTTCTTGTTATGCAGTAGCAACCATATTTCCCCTGATCTCAAGGCTAAATGGAACTCTGTGTCCTTGCATTGTTCCAGTAGCATGAAAAGCCCAAAATAGGGCCTGGTGCATTCCTTAATCCCAGCACTCAGGAGGCAGAGTCAGGCGTAGTTTACATAGTTCTACGACAACAAGGGCTATGTAGAGAGACTCTGTCTCAAAAAAGAAAAAAACAAAAACAAAGCCCACTAAAATAAACTATAGCATAAATTTCCAGTTAAATGAAAGTTAGGCTATTCTTGGGATTTCTGGGGAAAATATTATTACTTCCATGGATACTAAGATCTCTAGACAAAACAAAACAAAATTATCAAAGTTGTAGGACTAGAAAGCAACACAATTTATGAGTTGGATTATCAGGCATAACAGAAGAGAGAGACAGCACTTGATGTTTGTTGCTGGCTCCCTAAGGATAATGCTGTAGGACACAGATTACAGTCTAGAATGAGAAAAATGTTAAGGCTGTATAACATATCTCTGTGAGTTTGAGGCCATAGTCTTTGATTTTGTTTATAGCCCTTTTAAGGTGTAAGAATATTCTCTTTGTTTTGTTTTTCAAGACAAGAGTTTATCTATGTAGTTCTGGCTATCTTGGAACTCATTCTGTAGATAGGGGTGGCCTTGAACTCAGAGATTCACCTGCCTCTGCCTCCTGAGTGCTGGGACTAAAGGCATGAGCCACCATCTCTCAGCATAAAAATATTCTTAAAGTCTGTACAAAAACAGGATATGGGATTGTCTTAGTCAGGATTTCTTTCCTGAACAAAACATCATGACCAAGAAGTAAGCTGGGGAGGAAAGGGTTTATTCAGCTTACACTTCCACATTGCTGTTCATCATCAAAGGAAGTCAGGATAGGAACTCACACAGAGCAGGAACTTGGAAGCAGGAGCTGATGCAGAGGCTTTGGAGGAATGTTCCTTACTGGATTGCTTCCTCTGGCTTGCTCAGCTTGCTTTCTTATAGAACCCAGGACTACCAGCCCAGGGATGGCACCACCCACAGTGGGCCCTCCCACACTTTATCACTAATTGAGAAAATGCCTTACAGCTGGATCTCATGGAGGCATTTCCTCAAGGGAGGCTCCTTTCTCTATGATAACTCCAGCTGTGTCAAGTTGACACATAAAACAAGACAGTACAGGGATATAGTGTGCAGTAAAACCAGTGAGTCTTGTGAGTATAGCATTCTGGGTCACCAGGGATTAACACTGCTGTCTAATAATCCCTTTAAGGATGTGATATATCCCTACCCCTGTGCCCATGCATATTTACTTTTACGTCCTTTTTAGGGAAAAGTGAGAGAAAGATTTATGTGTGATACTTTAGATATCCTTGATATGCAGGATCTTTTCTCAGAGGTACATAGTACATTCTACACAACAAGGCCTCTCTCTATCTCTGAGTTTCCCAAGACTAAAATTAGTGATAGCTGTTCCCTTACACTGTGCATGGTGTCATCCCTGGGTAGAGAGGCCTAGGTTATATGTGAAAGATAGCTGAAGGAGAGCAAGGAAGCAAGCAAGCTAATATGTAGCTTTCTTCCTCTGTTCCTGCTTGATTTCCTGCCCTCAAGTCCCTTAATGATGGACTGTGATCAGGACATGTAAATGAAATAAACTCTTTCCTTCCCAAGTTGATTCTGGTTAACCAAACCCAAACTAATATGCACACCTTTGTTTGGTTTTGATTTGAGGGTTGGGAGGAACAGGGTCTCAAACTGTAACCAGGGATAGCAGAAAACTCACTGTGTAGTCTTAGCTGGCCTTGAATTGATTGTGGTCTTCCTGCTTCAGCTTCCCAAACGCTAGGATTAAAGGTGTGAGTCACTGTGCCCACCTACAACTTTTGTTACTGTATTTAAAGGTTCAGTTGCATAAAAGAATATCAAGGATAGTTTAGGCAAAAATAAGAAAAAAAAAGCCGGGCGTGGTGGCGCACGCCTTTAATCCCAGCCTTTGGGAGGCAGAGGCAGGCGAATTTCTGAGTTCGAGGCCAGCCGGGTCTACAGAGTGAGTTCCAGGACAGCCAGGGCTATACAGAGAAACCCTGTGTCGAAAAACCAAAACCAAAAACCAAAAAAAAAAAAGAAAAAAAAAAGGATTTAATGACAACTGACAACCCACGGAAAAGTCTAAAGGATCAAGCTGTAGGTCCAACTATTTGGAAATGTCTTTAATGCTCACAACAACTCTAATTTCTGCTGTAATTAGAAAAGCTCCAAGCCTATGGCTGTAGTTGCTACCAGTGCTGTCACAATACAATCATATTACCAATGTTGCTACTGTTAGAAAAGGCCTCAGAGTCATATATGTCGCCTCTAACAAGTTCACATAGCTTGGGAGGCAGAGGCAGGCGGATTACTGAGTTCGAGGCCAGCCTGGTCTACAGAGCAAGTTCCAGGACAGCTAGGACTACACAGAGAAACCCTGTCTCGAAAAACCAAAAAAAAAAAAAAGTTCACATAGCACATTATCCACGCATCTTTTCTCATATTTTAATTTTTAATTTCTCTTAATGCAGTTCATTGGACTGAATCTAGAATCCTAAATGAAATTGAAGTCCAGAGCTGTCACTTGTTAGCTTTCTTGTGAACTCCCGTGATATACTCATAGCATCAATTCACAGCTCTTGACATTGATTATTGAAGAATCACTGTTATAAGGCTGGGGAGATAGGCCAGCTGGTTACATGCAGGAGGACATGAGTTCTGTCCCCAGCATACATGTGAACTAGCCAAGTGTAGCAGTGCAAACGAGTAATTCCAGTGCTGAGGAGGTGAAGACAGAGGTTCACTGGAGCTCACTGACAAGCATGCACACCCACAAAGAATTGCCATTATCCTGTAGATTTGCTAGTTATATTGGCTGTATTTTACACAGTTCTTTAAAAAAATATTTTTTCAATTTTATGTCCCTTGCTTTTATTAGCACCTCCCTAAAACATAATACCATAATTAAACACTGTACTATTTTTACAATTGAGATTATAATAATTCTTACAGTATTTACTATGAACCCTTCTGTGTGTGAGTACAGAAAATTCAAGGATTTGGGGGTCAGACAAATATGGGTTTTAATGTTGGCTTCTTTGTAGCCATGTAACCTTGAGCAAGTTATTAAACCTTTTTAAACCTTAACTGTACTGTGAGGATTATACTTTCTCAATGAGATGTGCAAGTAGAATAATACATGAAAGTGCCTGAAGTAAACACATAGGTGGTATATAATATCATTAAAGTGTCTTTCCCATCTCATAGAATTCAGGAGTTGGAAAGAACATAAGAGATAACCTAGACAAATCCCACAATACTAATAAACCCAAAGCAAAGGAAACAAAATTCTACACATGTTTCTCCCTGCCAGCTCATCGATGATTCATCTGTGTAGTGAATGACATGATATCCTCTGTATGGTGACACAGTTGTACCTCAGATCCGCAACTGATACTTATTGGGAAGATATTAAAAATATTTCCTTGGAGTCTTAGTATGGAGATTGACCCCCAAAATAGCTGACTTGTCTTAATCACTGGATTTTATTCTTTTTTTTTTTTTTCTCGAGACAGAGTTTCTCTGTATAGCCCTGGCTGTCCTGGAACTCTGTAGACCAGGCTGGCCTCGAACTCAGAAATTCGCCTGCCTCTGCCTCCCAAGTGCTGGGATTAAAGGTGTGTGCCAGATTTTATTCTTAAGGGCAAAAATACTTTGATTCTTCAGTCTAAAAGGAAAGTTTTGTCCTGACCTCTGAAAACCTCTTTCTGGATACCAGAACATATAATCTTGCTGTCAGTTTATTTTCTCATAACTATAGATTAGCTATTGACCCTTAACTATCCCCTATATTGCTACACTGCCCTCTACCATCACCCAAGCCAAACATGCTTGCCAAACTTGACAAACATGGCAGTATCTAAGCAGGGATAATCAACTGAGAGATCATTTTTGTCTTCCATGGGACATTTGGTAATTCCGGCAAGACATCTTTCTTTGTCATAGATGGGAGAAATGTTCTAGTAGATAGAGGCTAAGTATGATAAACATCCCACAAAACAGACTCCCACAGCAACGATCAACCCTTATATATCAATAATGTTGGAGTTGAGAAATCCTGACTTAGTTTTAGACCCAAATCTTTTTTTTTTTTTTTTTTTTTTAGAGTGGACCTCATTACATAGTCCTGGCTGTCTTGTTATTCAACTATGTTGACTAGTCTGACTTGTTTGTGATTCTTCCTCCTCGGCCTCCTGAGTGCCAGGACTATAGGAGCATGCCCAATAGTCCTTAGATTGTCAATTTAGTAGTTGTATAAGATTATCCTATCTCTTATCATTCCTGCCAACAACTTCCTCTGTCTTCATTAATGTGCAGTTAGTCCTTTATAGTCTAGTAGGCTTCTTTAATTTTATGTTTATATACTGTTTCTCCCAGAAGACTAAGAGCAATTTGGGGGACAACAAACCAGACTTGTCACATTTTCTAGGCTTATTGTACTTAACAGTTTCTATTTGTACTTGTTGTATGAGTGCAGGAGTCAGTTCTCTTCTTCTACCATGGGTTCTGGGGATGGAACTCCTTGTCATGCTTGCATAACAAGCACTTTTAGCCAATGAGCCATCGTGCTAGCTCATGTGTCACAAAATTAATCTGTAAAGATAATAAGGAAATGGATTCAGACCAACTCCTTCAGAATGTCCCTCTTCTCTAGACAAAAGGCCCAGAAAGAAAAATAAAACCCTTAACTGTTCAACCTAGTCAAGCAAATCAGATTTTGGTTTCATGGACCACTGTCTGTTATGACTCATTCTTGGCCCTCCCAGCTTTTATGTTGGCTTTTGATTTCTTTTCAATTTTCTCATTTATGTCTTTAGCTGTTCACTATTCTAATGGCCAGAGCACCTGTTCCCATTTCTCTAACTTTTCTAGCCACTAATACCCACAGTACCCTGGACTTCTGTTTTATAACATATCACATGCCAATTTCTTTGTCAGTGTCTTTCTTCCAAAGAGCTTTTAGTTAACAAGAAGGCCAAAATGATTTCTGCTTCCATTCATTATCTATCACCTCACCAGCAAGTGACATAGCTCCCAGCACATAGCAGACATTCAGTAGATATTTATTGGATACATACAGTGCTGTTTCTGATACGTATTAGTAAATAACAAAATTTATTTGTCCCATTCTTAGTGCAATGAAACTTTTTTTTTTACACAAAATGTGTTGTTAAAACATAATGGACTCCTAGGCGGGGGTGGGGGATGGGGCGCACACCTTCTTTAATCCCAGCACTTGGGAGGCATAGGCAGGCAAATTTCTGTGAATTTGAGGTCAACCTACTCTACATAGTAAGTACAAGGACAGCCAGACCTGAGATAGAAACCTTATCTCTAAAAACTTTAAAAAAAAAACAAAACAAACAACAACAACAAAAAACCTCCAGGGAAAGTACAAACAAGAAATTTTAAATCTTGAAAATGTAACTTGTAACTTCCTGTTTTCGCACATGACAATGTTTAGGGTCACTAGATCTGCTCAATAGCCCTCCTGACCATCCCACACTAGCACTTCCTACCCTTTGTTCTCTGAAGTTCCAGTGTATGAGTCTTGGGGAATCACTAATATACAAGAAGCTTATGGGTCAGAAGAAGAAGGAGAAGGAGAGAGGAGGGAGGAGGGAGGAAGGAGGAAGGAAGGAAGGAGAAGGAACAAAGGAGAAGGAAGGAGAAGGAAGGAGGAAGGAGGAGGAGGAGAAGAAGAAGAAGGAGGAGGAGGAGGAAGAAGGAGGAAGAAGGAGGAAGAAGGAGGAAGAAGGAGGAAGAAGGAGAAGAAGAAGAAGAAGAAGAAGAAGAAGAAGAAGAAGAAGAAGAAGAAGAAGAAGAAGAAGAAGAAGAAGAAGAAAAGAAAGAAAGAAAGAAAGAAAGAAAGAAAGAAAGAAAGAAAGAAAGAAAGAAAGAAAGGAAGAAAGAAAGAAAAGAAAATGGGTCAGCAGTTAAGACCACTGGCTACTCCCTCAGAGCACCCAGGTTTAATTCCCAGAAACCACATAGCAATTCACAACTGTCTGGTACTCCAGTTCTAGGAGATCCAATACCCACACACAGACGTGTATGCAAGCAAAACATCAATGTACATAAAATAAAGATAAATACATGTACTGGTTAGTTTTGTGTCAACTTGACACAGCTGGAGTTATCACAGAGAAAGGAGCTTCAGTTGAGGAAATGCCTCCATGAGATCCAACTGTAAGGCATTTTCTCAATTAGTGATCAAGGGGGAAGGCCCCTTGTGGGTGGGACCATCTCTGGGCTGGTAGTCTTGGGTTCTATAAGAGAGCAGGCTGAGCAAGCCAGGTGAGGTAAGCCAGTAAAGAACATCCCTCCATGGCCTCTGCATCAGCTCCTGCTCCCTGACCTGCTTGAGTTCCAGTCCTGACTTCCTTTGGTGATGAACAGCAGCATGGAAGTGTAAGCCGAATAAATCCTTTCCTCCCCAACTTGCTTCTTGGTCATGATGTTTGTGCAGGAATAGAAACCCTGACTAAGACAATACATAATAGATAAAAAGAGAAGACTTTCTTTGAATCTCTCTGTAGTGGTTGAACAAGAGAGTTGGCAAGTCTCTTCAGTTAATGAAAAAGAAAAGAAAAAAAAAGTCACCTAACCAAGGCCATTTTTCCTTGATTGCCTCCATTATAGAGACTCAGGCTAACAAAAACTTAATTAAGTTAAACCAAATTTCATATATCACTTCTAATATTTTTAAAAATTATTGTATTTTATGTGCATTGGTGTTTTGCCTGCATGTAGGTCTATATGGGGGTTCAGGTCTTGGATTTACAGTTGTGAGCTGCCATCTGAGTACTGGGATTTGAACCCAGGTCCTCCGGAAGAACAGCCAGTGCTCTTAACCACTGAGCCATCTCTCTAGCCCCCACTTCTAATATTTTTGTTAGAGAAGATTTATTCAAAAGTATATTAGTCCACTCAGGTGGCTATAACATTTCCATTCACTGGGCAATTTTTTTGTCTGGAGGATGGAAAGTCAAAAACCAAAGTCCTAGTAGATCCAGTGTTGGGTAAGGGCCCTCCTTCTTAGGTGGTTCACCTCCTCTCTTTGTCCTCACACGATGAAGAAGCAAAATAAGCTTGCTTGGTCCTCCTTTATCTCAGGGCATTTACTGTATTAATAAGGGATCTCCCCTCTTGATCTAATCACCTCTCAAAGGCCTTACTTCTTAAACTATCACCGGGGAGTTAAGAGTTCAGCATATGAATTGGCCCAGGGGAGCACATTTCACACCCCATAGCAGACAGTTTTTTCAAACCATGATCATTACTACTTGTCAGATTTTAGAGTTAGGGAGAAATATTAAAATTCCAAGTTTATTGCCACCACAAACAAGTCAACTTCTGAGCTTGACCGTCTTGACTCCATCTGTTACTTACCCCACCCCACTTGCCAGGTTTTGTCCCTAACTTTGTTTTCCTCTGTCTGTTTCCTCCTTCTACCTCTTCTCCACTTCCCTCCTCATTGTTTCTCTCACTCTGGCTCTCTGCAGTCTCCTTATAGCATCCGGGAGATTGATGATCTTCTGAAATCCACTGCTCTAGTATCCACTACCCAAATTATATGAGGGAATCAATCATGCCACTCTGTGCAAGCATTCTTGGTTCTTGGATCAAATACATATTCAACTCTTGTTTAATATAGTGAGTAACCTCTGGTTGGCTGGGGTTTTTTCCCTAATTTACCTGAGCTAGTACTCCTGTTAGTATAGTTTATTCCTCTTGTAGCTATGCTTCCTAGTCTCAAATCCAGGTACTATTTATGTATTTTTGTGTGTCTGACTCTCCTGATGTATTTAAAGAAATACTATCTATGCATATATGAAATATTCAGAACATAGACTAAAACATGGTGAACATTTGTGTTTCACCCATGCTTGAATGGACCTTATTTGAGAAAGACTCAGGGTACTTATATCACAGTAGCAATTTAGCAAGTGTTTATTAACCATGGGAACCAGACAATATGCTGGGCAGATCACAAAGATAAAACAAAACAAAACAAACAAAAAAAACCCTAATGCTAATTTTCATGAGCAGCATTTGTTCTATTGATAGTCCTAATGGCAAGGAATAACTGTTTTTCTAGATGATCCTTTATTATCATCTCTACTGCTTTGTTGGTTTCTTTTGGTTAATAAGTAGTATTGGCTGGCTTGAACTTGCCACGTGACACCGGCTGTCTCAAACTTATAGCAACTCTTCTGCATTCCCTGAGTGCTGGAATTACAGATTTGTGCTAACATTTCAGTGTGTGCTGAGCCATTTTCTCTATGAGCTCATCCTGCCCTGGAATTCTATTTATAGACCAGACCGGCCTCGAATTTATCAAGATCCTCCTGCCTCTGCCTCCTGAGTGCTGGAATTAAAGGGTTTGCCTCCATGCCTGGCTGCTAAGCCACCTGGTTAGCTATTGTATATACCCTGATATCCCAGGGGAAAGTACCTTTTTGTAATGGCTACTATATATTGTTTTCTTCAGAAGAACAGAAGCAGATTTTGCATTCATAGGTCTGTATGATTCCCTTTCTCTTGAGTAAATTTAATAGAGACTGTCAAAATTATAACTTTTCCTATTATTTAAAATAAATTAGAGATGGTGAGACCGCTCAGCAGTTAAAGCATTTACCATGCAAGTGTGAGAACTGGAGTTTGGACCCTCAGAACCTGAGTCAGTACTGAGTGGGTGTGGCCACTGGCCTGTAATTCCAACCTTACAAGGTGGCAGGATTCCCAGAGCAAACTAGTGACCTGTAAATTTTATTTTTTTAAAGGAAGAAGGAAAAAGCAAGCAAGCAAGCAAGCAAACAAAAACAAAACTACATGTTGTCATTCCCCAAATTCTCAGTTCTCCAAGTTCTCAGAAGCTTTAAACCTTGAGCTGGTTCCAGTCTTTTTGGTTTTCTTTTTCTGGCTTTGTGAGTTGGTGGTTTTGTCCACCAACATTTCCTCTTTGGGTGTTAACAGGATGGGAGGATTAAACTTTAATTGTAAAGGTGTCAGAGACATCTACACTTAGTTTAGGGCCATTCTCACCAGTTGCTCCTCAGATCTGGCTGGATTTATCACTGGCTTATGATTTAGTGAAAACATATAGAAAAGAGACAAACTTTTTTCTTTTTTCTTTTGGTGTTTGTTTGTTTGTTTGTTTTGGGGTTGGTTTATCTATGTAGCTCTGGCTGTCCTAGACCTTGCTCTGTAGACCAAGCTGATCTTGAACTTAGAGATCTACCTGCCTCTGCCTCCCAAGTGTTGGGATCAAAGGCATGTGCTACCACTACCTGGCTGAGGCAAACTTTTTAAATGTTCTCACTAGAAGATAATAGAGAACATTTTCTAAAACAAACTATGAAGTTCTAATATAAATGATGCCTGAGAATCAAAAGGAGGAGAGAGTGGAGCTTAAGAAAGATATGGTTAATTAGCTAAAGAGGCATCTTTATTTTTGTTCTGACAAGTACTATCCCTTCTGGAGGATGCCTAGCAGCCAGAATGTGAAAATGGATACATGGGAAACAAGAGTACAGAGAGACAGATTAGTCTTCTGACAGCATTGCTTGTTTCACCAGTGTTGGCCTTCTGTATGGAGTTCTTTGGTGCCACACACCCTTTACCTGATCAGCCATATTGAGATGCAACTGTCAACAAATACAGGATGTTTATAGCTAAGGAAAGGTCGGCATTTTTAGTTTAATAGCAACCAGAATTCACAAAACTTCGCCTTACTATCTCAAAATTTCTTTCCCTTCTAGATTTGACTCACCATTCTGACTATAAAATCAAGGTTAATTGGTTATTATAAAAGCTTTTTACTTTTATTTTATGACCTTTATTGGGGGTGGGGGCTATACCTTAACACATGTGTGGAGTTCAGGGCACAACTGTAGAGTCACACAGGAATTGAACTCAGGTCAACAGGCTTTGCAGCACCAACCAAGTTATTTAACTGTCCCTCAAATTTTTAGTAAATCATTAATCTCCCAATAATTTTAAGATAAAAATTCTTCCAAAATTATTAGTATAATAGCATACTATAGATAATTTTTATGTTGAATGAGAGCATCACTTAATTTCTTTTTAATTTGATAAGGAAAATTAAAGTTCTTCTATATTTTTAATTTTAATGCCAAAATTTAAGTATTTAAATAATGGGCTTCAGTTTTAATTTGATGATGGTAAAATATTTGCCTGGTATATAAAAGGCCCTGGGATTCAGTCTTCAACACTCACCTCCCCCATGACACACACACACACACACACACACACACACACACACACACACACACAGAGAGAGAGAGAGAGAGAGAGGGAGAGAGAGAGAGAGAGAGAAGACAAAAAAGAAAGGACAAGGCTGATTGAGCTATTAAATTTATGAATTGCTTCACCTGCCATCACAAACATTCTCATTTTTTTCATGTTTTCACATTATCTTTCTTATATCCACTAATATTGCCACCTAAAAATAAGACCTTTTAAGAGCACTACATTCCAGGTCCAAATATACTGGAATTCTTTATAGTCTTTACAGATATTTGAAATTCTCATTATTAAAGCTGACTATCTTAATCAGTGTTCTGCTGGTATGAAGAGACACCATGACCACAGCAGCTCTTATAAAGGAAAACATTTACTGGGGCTGGCTTACAGTTCAGAGATTTAGTCCATTATCATCATGGCAGGGAGCATGGTAGCACATAGACAGACATGTGCTGGAGAAGTAGCTGGGAATTCTACATCCAGATCTGCAGGCAGCAGGAAGAGACACTTGGCCTGGCATGGGCTTTTGAAAACTTAAAGCCCATCCACAGTGACACACTTCCTCTAACAAGGCCACACCTAATCCTTTCAAATAGTGTAACTACTTGGTGACCAAGTATTCAAACCTCTGAGCCTCTGAGGGCCATTCTGATTCAAACCACCTCATGGTCCTTTGACGTTATGTTTCAATTAGTGACAAAATTACTGAAAATATGGAGTATCTGACCATACAGCAAACACACTACCTGAACATGGATCAGAACCAAAGTCTGAAATTCCTAGCTTAGGAGATATGAAACAAATGACTTTCAAAGAGAAGGTATTGGGACAGGGGGCTTGTGCTGGCATCTACTCCATGCCTTGTACAACTTTAAGGGCAAGACCCTAAACATAGATCTCATGCTTTAGTTTCATCATTTGTAGACTCAGATAATTCTAATTCCCATTACAATCTCCTCTCTTGGGTACTGAGCTCTGATTACAGGGACGTGTAGAACTTGGAAAAACAGTGCTGCATAGTTTGATGCACTTTCATTTGTAATTATTATATAATCTTTATATGCAGTACATATTCTTGATGTTTCCTTTCATTAGAGAAATGCAGAAGGATTTACAAAATTATATGCATGTATATTCATTAAAGCGTTATCTCTGGAAATTGTGTGTGTGTATGTGTTTGTGTGTGTGTGTGTAAAACATTTCCAGTATGCAAAATAAAAAAATTAGTAAGTTTTCAAACAAGTTGGTTGAGCTAGAATTATGCTGTGATACAACATTATAAACACATCTCTAGAGCAGTCATTCTCAACCTTGCTAATGGTTTGACCCTATAATACACTATTCATGTGGTGACCCCCTAGCCATAAAATTATATCATTGCTACTTCATAACTGTAATTTTGCAACTGGTATGAATCATAATGTAATATCTGTGGTTTTGATGGTCTTAGGCAACTTCTGTGAAAGGGTGGCTTGATACGCAAAGGGATTGTGACCCACAGGCTGAGAACTACTGCCCTAGTGACTGAGTACTTAACAGTCTTACATAACTGTATTTACACTTTAAAAAGTATCACAACTAGACGTTTCATTTTATTTTTACCTGTGGCTTATTTTACCTGGGAGCAGCTTTATGCATCCATAAAGTACCTCCATTCAAATTCTTTTTATTATTTTTGGTTTTGTTTTGTGTTTTGTTTGTTTTGTTTGTCTTGAGACAGAGTCTGGCTACATAGCTCTGGTTGTCCTGAAACTCACTATATAGACCAGGCTGGCTTCATACTCACAGAGGTCTGCCTGCCTCTTCCTCCCAAAGGCTGAGATTAAAGGCCATCACTACCATGCTTGGGCTCTTTCTACCTCTCCCCCTCCTTCCCCTCCCCCTTCCCTCTCCCTCTCTCTCTCTCTCTCTCAATTAATTTATGAAATAACAGGTTTCCTTATGGATGTTTTTCAAATAATCTTAGTTTTGGTTGAACCTCCTCTCCCCCATCTCCCTGCTTAAAGTTTTTTTTATTCCCAGCATTCACCCCATCTACTTTCTTAGGACATTTCTTCTATTATACCTCTTCCTTAAAGCTTTCCCCCCTTTCATGGCCTCCTTCCAACTTCTTGTCCTCTACATATACTTACTACCACATAAACAGATACATAAAACTCAGAACCTAGGACCTGCATGAGAGAAATCATGCATTATTTATTATTCTGAGCCAGGGTCACCTCATTTGATATATTTTCCAGCTCCATCCTCTTACCTGAAAAGTTCATAATTACATTTCTCTTTGTGGTTGAATAAAGTTCCATTGAGTATATGTATCACATTTTTTCTTTCCCCAGACAAGATCTGATGTGCTTCAGGCTGGCTTTGAACTTCTATGTATTCCAGACTAGCTTTGAATTCTTTTTTCTTTTTTTTTTTTTTTTTTTTTTTTTTGGTTTTTCGAGACAGGGTTTCTCTGTGTAGCCCTGGCTGTCCTGGAACTCACTCTGTAGACCAGGCTGGCCTTGAACTCAGAGATCCACCTGTCTCTGCTTCCTAAGTGCTGAGATCAAAGGCATGTGCCACCACGCCTGGCTCATGTTTAGGTTCTTTATCTGGGTTTTAATCAGATTATTTGCTTCCTAGCTTTGGGGGTTGAGTTCTTTGTATATTTTGGACATAAACCTCTTAACAGATGCATAGTTTAAAAATAGTTTCTCCCATCCTACATGTCCTTCATTCTGTTTACTGTTTTCTTGGCTATGCCATTCAAGTTTGGTATAATTCTGTCTTCTTGGTTTTTTGTTTTTTAAAGATTTATTTATTAATTATATGTAAGTACACTGTAGCTGTCTTCAGACACACCAGAAGAAGGCATCAGATCTCATTAAGGATGGTTGTGAGCCACCATGTGGTTGTTGGGATTTGAACTCAGGACCTTCGGAAGAGCAGTCAGTGCTCTTAACCGCTGAACCATCTCTCCACCCCCTTGTCTTCTTGTTTTGATTGCCTGTACTCTGGGGAACGTATCCAAAAAAATCATTCCCAGAAGAATGACATGAAGCATATCTTGTTCTGTTGGTAGCTTTATCATTCCTGGACTTATAGTTAAGTCTTTAATTCATTTTCAGTTGATTTCTTTTTTTTTAAGATTTATTTATTATTATACATAAGTGCACTGTAGCTGACTTCAGACGCACCAGAAGAGGGTGTCAGATCTCTTTACGAGTGGTTGTGAGCCACCATGTGGTTGCTGGGATTTGAACTCAGGACCTTTGGATGAGCAGTCAGTGCTCTTACCCCCTGAGCCAACTCACCAACCCTTCAGTTGACTTCTATATATGATTATGAAATGAGGTCATTCACAGATACATTGTGTGATATTCTGTTTTCCCAACACTTTTTTATTGAAAAGACTATTAATTGGGTATTCTTGGCAACTTTTTGGAAAATCAGTTGGGTATCAATGTGCGAATTTATTTCTAGGTTCCCTGGTCTGTCCCATTGGTCTGTCTATTTATATGCTGGTAGTATGCTGCTTTGGTTAAAAACAACTTTGAAGTCCTGTAGTATGGGTTGGCTATTTAGGGTCTTTCTATTTCCACATGGACTTTTGAATTTTTTTTATTTTTCTAAAGAATGTCATTGATATGTTGATAGGATTGCATTGATTCTCTAGATTAATATATGTAGAATGGACATCTTAACAGTATTTTTCCAATCTATGAACATGTGATATCTTTCTATTTCTTTTTTCTGATTCCTGCCATTTATACAGGAATTTCTCTGGTTCCAACTTCTATTATAATGCAGCTATTAAAATATAAGTTTTCATAGTCTTTCTGTTGAGTATTATTTTAACTATGGGTTGTCCTGGTTTTATATACTGAGGTGCCATGCTTCTATACAAAATTTGCTGAGGGTTTAGGGAAGAATGAATGTTAAATTGTTTTCAAATCCCTTTACTGTGTCTATTAAAGTGATTCACTTTATTCTGTTAATGTGATACATTTATAGATGTCTGGACATTGAAAGAAATTTGCATCTCAAGGATGAATGCCACCTAACCATAGCAAATCACCTTTACAAAATGTTTCACATTTTATGTTTGTGTGTACTTGTGTATGGGTGTAGGTGTGGGCACACACACACAACTTGTTAGGCTTGATGGCAAGCACCATTACCCACTGAGTTATCCTACAGACACCAAAGCACCTGACTATGCTAACTGTGTGCACTACCACTGAGCTGTATTCATAGCCCACAAGAAATATTTATTTCATTTTATAGAAAAAATAGGTTAAAAAACTGAAATCTATATCTATTGTCTTAAACTTTTATCCCAGTGGTCTTTCATTAACTTTATATTCAAAGAAGGAATATATCTGAAATCTTACTTTGATTCTAAATACAATAAAGAACACTACTGAAACAAAACAAAAATGAAAAAATAGAAAATCTGAAAAGACCAATGAGTAAGGAATTTGAGTCAGTAATAGAATCTCTCCCATAGTGGAAATCCCAGAACCTTATATTTGAGGCCTTGAATTCAACCCTTACCAGGAGAAGATTTCTTTCCTTGTATACAAAAACATTCTTCAGGGCCCATAAGATGGCTCAGCAGGTAAAGTGCTTGCCGCCAAGCCTCCCAATGACTTCTGTCTCTAGGACACACATCGTGAAGAGAGAGAATCAACTTCCTAGTCTGTGTGAATAACATGTACTTTCCTCCTAATAAAACATTGGCTTATAGCAGTTAAATTTTTAATTGCAATTTAGTAATTTCTATTTTCTAAGATAACATTCTTTAGCTGCATCATTTTAGCAGATTTTGATTATATTTTATTATAAAATGGACTATTACTGTTGCAAATAAAATATATAAAATATTTCAATATGTAAATGTTTTTATTGAGATATGGTCTGTAGCCCAGGCTGATTTAAAACTTACAGCAGTACTCCTTCCTCAGCCTCCTAAGTGCTGTAATTAGAGACATGAACCACTACACTAAGCTGCAACTCTCCTGTTTAAGAAATAAAAAAGGATTTGGTAGTACAGAGATGCAGATTAGTGCATCTCTCAACCTCTGTCACAGAAACTTCTATTTGCAGTGGACAATGATTAACTAAAAGACCCACAAATGGCCAAAGAGGTGCACAGAATAAGACACTGCAGAACACTCAACCCTAAATGGAATATCTTTACTGAACATTCTCCCTCCTCCCCAAACTCAGGGATCTCTTGGAAGAGGGAATGGAAAGACTATAAGAGCCAATGGTGTGAATAAGTACAAACAAACAGTAGCTTCTAGACATACAGGACAGCTGCACATATAAACTCACAGCAGTCATTAACATACACAAGCCCTGTGCAAGCTCAAGCCAGACCAAATCCTAGAATGAGGAAGGAAAGTAGACAGGGTCCCACCCCTAGCTGAGGAGCTACTTGCAAATGATAACTGCTGGGAAGGAGAATCTGTTTTCTTTGAAAGACTTGCTGCTGTTAGGTTGACCATACTCTAGTGGAAGACTACACATCCATAAATACATATACTGAATGAGTAGGGGAAAAAACACACAAAGTTGGGTGGTCAGGAAAGAAGAGTGATCTGGAAGTAGTTAGGGGAGGGAGTGAATATGATCAGAACTTAATTCTCAAAGAATTAAAAGATAGGAAAAATGGAGAAAGAATTTGGTGTTTCTATAATAATATTTTCAGTAACATATATCTTTTACTACATTGGAGAGAAGAGGAAAGGAATTATACACAACTTGAAGCAGCTTTCCTTTAACTCACTGCCAGTTAATCTTGATTAACTTCCAGGAATGCTTCTTATGTAATGAGTATCATCCATTCTCTAACTTTATTTTTTCTAAAGGAAATATATAATAAATCACAGTAAGCTAAAAAGCATCAGCTGTCCTCTTCAGAAGGGTCATTTGTGTCTCTTATCTAGTTCAGAAATTTTTGCCTGTTTCTATCCGGAAACAATTCATTTTTAAAAACTCTTAGTGATGTAACATGACAGGCAAGGTTCCTACTGTCATTGAGCTTACATGCTAATGCAATGAGTAGACAATACATACGAATGAAATTCATTTCAGAAAATAAGGACTTTGAAGTGAGGGGAATGGAATAGAGTACTGAGAAAGGGAGTATCTACTCCATTCCCTGCAGCTCTAGGGATTGACCCCAAGGCCTTGTGCATGCTCGGCAGTCACCGAGCTACATCTGTAGCCAGGTGAAGCCTTCTTCAGAGGCATCTGACCAGGTTGACCCCTAAACTATGGGGTGAAGACACAGCTCTGTAGGAAACTGAGGTGGAAGCTTCTGCGGTACTGGTTTGTTTCCCTGAGACCATTCACTCGTCAATAAAAAGGTATTTGCTTAAATAAAATTGAGCAGAGTTCAGAAATGTTCAAGAACTTTCTTTGCCTGTATAGTCAAACCTCAAAGCATTGTTCCATAATGGATAGACGTCAACAGATTTATCTCCTAATATTCCTTTTATAAAATTTTCTTCTTGGTTGTCCAATATAGCATTGGTACAACCCTTCCCTGCCCTTAATTTATAACTGGCATATTTTTTCATTCCTTCCATCATTTCTTTTTTTGTTTTTTTGTTTGTTTTGTTTGGGGTGGGGATTGTATTTTTGCAACAGGGTTTCACTATGTAACTCTAGCTCTCCTGGAACTTTATTATACTGGCTATAAGATTTTAAATTAAATTTCTACTTAAGTGTCCAGCTTTTGCCTATAATTGTTATATGATTTTCTTTTTTTTATTAGATATTTTCTTTATTTACATTTCAAATGCTATCCCCTTTCCTGGTTTCCCTTCTAAAAACCCCCTACCTCGTTCCCCCTCCCCCTGCTCACCAACCCACCACTCCAGCTTCCTGGCCCTGGCATTCCCCTACACTGGGGCATAGAGCCTTCACAAGACCAAGGGCCTTTTCTCCCATTGATGACCAACAAGGCCATCCTCTGCTACATATGCGGCTAGAGCCATGGGTTCCTCCATGTGTACTCTTTGGTAGGTGGTTTAGCCCCTGGGAGCTCTGGGGGTACTGGTTGGTTCGTGTTGTTATTCCTCCTATGGGGCTGCAAACCCCTTCAGCTGTCCTGGAACTTTCTACGTAGACCAGGTTGGCCTCAAACTCACAGAGATCTGCCAGCCTCTACCTCCCAAGTGTTAGATCAGCATAATTATTTTTGGGGTATACTGTGAACCCCTTTAAAAATAATTATACCTAAGCTCCTTGCATAATCATTATATTAATTCACTAACTTCTTTCCCAAAATGGACAAAAGCTACTGATTTTTAATCATCAAACAGTGGTTCTCAATCTGTGGGTTACAACTTGGGGGGTATTCATTGAACAGCCCTTTCACAGGGGTCACTCTATGACCATTAGAAAACAGATATTTACATTATGATTCATAACTAGCAAAATTGTAGTTATGAAGTAGCAACAAAAATAATTTTATGGTGGGGAATCACCACAACATGAGGAACTGAATCAAAGGGCCACAGCATTAGGAGAGTTCAGAACCATTGATATAAAACATGGTACAATGGAGCAAAACATGAGTGCCATAGAACTAGAGTAGGGTTAACTATAGGATTGAAGGAAGGGTGGATTTAGGGATAGGGGATTAGTCTGAAACCAGCAAAAGTCCTTTAATGCCAAACTAAGGAAAGGAATTCAGAAGTTATTCTGTTAAAGGAAAGGTAGTGTGATGGTTTGAATAAGAATGACCCTTATAGGCTCATAGATTTAAATGTCTAGTCACTAGGTAATGACACTATTTGAAAGGATTAAAAGGATTAGGAGTTATGGTCTTGTTAGAGGAAGTGTGTCACTGGGGGTGGACTTTGAGGTTTTCAAAGCCATGTCAAGCCCATAAACTTTCTGCTTACAGATCAAGGTATAGCTCTGCCTGCCACCATGTTCTCTGCCATGATGATAATTTAATTAAGCCTCTGAAACTGTAATCAATCCCCTAACTGAATACTTTCTGAGAGTTGTCTTGGTCATGGAGTCTCTTCACAGCAATAGAACAGTGACTAAGATAGAGGATTATACTGGGAGTGGGATATTGCCATGACAGGCTTGACCATGCTAGTTAGTGGAATGTGAGCTTTGGGACTTTGGATTAGGAAAGCAGTTGAATACTTAAAGCAGGGCTTAATGGGCCATACTAGTAAGTGCATGGATGACAATGGAGCTAAGAGCAATGTAAATTATTATGGCCTGGCTCAAGAAGTTCCAGAGGGGAAGAATATTAGTAACTGTCCTAGAGACTATTCTTGTGAAATTTCGGGAAAGAATGTGGCTGCTTTTTGCCTGAGGCTAAAATGAAGAGTTTTGTACTGATGGCTGGCATTAGCAGGAAAAGATTTCAATATAGCCTAATATTAGACTATATCTGTCATGTGGTTATTAGTAGTCACTCCTATGCATATCTACAATGAAAAGGAGCAAGCTGGACAAAGAGATATACAAAATGTGTAGTGTGAAAAGCAATACCAGGAAGTATAATGGAGCTCAAAGCAATACAAAGTTTTTGGTTTTGTTTCTAAAGATTTATTTATTTATATATGTAAGTACATTGTAGCTGTCTTTAGACACCCGAGAAGAGGGCATCAGATGGTTGTGAGCCACCATGAGGTTGCTGGGAATTGAACTTAGGACCTTTGGAATAGCAGTCAGTGCTCTTAATGGCTGAGCCATCTCTCCAGCCCAAAAAGCTTTTTGTTTTTTGTTTTTTAAAGCCTGATGGTAAATGGGATAAATGGAGTAGTGATTTGAGGGCAAGATCCCAACCTGCTAAGCTTCTAACTTGTGAAAAGGAGTTAAAGGGAGGCTTAAGCAGCAGAAGGGAAATATCAGCAACAAAAGGTGGTGTGAATGGAATTGGAAGGGGCTACGTGCCAGCCCCACTTGACTGCAGAACTTGGCAGTTTTGACTATGTGATTTTGATATTAGAGTCAGGGAATACAATGAAGAGACTGTGGAATCTGCCTCCACATCTAATGGAAGCTACCATGATCAGGCTTGTGTCAGGGGTATACCTGCATTGAGATCCAGGGAGGACACTCTATAAGAAGCTGTGAAAGTGAAACCTAGATTTTGTTGGAGACCCCAATATGTTAGAGATGCCAGAGTTATGGGATACTTGTCAAGAAAAGTTGCAGACTGGGTGTGGAACTAGCCAAAGAAAGAAAAGTATGTTGTAGTCAACAAAGCTGAAAAGACTTGGAGATCTGAAGAGTGTTTTGACATCAGACATAGAGATTCAGCATTTGGAGTTTGTCCTACTGGTTTTTGGTTTTGCTTTGGTCCAGTATTTTCTCACTATGCCCCTTGCCTCCCTTTTGGAATAGTAATGTATATTCTGTGCCACTGTGTGTTGGAAGTATGTGATCTGCTTTTGATTTTGGTTTTACAGGGAAGAAATTGCCTTGAGTCTCAGAAGAGACTTTGAACTTTGGACTTTTAAAATGATAAACTGGCGATGGTGGTGCATGCCTTTAATCCCAGCACTTGGGAGGCAGAGGCAGGCGGATTTCTGAGTTTGAGGCCAGCCTGGTCTACAAAGTGAGTTCCAGGACAGCCAGGGCTATACAGAGAAACCCTGTCTCGAAAAACCAAAACCAAACAAACAAATAAATAAATAGAAATTAAAATGATAAACTATGGGGACTTTTGAAATTGAAATTAATGTCTTTTTGCATTATGATATAACTACAAGATTATATGGTCTGGGGAGTGGTTGTGGTGGTTTGAATAAGAATGGCCCTAATAGGCTCATATATTAAAATGATTAGCAATCAGGGAGTGGCACTATTTGAAAGGATTAGGAGGTTGTGGCCTTGTTAAAAGTATATCACTGGTAGTGAGCATTGAGGTTTCAAAAGCCTATGCCAAGCCCAGACTCTCTGCTTCTAGATCAGGATGTAGCTCTCAGCTATGCCTCCAAGGACCATGCCTGCCTGCTGCCATGCTGTCTGCTATGATGGATGGAACTATAAGCAAGCCCACAATTAAATGCTTTCTTTTATAAGAATTGCCTTGGTCATGGTATCTCTTCATAGCAATAGGACAGTAAGGGTTTGATACTTAATATCTGTTACTTCAGAAAGGAGATGGCAGAGGAAATAAATGCATACAGCAGAGTATTATGTGTGGATGTTTTTTTAAATTACTTTTGTATTTATTTTGTATGTGTGAGATGAATAGGTCACGTATTCTTATCACAGTACATTTGTTCAGGTCAGAGGACAACTTACAGACATTAGTCCTTGGGACCAAACTCATTGTCAAGCTCAGGGGCAAGCACCTTTAATCACTAGGCCATCTCACTTGCCCAGGAGTTGATTTTTAAGGGCAGCAATACCTGTCTAACTGGCTCCCTAAGAGATGGGAGTGGTGAAAAATAAGGCCAACAGAAAGGTATCTAAAGATTTAGCAGAATCTAAAGGACTAAAAAGCTGAAATCCCTGGTTTTGAATGTTTGTTACCCTGCTTTGAAAAAGACAATTTCCATTTTCTAGTTTTCTTTCCTATGGCCTGCAAACGTAATTTTTGAAATGCTCTTCTTTATGGTAGTGTTTGTAAAACTTGATTGCACCTGGAAATAAAATGAGAACTTTAAATACTATTGATGTCTGGGATCCAAAACCAAATATTCAGAATTATCTGGTCTAGGATCAATAGCTGGGACCAGGTGTTCAAATGCAAGAGCCTCTGGATGACATGTCACTTTCAAGCCATATGCAGCCCCCAATAAACTTATGAACATTTCTGTATTGATTTTCTTACTGTTGTAATAGTAACAACTAAAGGGAAGAAATATTTTGGCTCACAATTTCAGAGATTTCAGCTCTTCAAGGTAATGAGAGTGTAAGGTGAAGCTACCAGATCAGGAAGCAGAAAAGAGATGGACAGCACCAGGAGTAAGTGTAACTAACAAAGGCCTGCCTCAGGTACCTATTTCACTAGTCATTGTCAGCCTCCAAAAGGCTAACGACCTTCAAAAAGTGCCACTAACCAGAGAACAAATGCTCACAAAACATGCCTGAGAGGGACAATTCAAACTCATTATATTTCAGTGACTATGCTATGTCCCTTCCATATATAATCTCATTCAATCATAACTCTAAAAGAGAACAAACAAATACTCTCAAGATCCAGTACTGATGTATTGAATCTATTGAAGACTTCAAAACAACAAACTGGCTGTAAAGGCTAGAGAACTTCACAAAAGATGTAAGCCTTTTCCTTGTATATAATCTCTTAATATTTCAGTGTCAAGTTGCTTAAAACTACTGTGGCTCAAACCAAATAAGGCTACAAGTTTGCTTCTCTGATCAAGTTGTTAGAAATTCAGAAGTGAGAGCCCTGGTCTTCAGTTACATGATTAGGGAATCCTTAAGCAGAAATGATAGTAGACACATCAGTGTGTGCTTAGAACAGTAACCAGTGAGGTGGGTGGTGCAGGAATCCCAGGTATAGATAACACCAACACTTAGGAAGCTGAGGCTGGAAGATATTAAGGTTGAGGCCATCCTGAACTCCATGGTGAGAGGCTCAGAAAACAAAAATAATACTGCCAGGATTAAAACCATGTGAAAATATATTAACAAGTTAAGACTCTTAGCAGTTTTCCAGACTTAATTAGAAATGAATAAAATGACATATAAAGCTGTTTGGTTACATTTCAAATCCAATTATTTGAAGTTTTACACATCTAAAATATGATAGAAACTTTAAATTTGTGAATGCTTATATCTATGACTGAAAAGTAAAATTTTTAAATCTATGTTTATTTCCATCTTTTTGTTTTGTTTTGTTTTGTTTTGGTTTTTTTCGAGACAGGGTTTCTCTGTGTAGCCCTGGCTGTCCTGAACTCACTTTGTAGACCAAGCTGGCCTCGAACTCAGAAATCTGCCTGCCTCTGCCTCCCGAGTGCCACCACGCTCCGCCTCTTTTTTTTTTTGAATTTCTTCTTGGTTTTACTCCCTGTCAGTTAGCACCTCACATACCTGCATAGAAAATTCATAGCAGATTTTTGCAATTAACAAAGCTTGAAAAAGCCCTTTTTAAAATGTGTGTGTATAAGTGAGCCTTCTCTCTTTATTCCATGTGGGACTGGAGACTGAGCTCAGTCATGAGGCTTGGCAGCACGTGGTGCTGTTCGTTACCAGCAGCACCACCTTGCTGTCCCTTTTAACATTTTTTTAAATTCAAGATCCTGTTTTTAAGACTTTATATTTTAGTTTCTGTTTTATTTATTAGATATATGCATAATATAAATATATTAGGATATATTTACATTCTAGTCCTTTGTATTTAGAATATCCATGTTTTAGACCAAGTGGCTATTTGACACATACACTAGTATAGTGAGTATTGAGTTTTTGGACCACTGTGTTTCTAGCACACAGATGTCTTTAGTGTATCATAATGAATGTAAATCACTTGTGAAAAACTAAAATATCACAGTATATATTTCTACTAGTTATAAAGCCATACAAGTTATATATACAAAGCAAAATCTCTTATATTGAAAAAAATTGCCCCTCTCCTAAAAAATGCTTTTCTTTTTTACACTTAACCCCCAAATAAAAATGGTTTTTACAGTTTTTAGTTTAAGTGAAAGTTTATTTAATAGCATTAATTCTAAGGCAAAGACCTAAGTTTACTAGAATTATAAACCTTCAAAGCCACACTTTTCAGCAGACTTAAATACTAAGGAAAGTACAATTGTCTGCTGAAAATTCTATTTAAGAACTAGGGCTTTCAACACCAAGACATGCCAAATTACGTTTGGGTCTTTGAAAACCCAGCTCTTGGGAATGAATTCCAAGCCATGACTGTTGAAAACACACGTGCTTTAGTTTAGTAACCCATCTTATTGAAAAAAAAAAATGCATGCTTAACAGAGATGGGACATTTCTCGTTTACATACCTTCATTTTTGGAAAGCTAAAATGTTGCATACTGTGGCATACATACATAACCCATCTTTTAAAATACCACCTGGAAGTATAGTTTGAAATGCTTCATTTTCCTATATAGCCCTTAAATAAAATGAAAGCACTGCGCTGCCCGTCTTTAATGTTTGTTAAAAATGAAGGAAAAACTTTAAAAAATGACTTTGCAATTTCCAAATGCCCGCGCTCTGCAAACACTTCTCAAGCCAGCCTAGTATACTGTCTGGGTCAAGCTCGGTGACAGCAGGCCGAGCATTTGAGTTAAAGCTGCCTCTAGCCTGGGATACAAAGCCCTTCCTTTGATCCTTTTCTCGTTACTCTGCAGATGGAGGACCAACAAACAGAACGCATTCCTATCGATGGGCACACGTCCCTCTCTTCAGCAAAGCTCCCAGACGCTAAACCGAGGCCAGGCCGCAAGGCCACGCCGAGCCCTCAGGACGCCAGGCCCGGGCGGGTCAGGGAGGAGAGGCGAGGAAAAGGTTCTTCTATGCAAGCATGAGGCTGGGACTCCGGAACAAAGCGCCGGCCCAGGAAGACCAGGCGGCCCGGCGGCGCACACTCACTGGGCTCCCGGCGCTACGCAAGAGTCCCGCAGCGCGCCGGCCCGCCGCCCTTACGCCACTGGCTTGGCCCCAGAGCCTTCGCGAATATGGCTTTGCGCACTGCGGCGAGGCTGCGCCGCAACCGAGCTTGCCCGCTGGCTCCTCCCCGCCGCCCTGCGCGGATTGGTAGCGGACGGAAGCCCGGCTGCTGATTGGATAGCGAAGGAGCCACTCGGGGAGGCTCTAGTGGGTCGGCCGCCTCAGAGTGATAAGTTGGGCTTCAGACACGCCTCAGCGCCAGCAGCGAGCCGGAGCTCTATGGAGGTGGCGGCGGGTACCAGGTGGCGGCTGCAGCAGCTACTCCTCTGAGCTGAGACTTTCAAGCCGGCCGCGTCTCCTTCCTCCCCCTTCCCTCCCCCTTTTTTGTTTTCCGTTCCCCTTCCCCCTCCCTTCCCCGTCCCCGACGACCGGATCCAGAGGAGGCAGCTGCGGTGGCAGCTGCTGAGTTCTCGGTGAAGGTGAGTGGAGTCGCCGCCGAGCGGAGCCCTCTAAGATGGCCGCCGCCCCTGGCCGCTTCTTGTCGAGTGGAACAAAATGGCGGCCGCAGGCGGAGCCGGGCGGGGCGGCCTTTCCTCTGCCTTTGGGCTACTTAGAAATCTATGGCCTCCGCGCTCCTTCCTGTGTCGACCGAAGAGCTAGGCTGACGTGCGGTCGAGTGGCGGGCGCAGCCGGGATCCTGACGTGGGATCCGGGAACAGCGTGCGAGCGTGGCAGGCCTCGCGCCTCGGCGGGAGGGACGCGGCCCGCGGCAGGGCCCGGCCGTTGGCGCGGGACCAGCGAGGCGGACGAGTCCGGAGCCCGGCCTCCCGGCGGGGAGGAGGTGTGTGGCCCTACTGCGGGATGTCCCACTCGGGCGACGCCAAGAGCGAGTCTCGGTCCCTTTGTGGGCCTTGGCAGCCGAGGCGCTGTCAGCCGGGGGATTTATGGTGGAGGCGGCGGGTGGGCAGGAGGCCGCCTTCCTGCGGGAGAACAAAGGGCCGGCCCGGAGGGGGCGCCTCCCGCCCAGGCCTGGGCCCTCGCTAGACGCCGCTCGGAAGCTGAGCCAGCCTGGGCCTGGGGGAGGAACTCGCTGCTCTTTTGTTCGCGCGGAGTGGGGCGGAGGTGCCTGCTGCCATGTTGTGTTGTGGCCCCGGCCTTCCGGCGGCTTTCCACACGCGCCCTGTGTAAAAGGAAGGGCTTATAAAGACGAGCGGAGGAAAAGCTGCCCAACACCGGGTAGTGAGGCTCTGGCCGGCCTGTCACCACCCCGGCCACCCATTTTAGTACCGCAGACATATCCCTTGTAGCACCGCCGGTCTTGATAGCATTTCTGTTTAATTTTAAAGGCCCCATAATACGGCTGCTTCCTAGGCAGCATCCAGATTTTTTTTCATTTTATTTTTCTCACAAAAGCTGTTCTTTGCATCCTTGAATACTAAGAGAATCCACGGGGCTAAACAGGTTTTATTGTGTATTTGTGGGTTTTGACTTCGTTCTATTTTAGTCTTCTGAGGGCTGCAATGCAGTGAAAGTTCAACCAGCTGCAGTGCTGGGAGCGGAAATAAATTATATTTGAAAGTTTATAGCTCAGTATGGCAGTACCTAATTTTGGTGTTTTCTCTCTTTCCAGGCTTTTCATTTCTACCATCCCCTCCCCTCCCCACCCCATCCATTAATATTATTCTTTTGAAGATTCTTCGTTGTCAAGCCGCCAAAGTGGAGAGTGCGATTGCAGAAGGGGGTGCTTCTCGTTTCAGGTATGGTTTTGGGAGTGGGTAGTAGATACATTGGAGGGGGTGTTCAGAAAGGGCCAGTCATAAAAGCCTGGCAGTGGTGGCGCACGGCTTTAATCCCAGCACTTGGGAGGCAGAGGCAGGCGGATTTCTGATTTCAAGGCCAGTCTGGTCTAGAGAGTGAGTTCCAGGACAGGCAGGGCTACACAAAGAAACCCTGACTCAAAAAACAAAGTCGTTACCAATTCCCACTAATGTGCTGTGGTTCTAGAATAAAGAGTAAATGGATTACAGGGGTGGGGTGGGGGATTATTTTGTCTGAATGTATGTCTGCATACATTTCTGTGTACAGTGTCAGAAGAGGGCATCAGATCCTCTGAGACTGGAGTTGTGAGCTGCCATGTGGATGTTAGGAACTGAACTGCTTTGAATATCTGAGCCATCTCTAGCCTCCAGTTCACTTTCTTTTAGGCCAAAGTTCACTTTGTTACGCAGTTTCTAAAATATAAATAGGTTCCCTTCCAAGTGAGGCATAATTGGTATAGTAAAAATTTTCTTTTGAATAGTGCTTCTTCGGGCGGAGGAGGAAGTAGGGGTGCACCTCAGCACTATCCCAAGACTGCTGGCAACAGGTATGGTAAAACTTGTAAAGACAGTTAACTTAAAACTGTCGATTTGATTAAAGACTTCCATGCTAACAGGGTAATTCTTGGGAAGTCATCAGTAATCTTGATGTGGATTCATAATTCCAAACTGCTTTTCATCCTCTTGGTTTATGTTTGCTGGTATTTCAAAATTACGATCCCTACTATAGGGTATTTGTGAAGTGGTCTGTGTGGAATTTGCTTGTTAAGCATTTTAGTATTAAGTCTCAAGGTTTGGTGCCTGGGCCAGCAGTTTTGGCATTGCCTGGGAATATATATATTCAGAAGTGGAAATTTTTGGGTACTACCCCAAACCTACTAGAACAGAAATTGGGAATGGGCCTTCGAGTCTGTTTTAAGATACCATCTGGACAATTCTGATGCTGTTTGAAAAAATTTTTAGGATTGTTTTGTTGTGGGGGGGGAAGTAAAGCCTTTGGTTTGGTGGCTCCTTTTCCCCTCTGTTTAGCGGTTTTAGGGTTTTATGGTATTTGTTGTGAGTGGATGCTGTGTTCAAGTTTTTTCATAATTGTAAGCCACTTCATCAATGTTTTATTAAACTAGCGAGTTCCTGGGGAAAACCCCAGGGCAAAACGCTCAGAAATGGATTCCTGCACGAAGCACTAGACGAGATGACAACTCCGCAGCAAACAACTCCGCAAATGAAAAAGAACGACATGATGCAATCTTCAGGAAAGTAAGAGGGTAAGTGCCAAAGTCTGTTCTGAGGGAAGTGGTGGTGAACTATATTCTAGTATGTGAATTGAAAAATTCAGGCATGATTTTGGCAAGATTCACTAGGCATCCATTACATTGTAGTGGATTCAAATATCAACAATATTTTAAAGAATCTTAAACAGAAGTATAGCCTACTGGTATTTGACAGCAAGGTTTATTTGTTTACAACCTACAAGTTGGAAGTGATGGCATTTCCATTGTTGGTTTAGTGTGTAACTCAGTGACATGGGTAATATAACCATCTTAACTCATGGTCACTTCCATATAATGAAAACCTACTGCTCTTGAGTATTTAGAGAAGTTTCTTGTGAAACAGCGGGAAAGCCCAAATACAATTCAGATGTTGTAACTGAGAAGTGATTCCAGCATCTCTGGATGAAAACTGAACACTTCTATAATACCATGCACAAGATTTGCATAAGCTCAAGCCAGACAAAAGCCCTACTCCTAGCCAAGAAGCTACTAGCAAATACATGCTGCTGGGAGAGGGATCCCCCCCCCCCCCCACCGGAGAGTATCAGTTGATATGTCAGCCACACTCCAAGGCAAGTCTTAAGTTCAGGAATAAATTAGAGAACATGGGGGGATTGGGTCAAAAAATAATGATTTTAAAATACATGATGGAAATCTCAAGTTGGGGAGGGGGAGGAACATTTTCTTGTTTAGGACCCTAGTAAAGGAAAAGTCAAATTTTAAATGCTCTTTTTTTAGTTCAAGAAAAATATTAAGTCACATTTTGTGTTTTCCCCCTAGCATACTAAATAAGCTTACTCCTGAAAAGTTTGACAAGCTATGCCTTGAGCTCCTCAATGTGGGTGTAGAGTCTAAACTCATCCTTAAAGGGGTCATACTGCTGGTAAGTTTAAGATGTTAGCTTAAAAGAGGGTGAGGAATTTAACAGACCCAAGTTTGACTGAGTTATTGCTTTAAATGATGAGATTCATTCTTAGATATGGATAAGTATATGATACATATACATACACGGTAGATATGATTGAGTAATGATGCTAATAAAAATAAACACCTTTAATGGCTATCAAGATCCAAGGGGGTGAACCATTTGGTTGACCATGCTGTCCAGAAACAGCTGTTAAGTTGTTTTCCTTTTTTTATTTTGTTTTGTTGGCTGTCCTGGAACTCACTCTGTAGACCAGGCTGGCTTGAACCCAGAATTCTGCCTCCCCAGTGCTGGGATTAAAAGCATGGGCCACCACGCCCAACAGTTGTTTTCCTTTAGTAAAAGTGGTTTTGGGAATTTTATGGTATACTGAATTCTGGCATCTTATTTTGCATGACTACCACAGAGTTGGATCCCAAATCCAGCATTTTATGATTTATAGTTCATTTCTAATTGGGGAGGAGGTATATAACATGAGATCTAGTCTATTGTACCAGACATAGTAAATTTTTAAAGCTTAAAAGTGCGTTTTTTTTTCCTGAGTTGTCCAAATTAATTGAGATTGTAACTTGTGAAATGTAAGAGTAAACATTAATTGAGATTGTAACTTGTTGTGAAAAGTAAGAGTATGACTGTTTAAAGGGAGGCTATTTCAGCTTCTAGTTCATGGTGGTTTGTTTTTTAATGACTTCTGTAGATTGTGGACAAAGCCTTAGAAGAGCCAAAGTATAGCTCGCTGTATGCTCAGCTATGTCTGCGATTGGCAGAAGATGCACCAAACTTTGATGGCCCAGCAGCAGAGGGTCAACCAGGACAGAAGCAAAGCACAGTGAGTGACAGTTTTTTTTCTTTGTTTTGAAATTAATTTGAAATTTTTTTTCTTTTTACAAATACTTTTTGTTTTCAAATAGACATTCAGACGCCTCTTGATTTCCAAATTGCAAGATGAATTTGAAAACCGAACCAGAAATGTTGATGGTAAGAATTTAAATTTGCTCTTGGGTAGTTTTATGTGTGCGTACACACCTTTCATGGCCTAAGTGTTCTTTATTTTGTTTGCCTCCCTTCCCTCAGTCTATGATAAGCGTGAAAATCCCCTCCTTCCTGAGGAGGAGGAACAGAGAGCCATTGCTAAGATCAAGATGTTGGGGAACATCAAATTCATTGGAGAACTTGGCAAGCTTGATCTTATTCATGAATCTATCCTTCATAAGTGCATCAAAACAGTAAGTATGACTCGAGGTGTAGTGGGTTAGGGGTGAGGCAGTCACAATTATTCACATTTTGATAATAGAGATAACTTAGGAGTTTGTAGTGTGCTTTATAAAGTAGAGATAGAACAGATTGCCTGTGTTAACATTCTTAGAGGGTTTCTTCAATGAAAACTGGTAGGAAACCATTGTCTCACGTGCTTTAGGAATTGCAAATGAGTCAGTCCAAATCTAAAGAGGAAAAACTACATAAGCAAGAGTAACAATGATCGTAAACATGTTCTTTTGGTAGCTTTTGGAAAAGAAGAAGAGAGTCCAACTCAAAGATATGGGAGAGGATTTGGAGTGCCTCTGTCAGATAATGAGGACAGTGGGACCTCGATTAGACCATGAACGAGCCAAGGTATGTTTTTGTTAAGAACAGTGTAAAGGGTGGTGTCTTGTGAAGTGGTAGTATTTACTCTAGTCATTGGCTTGTATAGCAATAATCCAAAGCATCTTACACATTTACCATCTAGCTAATTGTGTGTTTCTGTCTCTTTATCAGTCCTTAATGGATCAGTACTTTGCCAGAATGTGTTCCTTAATGTTAAGTAAGGAATTGCCAGCCAGGATTCGTTTCCTACTGCAGGTAAGATGGTTTTTACAGTGTTCAAAGTTTTTGAGTTTTTCATTTGGAATGGTAAAATAAAATTTATATTTTTTTAAAATTACAGGATACTGTAGAGTTGCGAGAGCACCATTGGGTTCCTCGCAAGGCTTTTCTTGACAATGGACCAAAGACGATCAATCAAATCCGTCAAGATGCAGTAAAAGTAAGGGATTTTTGATTTCCTGCCCCTCCTTTTTTGTTAACTCTTGAAATTAGAATTGGTATTGCTTTGTAGTGTCCTTCATCCCATTTGGGAGAATGGTAGCATTACATTTTAATAAGGACAGTACTTACCCACTTTCTTCTCAAAGGATCTAGGAGTGTTTATTCCTGCTCCTATGGCTCAAGGGAGGAATGACTTCTTCCTGGAGGGACCGTTCATGCCGCCAAGGATGAAAATGGATAGGGACCCACTTGGGGGACTTGCTGATATGTTTGGACAAATGCCAGGTAATTTTAAAAGCAGCAGTGTTTTGGATAAACCAAAAGTTAATATTTTAGTGAATTTCTAAGAGTTGTCTGTATTTTAAGGTAGTGGAATTGGTACTGGTCCAGGAGTTATCCAGGATAGATTTTCACCCACAATGGGACGTCATCGTTCAAATCAGCTCTTCAATGGCCATGGGGGGCACATCATGCCTCCCACGCAATCGCAGTTTGGAGAGATGGGGGGCAAGTTTATGAAAAGCCAGGTAAGATATTGATAGTGTTAGGGCCAGCCTTAGGTATAATACCTTTTGCCCTTTATTGTTTTTAAATGAAGCTGAGTTCTTATGCTTTTTTTTCCTTAGCATATTTCCATTTGACAGTTGTTTGAAATTGAGTAAGATGCTTATCCTTAAGATTAGTAAAATCACATCACTTTATTCAACAGATATGTTAGATATTCTTCCCTGTTCCACCTTTTCTGGGCAAAGCAATGGCTTGGCTCATCCCTTTGGTACTTGATTACCATAATTTTTATCTAGACTTTCTTTCTCCCTTTCTGAAATAGGGGCTAAGCCAGCTCTACC